>NC_136483.1:60713428-60785928 GCF_053919585.1 Euprymna scolopes
AATCATTATTTTCATGCATTTGGTAATAGTGGCTTTATAGAGATATAAGATACAATCCGCGTGAAAAGTAATCTAGCCAGATAGAGGCAGTTTATTTGATTTGCAGCAGACTTGGCAGTATCGTCTTTGTATTTATTCCACTATACTGCATGTAAATTTTGTACAAAGGACTTTGAACGCTGGGGAAGGTTGCTGCCAATCAGTGGTTGAAAATGTTTCTGATAATTGGTGAAGAAAAATAGGGGTTGTCATGATAGTATTTAATGCAAAATTTAGTAGCATGTTTATTCCTCCATATAAAAATAAAGAAATAAAAAAGATTCGTTGACGGAAATGACGTTTACGGATTTCAACAACCGAAATCAACTGATCTGGATCAAATATGTATCTATCAGGTTAAAATCCATCATATTTTTTGTTAGAGCATCGGCCAATCCATCACTTAATCGAGTGGTAAAATAGAAAGCTATAAATACAAAAACTGTGTTCCGTTAAGAAAATTCCGGCTGTGACTAGCGTTGACGAATTAATCAGATTTGGGGAAAGAAGAAAAAGAAAAAAAATGGAGAATAATATAGTTTTCCCATTCGTCGTCTTTCGCGTAGTAATGATTTATGGAATAGGGAGTAAAATCCTTCAGCAAAGATCATCTCTTATGTTTAAAGCAAGAATAGTCTGTATTGAATAGGAAATTACATGGAAGGTAGATCTCCGCATAATGACGTTCCTTCTTTGATCAAAATGAAATATACTTAGCCAAGTACATTGGGCAATGCAGTTTGTAAATATACATAACTGTGGTAATATATCGCAAAAGTACCCGCGCGAGTTCTCGAAGAATCAAATAAAAAGACAGTAACTCAAACTATATATATATATATATATATGTGTGTGTGTGTGGGGGGGGGTGATGAAACGAAACGGTACTGTATGTGAATGACGACACACACAGACACGTATATATATATATATATATATATATATACTTGTGTGTGTGTCTCTGTGTGCGTGTCGTCATTCACATACAGTATCGTTTCGTTTTATCACATACATACATACATACATACATACATACATACGTTGTTAGTTATTAAATACTGTTAGTATATTTGTCCCGGTATCAAATGAGATCCGGTCCAAAAATGGCTGTTTTTTTTTGTTTTGTTTTTTCATAAGTATGGCTTCTAGTAATTTTAGGTATCTGATTTTAGTTTTGTTAGTTAAGATATTTCTAATGTCGGGCGACTGTAGGTTTTTATCGTGGGATGTTAGATGTTATGTTATGACATTACTGTCGGCTAAATGACAGGTTAGTCGTCGGGAGAGTGTTGTTGTTGTATGGCCTATGTATTCGTTCTATGAAGTTTTAGAGTGGGTTCGGAGACATTCTTCGAAGAGGCAAATAAATTCATACACTACATTAGTTTGGTTTAGGGTAGTGTTAATGTTGTTATTGTTCATGATACTTAAATTGGAAGTTTTATATTTGGTATAATTCATTATTAGTTCGATCTTTTTGTTTTGATCGGTGGGTTTGGTGTACCTTTTAATTAGGTTTGTTTTTAATTTTTCATCTATTTTGTAGTTAGTGTGTAATTGGTTTTTATAGTATACTTTGATGGTGTCATTTTTGTTAGGGTTAGGGTTTATGTTTTTATTGTGGAGTGAGTTTAAATGGAGTGTTATGTATTTATCAACGATTTTATTAGGAAAGTTATCATTTATTAGGGTTTGTTTTATGTTTGTTAGATCTTTGTAAAATATTCGTCGAGTTGATGCTATATTGTATGCGCGGTGAATCCAACTTTTTATAAGGGCAGTTTTATATTTTTCTGGGCATTAACTATGGTAATTTAGGAGTATTTCATTATTGTTGGTAGTTTTTTGCATGTTGAAGTTGTGTATTTATCGGGATCGCTTGAATTTACTAATACGCTGATAAATGGTATTTTGTTATTTATGTTTGATTCTTAGTTGTATATGAGAACGGAGTATGTTTCTTGAGTTTTTCAATGTCTTTTATTGATTCGGCTGCAATGAATATGTCACCGACATATCGGGCGTAGATAGTAGGTTTATTTTTTGAATCTAGGAATATAGGGTCATATAGTATTCTGCGAATGTTGGGTCTAGAGGTGATACCATTGAGACCCCATCTATTTGAATGTATATTGACCCATTAGGATATGTGAAGGGAACGTGTGTAGTGCATTTTAATAGTAAAATGAAAAATTATCAATTAAGATAGGAAAAAAGAATAACTCCACCGTGCTCAATCAGACGTATCTGAATAATAACCTGCTGCCAAAATATACAAATTATATGTTTATATGCATATTAGAATATATATATATATATATATATATATATATATATATATATATATATATATATATATATACATAAGATGGAAATTAAAATTTTACAAACAAGAATTTACAATATTTCTTATTCGAAACAAGAGGTTAAAAATTACTTGTCTCATACAGTTTCAAAGAATAACTTTTATCCTCAAAAGAAAAATGGTTATACAAAATAACATTTATATAGACTAGCTATAATTTTTTCTGTTTGCATATAACTTGAAAACTCCAGAGATGTAATGTTACTAAAAACAATATAAAGCAATACAGATCGAGAATTATATTTACCATGGAGTCCACGTATCGACACGAAAATTGAATCGTAATGAATCCGAAAGCAACTTTGAAGTTTGAACATTGAAGATTAAACAATGCGATGCCGGTGGTGTTATCCGTAAATCCTATTTTTCATTGCTTAATATATTAGTTCCGATAGAAAACCGAAGAAAAAAACTTAAAGAAGTTCTGCCATGATATAAAGAGTTTCTTAAACATTCTTTTCTTGTCTCGACATGCTTTCAATTATTGAACCGACCAATAAATTCATCTATATTTATATTCATTTCTTTCTTTAATTATATATATATATATTATATATATTATATAGATATTATATATATCATATATATATCATATATATACTATATATATTATATATATATTATATATATATTATATATGTACTATATATATATTATATATACACTATATATGTATATATATTATATATATACTATATATATGTTATATATATATCATATATATACTATATATATATATCATATATATATATATTACATATATATATCACATATATTATATATATTATATATATATCATATATATATTATATATATATTATATATATATGTATATTATATATATTATATATATCATATATATATTATATATATCATATATATATATATCATATATATACTATATATATTATACATATATCATATATATATTAAATATATATCATATATATATCATATATATTATATATATATCATACATATTATATATATCATATATATTATATATATATTATATATATTATATATAATATATATTATATATATCATATATATATTATACATATATCATATATATATTAAATATATATCATATATATATCATATATATTATATATATATATCATACATATTATATATATATCATATATATTATATATATATTATATATATTATATATATAATATATATATTATATATATAATATATATATTATATATATATTATATATATATTATATATATCATACATATATTATATATATCATATATATATCATATATATATATATCATATATATGAATATATATAAATATATATATATTATCTATATGAATATATATAAATATATATATATTATCTATATATAAATATATATATTATCTATGTATTAATATATATATTATCTATATATAAATATATATTATCTATATATAAATATCCATATATTATCTATATATAAATATATATATATATATTATCTATATATTAATATATATATATATATTATCTATATATAAATATATATATATATATTATCTATATATAAATATATATATAAATATATATATATATATATATTATCTATATATAAATATATATATATATTATCTATATATAAATATATATATATATATTATCTATATATAAATATATATAATATATATATTATATATATAAATATATATATATATTATATATATAAAAATATATATATTATATATATAAATATATATATATATAAATATATATATGTATAAATATATATAAATATATATATAAATATACATATATAAATATATATATAAATATTATAATATAAATATATATATATATATTATATATAAATATATATATATTATATATTATATATATAAATATATATATTATATATATAAATATATATATATAAATATATATATATAAATATATATATATATAAATATTATAATATAAATATATATATATATTATATATAAATATATATATATTATATATATAAATATATATATATAAAAATATATATATAAATATATATATATATAAATATATATATATAAATATACATATATAAATATATATATAAATATACATATATAAATATATATATAAATATATATATATAAATATATATATAAATATATATATAAATATATATATATAAATATATATATAAATATATATATATAAATATGCATATATAAATATATATAAATATATATATATATATAAATATACATATATAAATATATATATATAAATATACATATATAAATATACATATATAAATATATATATATAAATAAATATATAAATATATAAGTAGATTGTAGTTTGCATGAAGCATTGTTGAAGAAAATTATAAGGTAAAATCAAAAGCCAAGAACAATGCGAGATTTTTTTTATAGAGTAAAATTAAATTAAAACAAAAGAAATAAATTTCTTTTTTTTTGTTTGTTTTTTCTTTTTCACACAAATTTTAACTCTAAACAACAGTAATTTTTTTCTGTTGTATTCAATGGTGTTATTAATCTCAATATATTTCAGACTTATTAGTCCTTTTTCAAGAGAAGACAGCGGAAGAGTGTTCAAAATTGGAAAAGCAGCCGCAGAGTTTGCCACTTATCACAATATTCTGTGGATCTATATTGAAAACACCTTGTTAAACTTTGTGACATATTTCCATTCTATGGAAGTCAGGCGGGAACGAACACCCAATAATTTTATTATACCATATTTCTTCAAACTGAAACATAATTATCAAAGTATACTTACGCAGATAGATATGAAAAGTCTTTATTTAAGTGTGTGCCTATTTTCATTCTATAGAGGCCAGGCGCGAACGAAGACCCCACAATTTTATTATACCATCCCTATTTAAGTTGAAACATACTTATCAAAGGATTCTTATGTACACCTATATCAAAACCCCTTGTAAACGTTTTTTTTTTTCATTTTTAATTTTTTTTATTTCCATACTTTGATGGCCAGGTGCGAACGCAGACCACACAATTTTAATGAACCACCGTTCTGCCAGATCAAAATATATATATCTTCTACCATTATATGTGATCAGGTTTCTATAATAGTCAACCGTATAGGAGCCTATTCGTGACCAGACACACACACAGACGTTCAGCTTTTTAATATAAATATATTATATATATATATATATATATATATATATATATATATATATATATAGTTATCTTATAACTATTTAATTTACTCACATACAATTAATATACGAAAGTATAGATTTATGCGTAAACTTTAAGTATTTACTTCAATAGTGATCAATGCGTAGGTAGAGCTAGTTAAAATATGCAGAAACATCAGTTCTAATAAACTCCATAATTTATTATACCATACCTAGGTACATAGGTGGAGCTAGTTAAAAAAAATATAGAAAATCAGTTCTAATAAATAACAATAACGAATGGATAAAAACTAAAATGAAAAATTCGTTTGATTTGGCGATGGGTGCCAGGGATTCTGCAGAGGCATCAGATCTTGTGGGATTATTCATTCTATATACCCTCACAAGCATATTTGATACTACGGATATCGGCCTATATAGAGATGACGGACTAGCTATAATAAAAAAAAACTCGAACAAAGTCAAGGGAGATACCTTTAAGAAAATCATACACAAGGAAATGAAACAATTAGGTCTAAAAGCAGACGTATCAGCTAACATAAAAATAAGAAACTTCCTAGACGTCACGTTAAATTTAGATAAAAACACATATGAACCCTACTTAAAAGATAACGCTACTCCAATATACGTAAACCCTAAGTCCAATCACCCACCATCAATCATAAAACAGATTCCGAACTCGATCGTAAGTAGACTCAGTAATAACTCAAGCGATGAAAATGCATTTAACAGGTCAACCAATATCTACGAAACAGCCCTAAAAAATAGTGGATACAAAAATATCGATATCAAATATAAACAACAAAACACCAACAACTATAATAAAATTAAAAATAGAAGAAAAAGAACTATAATTTTGTATACGGCCCCATACAATCAAATGTTAAAAACAAAACTTGGCAAGAAATTTCTAGATCTTATTGAAAAACACTTTCCCGCAACCAACCCCTTACGCAAAATCTTCAATAAAAATACCTTAAAGTTATGTCACAGTTGTTGCGAAAATTTAGAGATGATAATTAAAGCACATAATAACAAAATATTAAACAAAAACAATGCAAACAACAACAAAATAAACAATAAAAAAGTAGAAACTATGACAAAAATAAAACTAGCACTAGCAGAAATAATAATAATAATAATAATAATAATTATAATAATAATAATAAACCAACCCCGACAAGAACAACCATACTATAAATAAAAATACTAATAACGAACAAGATAAATGCAACTGTAGATACCGCACACTTTGCCCAGTTCAAAATAAATGTCTAAACAAAAGCGTAGTTTATCAGGCAACAATATTTGCGAAAGAAACCCCGAATAATAAGAAATATTACGTAGGTATGACTTCCTTAGATTTCAAACCCCGATACTATGACCACAAAAGTACATTCAACAATAAAAAAACACCGTATAAAGACAACACTAGCGAATAAATACTGGGAACGCGTACATTCGCCGGTAGTCGAATGGAAAATAATAAGACAAGCGACCCATGTAGATTATGCCTTCATGAAAAATGTGCTATCCTGTACTTTAAAGAACCCCAACATCTATTAAACTGTAGAAGAGAAATAGCAAATAACTGTGTTCACAAGATAAAATTTACTCTAGGATAGCGATACAAAATAGTTTTAAAACTATCAAAAACAATAGAAAATAAACAAATAAATAAATTAAATAAACATGAATATACATAAACGATCACACATATATGTATGTATATATATGTATATATGTGTACATATATGTATGTATATATATATATATATATATATAAACTAACAATATAAAAAACACTAACCTAGTTTTAAAACAGATCCTTTGTCCTATAAATGCATATCCATTGGCTGATAGGAAGGGGTGCGGTGGATACTAGAAAGCTGATGGGCTAACTAAAATTTCAATAGAAGAGGAGCATATAAAACGATAAACAACAACAGAACTCGCGCATAAGCCTGAAGAGTCCGAGAGTGGATGAAACGCGGAATATTCAGTGTAGCTTAATCGCCATGTATATTTTATAAATTACTATATATATATATATATATATATATATATATATATATATATATATTATATATATATATATCTGTGTGTGTGTGTAAGATTTTTAGTTCCTCCCTTTTCCTTATTCCTTCCCCGTTCCAAAACTGATTTAATCCAAACGTTGATAAGTTTAGCCATCTGGTGGAAGGGTGGCATACTGACGACAGAACATTTACTACACTCTCGCAAAAACTGGTACATGAGAGCGGGAGGTATCTTGATATACAAACACATATCACCTTATTTACTAAATGAGGAGGAAAGAAAATTTTTGGAATGAGACTATTATGATACAGAACAAATACTACAATACAAACCCAGCAAATAAAAACAGTTAATACCTGTGAGGTGGTATCAGGACAATAAGACAAGCACTGCACTATCCTCTCAAACATGGACTGATGATGTCAGGTCACAGAACAATAAATAAGGTAATGCCTTGGAGGATCGTATTATGCGATCAGAACATAATTTCCGAAATTGAGCATTCAAACGTAATATATTAGTTTAAAATACGTTCTATAAGTAATGCCTCCATTTTTTATTGTGTCAGAATGAATCAGAGGAGATTGTAAATTGCATTGTTATGATGACTGAATTTATGCATTCATGATCTGAAAGTTTCATCTCTCTGTTGCAGATATTGGCGAGATTGGCTTCCTGACCGAAATTGTGACAATGTAGAAAATAAATTATGGAGCACAAAAGATCGCTCGTTTAAATGGTAACGCTCCCTTCTTTGTAGCTCTTCAACTTTTTGTGTTAAAGAATATGATCTTCGTAAAATAGTAAACTGATTTAAGCATTGAACGATAGTACAATAGTATAATTAATCGAGTTTAATAGTATAGTTTCGGTTTCAGACAGATACAAAATCTCCATTCGTAATAGATATCTATTCATTCCCATCACTACCAATATATCAATTTATAAACGCCTGTTCCACATATGATATTTCAGTCGATTCATAACCGCTTCCTCCCCGTAGTTTGCCATTTTTTTTTTTTTTTGTCATAAACGATGATGATTTTTGTTCTCAAACATTTCTGTTTTTTGGAGATTTATGCTTCTCGTAAAAAAACGTTCAGAAAGAGCAAACACACACAAGTCCATCAATAAAAAAACACAAATATAAATACTCGTTCACATACGCATAGACAAACCCTCAACATCAAACAAAGTCATAAATAATAGATACTGCATGTTTTTGTTTTTGTTTTTTTGCATAACAACCGGACAACTGACTAAAACATTTTCTTATTATCATATATAGCATATTGACCACGGCTTCGTTTTTTTAAGATATTAATAATAGACGTAAAAACGTTATGCAAAGACAAACGTATGGCATAACCTTAATACATAGAATAGAGTTTTTAGTTAACCCGTCATTCAGAATATAAGGAAAACAAGTGAAGCATGCATAGTTCCCCGTGAGAGCACAGTAAACGAGGCATGAGAAATGACTAAGTTCAGCATTGCCCCCCCATTTCGCCCCAAAAGTCCACAGGGGACGTCAAGTCCTGATGGCAATGAACAAACAGTGCAGTTTAAGCCTTACCATATGTAAATTTGAGTTCTGAACCATGCAAAAATGACATGACTAAGTCCATCATTTGCCCCCCGCCCGATTTAGCCTTAAAAAGTCTCCAATTCCTTAAAATGTTTAAATTTGAGTTCAGCACCAAGAAAAACTGCCAAATAGACATACACAGAAAATTTTGGACAAATATGGTAAAATAGTCCCAAAAACGTAGTGTTCTTCATAGCACTAAAAGAGCTCCTGGGTCACACCCAAGAGTTATCGCGAAGTATAGACAAACGAAATTATATCGAAATCAGTTAGTAGCAACTTTTCAGAAATTTTTATAACATCAATTTTTTTTTTTTTAATAAGGACAAAAGTGTCAATTTTAGCCATTTTAACTCAAAATGAACCCCTAAGGGGGGACCGGAGTTTTCCCGGAATATATGTTCTGTTACATTTTACTCATATCATGTTTTATGTTTGTGTAAAATTTCAAAAAATTCCAAAGCATACTTATTGAGAAAAGTGCGGACAGGTGTGAATTTACAGGTCCGCTGTCCTTTTGCCGGAGGACCGAAAACAATAAGCGCTATGATGTATAATGTCGCAAGCGAGGGTTGTTGCGTAAATGGAAGATTTCTGGATGCTGATCACAGTTGAAATTAATCTAATGATCGAGTTTCGAATCTCGTTTTGAAAAGACGTAAACTCGACCCCGTAAAAACATTCCCAGCAAGATGTATTTCCTTAACTACAGCGTAAAACTTTTCTTCTTTTTACCAAAACAAAAAAAAAATAAATAAATAAATAAAAATAAAAACAAAAAAACTTATATGAACAAAGTTTCTTCCCTATAACTGATCCTCTGTTAAACAAGATACCACGGGTCTATTTTGCAAACAATTACAGCGTGATCGTCTTCATGTTGACAAACACTTATGGAGCCGTCTTCTAGGATAATTTAATGAATCTTAAGTAATTTTCTTCCCCGTCACTTCCTTTGTTTCTGGTTCTCTTTAATTCTTATCCTCGAATCCTCGAATGGCCGTCGAGTCTTAATAAGCGGTGATCATTTTGTAAAAAAACTAAAACTGGAGTAGCTTAATAATTCACTGCAGTTTTAAAGATTACAGATCATAAAGTGTACCCAACGACCTCTAAATTATTACCACACGCACCATGACAGTTTCATATTTTAGCAAAGTGATCGTGATAATTCATTCACGATTACCTTTGAAAAAGGCGCGCACATGGACGTTCTCTCCATTGCATTGTTCATTTAAGAACATGATCTGAACGTTTCATCTCTCTGTTGCAGATATTGGCGAGATTGGCTTCCTGGCCGAAATTGTGACAATGTAGAAAATAAATTATGGAGCACAAAAGATCGCTCGTTTAAATGGTAACGCTCCCTTCTCTGTAGCTCTTCAACTTTTTGTGTTAAAGAATATGATCTTCGTAAAATAGTAAACTGATTTAAGCATTGAACGACAGTACAATGATATAATTAATCGAGTTTGATATTATAGTTTCGGTTTCAGACAGATACAAAATCTCCATTTGTTTCAATAAATTTTATGTGTCATAATGAAATAATCCCTTTTTACAAATTGGTGATAAGCAGTAAATTTGGGAGGATGAAGAAAACGTGTGATAGAAGGGACGAGATTTTAATGATTAAATTACAACCTGTCGTTTTGAAGTAAGCAAATTGAATATATATATATATATATATATATATATATATATATATATATATATATATATATATTTATAAAATTCCCATTTGTGAGACATCGGCTTGGGGTTATTTGATGGATGGGTGACCGCGTCCCTTGTCAAAACGAATTAGGCCCATTCCACAGTCGGAGTTCGGCGCGGTTTGCTTGATTGTTAATAGAATTTCTTGTGTGGGGAGGGGTTGCTTAATTGGCAGAGTGCTTGCCCCGCATGCAAGAAGCTTGGGTTTCGAACCCGAGTTCGGATATATTTAAACGATGAGCCCAAATGAGGCTGTCATAGCTCTTGTACGCTGCGACTTTGTTTGGCTATGGAAATAATTATATAATCTCTCACATTCTGAACATTGTATATATATATATATATATATATATATATATATATATATATATATATATAAGTTATAAAATGTATATGGCGATTAAGCTACACTGAATATTCCGCGTTTCATCCACTTTCGGATTCTTCAGGCTTATGCGCGAATTCTGTGGTTGTTTTTATATAGATGCGCATATAAAAACGACAAACAACCACAGAATTCGTGCATAAGCCTGTAGAATCCTAGAGTGGATGAAACGCGGAATATTTTTTTATGTAGCTTAATCGCCATATACATTTTATAACTTACTAACTAGTTCTACCTACGTATTGAACACTTTTGAAGTAAATACTTAAAGTTTACGCATAAATCTATACTTTCGTATATTAATTTTATGTGAGTAAATTAAGTAGTTATATATATATATATATATATATATATGTATGTATATATATATATATATATATATTCAGAATAGTAACAGGATTGAATGAAAACTCACTAATTTTTCCACCGTTACGTACTGTTATTGTCATCGAAATCGGTGAAATTGTCTATTTTTTCAATCTAAACGATTCATAGACTGCCCTACTTTAGGACCCCCATACGCAGTGACTTAGTCCACAATACATTTAGTCTACATTGCACTGTAGAGAATTTACTGTTGATTTTATAAAATTAACTTAACGCACTTAATATTTTAAATGTAAACGTCAATTACCATGGTACGATTATACTCTAAAAATAAACGCAAACGCGACACGTTTTATAAAAAAAACAAATTAAGGATCATTTTTATATGATAGGCCTTTCTGTTTATGAAGTGATAAAACTTCCCAAATGCACTTGCGATGTTAGGGCGTGTAAAAGTCTAATCTCTGATCAAAATCGGACTTGCTACTTTAATCAGATTTTTTCAATTTTCGATACTTATCAGGTGCATTCTAACACAAAACCTGCAAATTCAAAGACAGACACATCAAGTACCTTCCTGTGAAATTAAAAAAAGAATCGGCCAGCTGTTTTCGAGTCCATATGAAACGCTCTCTCACACACAAACACACACGTACACAGTTTCTTTTATATATTGATAGATAGATAGATAGATAGATAGATAGATAGATAGATAGATAGATAGATAGATACATACATACATAGATATACAGTAGCTGTCTTTAATCGACGTTGACCGTACGAAGAAATACCATTAGTCGAAATGGTCCATAGGGAAAATTAATTTCAAATAATATTCTGTTTACAAATTTTACGTTGAAATAAAATTTACAAATATATTTTCAATTATTTCATGTAATAAAAAACTGTCTGCCCGGCGGCGTTGTTTAAAAAAAATATGCTCCCGCTCTGTTCCATGGCATTGCTATTGAACGGCAAATGGCTTTAACAAATACCAACTCTATAAAATGCAAATGAAAATATTTAAATGCTTAAATCTATTTTAAATATATTCTTTGTTTAATTCATTTTTTTCTGAAAACAAAAAATTGATTTTAGTTTCCTTACGTTTATGCTTTCTAAACACAACCGATAATTTGTCGTATTGAACCCAAATAGAAGCGAAGGTAAATCCCAATTGTGGCTTTTAAATTTTGGAAAAAATTTAATACTTATGAAGACGTAGTTGATGGTTTTAAGTCATAGTTAACGCAAACAAACTTTGGTTATATATAAAAGAGAAAGATCAGCTTTTAGTTGAAAAGTCCTACATGGAATTTATTACAGAAATTTATTTAGGGAATAAAGATTTTATTTTTTGTTTGTTTGTTAATTACACAGAAATTTACATAAGGATTAAATAATTATTTAATATAAAAATAGCAACCATAATATTAGCAAAACGACGGGATTCAGCATTAAATGACCAGCAAATGGTGGATATGGCATAAAACAATGAATAAACCATAAAGATTGTGCAATGACAGAGGTATTGATATACAGACATTATTTATGGAAAATAAACTAGTTTTTATTTTAGCTCGAAACTTGACAGTCCAAAGACTTTTGCCCTTTCTCGCTCTCTCTTATTCATGTTTTTTTTTTTTTATTTTTTTTTATTTTTATTGATGAGCCACCTAGTGGCATCTTGCGGACAAACTAATTCGGATTCAGATTTATCTCGCGTTTTTTTTTTCTTCCCTTTCCCCTGCGGATTTTTTTTCCTCGCTCTGACTCGTAAGCGGTTTTGGCTCTTCACCTGATTTATGGCCCGATTTATTTGTTTAAGAGTTTTTTTATTCTTTTATTTTTTATTATTTTTGTTATTTCATTTATGTTATATATATATATATATATATATATATATATATATATATATATATATATATATTATTTTTTTAATATTCATTTTTGCAGCTTTCTTTTTTGCAAGGATGAAAAGAAGGGGCCCCTTGCAATCGTGGCTTTTTTACGGATTTATTTATTTATTTATTTGGTGTGTGTATGAGAAAGTGAGGTGAACTTGACGGTTTTAGGCGTTGTATACAAGTTTTGTGCCTATCATTATATATATATATATATATATATATATATATATATATATACGCAAGATATGACAAATGGCGCCAGACCAGAAGACAAAGATCGGCAATGGTAAGCTTATTCCCTCTTTAAAAAAAAACACTCACACCCAACCCATATTGTATAATTTGGCAATAAGTTTTCATTTGGACATGTTTTATTGAAGATCAAGGAGAGATTTTTTCTTCATATTTTTTTCCCACAAAATTATTGTTATGAATGATCGATGTCAATCGAAAATATTTTAGCTTGTCAACAATATCTCCTTTCGGACAATTATTAAACACACTTGACCATGCATACATACATATACATATTACATGTATAGATATCTTGCCCGTTAAACACGGGAAAAATTTATAACCCGTTGACTTATAAAAAGTACTTTATGCCAAATCGATGGCTATATATGATTCAAGATGTCTTCCTTTTTGTACTTAAATACTAATCCCTAACTCTGCATCAAACAGATACCATAATATTTAGTTAGCTGCACTTTTTTATAACCATGGCCCATAGAAAATTTCAGCCAGATCAGCCAAGTAGTTTCTGAGAAAACATGGAACTGATAGAAAATATACCAAGATATATATATGTTTTTAAATCCCCGAAACAGTGTTTTATGGTAAACAACTGATGATCCCTTGAAAAATAAATTATTGGTATTATAGTAAATTAGAGAGCCAGTTGATGCAGTGATTGCAGGTGATTAAATGACTTACAGACTAGATGGTTTTCTAACGAATGATAAAAAATATGTTTTTGTATAATTTTAAAGGTTAAAAACTTCAAAGACTATATATATATATTCTAGCACCAGGATTCTAGCACGCAAAATATGTATATATAACTCAATGTATAAGGGTTTGGAAATTTACACATCCATGTACGTATTTCATTATCGACGGAAATATATGCAAGGGAATTGAACATTGATTCAATATATGATGCAGTATCTGTGCACCCGCAAGGACTCTGGATTTCTTCTACCAACGGATCTTTATATCGCCGAAGAGGACAACCATTTCGTATGCCCTTCGAAATAACGGATAAGCAAACATTATCGGTATATCGTATTACTGATTTTTCCCCTGGATCATTATTCCTGCGACCTGGCAGTATTGAACTCATTCTGATAATGGACTGCCCAGATTGTATGAAATTCCTTTTCCTATAACCATTATTCACCATTTAAATAACATTTTCAATATATGTGCTGAAAAGCAAAATACTTGCTTATTCATAGCTGAACATTTTGTTAACTGCATTTCATTTCCTCTGATGATATGAGCCATTATTGAAAATCCATGGATTAAGGAAATAAACATTATTTTTCTCTATATATTCCTTGTTTCAAATAATAGATGCTTAACTTAAATGTGTATATATTTTAGTTTAGAGAATTTAACTTTAATCATTAAACTATATATATATATATATATATATATATACATTTACGTTAGGTACGTTGACTATATACTGCTATTAACGAAACACTTAGACGAACTAACAAAAGTAAATACCGCATATAAAAATAATTTCGTATTAAGTTTCACACATGGAATACATATAAATAACAATATTCCCTTCCTCAATATAAGAATTAAAGTTGACACCGATAAATTTGTTACTTACCCATACAAAAAAAATGCCGGTAAAGAATCATGTCTCCTCAATTATAAAAGCGAATGGCACGCTAAATATAAAATGACCGTAGCGAAAAAACTCATCTCCACAGTCAAACGTAGTTCTCCCACTCATGGAATATTCTATAAGGCACTTTCTAACATAAAACAAACCCTAATTAATAACTTCTTAAATTACACCGTTGACCAGCATTAAACACGCTTTAACCGCCATTAATAAAAACACTAATAGTAATGATAATAACAATAGTAATAGTAGTAGTAATAATATTATTATTTTTTTTTACAAATTTTATTGTAACCATATGCATGCAAATTATAAAATAGACAAAATAAAAGAAAAATCTGGTACACAAACTATTTCAACCACGAAAAAACTCTAAAATTAGATTTATTATTTATTACAAAAAATTAAAAACAAGCCAATTATGAATAAACAATAACTCTACATCCGATGACACTATGCTCAAAACTAAAAATGCTGTGTACGTCTTTAAATGCCCCATAGGAAAATGGGTCTCCAAAAATAACACGTATATTTCCACGACTCGAACCAGCATCTCTCGTCGACAAACATGTCACCTATCTTCCCCAGCACCTAGCACCCCCAAACCGAATTTAGAGACATACTAATAAAAAAAAATCTGCCACTTTAGCTGTCTCTACCAAATTATTGACGGCTTGTTAATCCGTATTTAAAAAAGAACGTCTATTTGTCAAACTCAATACGAAGCGGGTGGCACGCTTAAAGGCTTTTAAGTATTTTAAACGATTTTAATAGTCTTTCCATTAAACTCATACCCTTATTTTATATTATTTGTTATCACTCAATATCCAACATTTTTTCAATTAATTTTAAATTTGCCAATTTATAGCTACAATAAATTGCGGTCTAACTTAATGCCTTAACTAGCGAATTCTAGCATTACTACAATATAATTAGCTGATTTCTTTATGTACTTTGATGAGAAGAATAACAAGAAAAGCATTCTTTGAAACTCCGACGAATAAGAACTTTGTAATTTTTTTTTTTGAGTATTCAGTCGAATAATATTTTTTTTTGTAAAGTTCAAGTTACAGTTCTAATTTTCTAATGTAAATATATATATATATACCAAGAAAACGGGCCCCGTGTACACTTCATGTGATAACTCTCTCTCTCTCTCTCTCTCTCTCTCTCTCTATATATATATATATATATATATATATATATATATATATATATATATATACATAAATATATATATATATAAATATATATTTATATATATATTTATATATATATAAATATATATTTATATATATATATATAAATATATATATATATTTATATATAAATATATATATATATAAATATAGATATATATTTACATATAAATATATATATATTTATATATATATATATTTATATATATAAATATATATATATATATATTTATATATATAAATATATATATATTTATATATATATATATAAATATATATATAAATATATATAAGTATATATTAATAAATATATATAAATATATATATATATAAATATATATAAGTATATATTAATAAATATATATATAAATATATATATATATATAAATAAGCTATCTGTCTTTCTCTTGCTCTCTCTCTCGCTCTCTCTCTATATATATATACAAATATATGTATATATAAACAAACATATATATACATATAAGCTCTCTTTCCGTCTGTGTGTCTCCCGCTCTAATATATATATATATATATATATATATATATATAGAGAGAGAGAGAGAGAGAGAGAGAGAGAGAGAGAGAGAGAGAGAGAGTGCGAATGAGGGCAACAAAAAAAATCAGTCATCAGTGACAATATATTTTTGTTCTAGTAAAAGATTCATTGCATGGATAAATTGAGGATCGTTTCAACTGAATGTTTCCTTTAAACTCTATATACAACATAATCAGGTTGAAAACAGGTTTCCGTTAGATCATAGACGTTGAGCGTCGTTAGACCTGGTGGAATTTTAAATGAGTGCCTATTTGGGAATACAAACTGCTTTATGTTTTCTCCGTTTTTCTCGGCTTCTTTTTAGAATCGTTCTTGGCTTCTCCTTTTCACTAGATTCAAGCAGTTTCGGCTCAGGATTGAAGTTGTTAGTGACGTCATATTGTAAACAACACAGAGGACATTTGATGAATGATATTATTATTATTTATTTATTTATTCATATTTGTTTGTTTTTTTTTTTTTTTTTTGCGATTTAGTTCACCGTGAAAATTATTCCTCATAATATGTAATAATCGTAAAATGGATTGATTCTATAATAATGCATACGCAATCAGCACAAATTAAATTATGTTTAAGCGTATTGTACGACCGGGCAACACCGGGCGGCCAGCTAGTATATCCATAAGTGCATTCATACGTATATTTATATTTGTGTACATGGGGAGTATGTGTTTAGTTGTGTGTCTATCTGTTTACTATTACGGTTTCTAAGTGCCGAAACGCATTCTGCTCCAATCATTTTTCATCTTGGGCTGCTAGACTTTGGAATTACCTCCTTGTTTTCTGCTTCTCTGACTCTTCTAACCTGCAAAAGTTTAAATGTAATGTGAACAGAAATCTCCACCCTTAACGCATTAATAGATTTTTTTGGATTTTGGACCACAGCATCTAAGCGTAATTCTGGCCAATGTGTGTTATATTTACTTTAGTTTGCTTTATGTAAATGGTCTAAACTATTTGAGATTTTAACAAGTATTATACATTAATAGATCTTTCCTAAATCTATTTCTTTGTATCATTTTAAATGGCTTGTATCGACCAAAATATAGGCACAGCGTATCATTTGAAATTTTAAATATTCCAGATTGAGATTAATTTTGATCCATAGTAATTAGAAACTAATAACGCAAGATTTCTTGAATTCAATTTCTTCTGAAGAGCCATTAGCTTACGTATTAATTAAAGATATTTATATGTTAAAAATTGTGTAATGGATGTTGATTGAAATTAAAATAAGAATTAGAGACATAAAATATAGTAGGATTATATTTTGATTTTCGTCTTCGTAAGGTATATAAAAGTGGTGGAAAACTCTTTCTCCGGAACGAATATTCTTCTAGTTCGTTATAAAAAGTATATGTACACTAAGTGATACAATGTAATTAAATTACTAATCTCACTAGATTCATTATAGTAAAGTATAAATAAGTATCAAAATAAGTTTTACTTTTCAAGACAAAAAATCTGCATGGGATAGCCTTAGCCAACTCATTTGTTTCGCCATCACGTTTGAAATATATTTCTACTGTCATTAACTAAAAAAAAATTGTCCTTTTGTTCCGCCTATCTTCATTCCGGTCAATATTAATTACTCAATATCTATTTCTACACCTATGTGTATGATATACATGCGTTGAGGAGGCTGTATTTAATGTAGTGTTGTCTGTTGATTTGTACTATCCCCAGGTGCACTCTGTCCTGGAATAGACTGTATAGTTAGAAGCTCATCCACTCTTTAAACAGAATCGGAACTTAGTATGTAACTGGAAACTTCGGAAATTGTATCTAGTGGTTACGCACATTTTTTCGTGAGATTCAAAAAAATAGATCCGTTAGTTACGCTCAATGTCGGAAGCTTCAGAAATTAGACCCAGTAGTTAGGACCATTGTTCAGAAGCTTCGGAAACTGGATCCATTAGTTAGGACCATTGTTCAGAAGCTTCGGAAACTGGATCCATTAGTTAGGACCATTGTTCAGAAGCTTCGGAAACTGGATCCATTAGTTAGGACCATTGTTCAGAAGCTTCGGAAACTGGATCCATTAGTTAGGACCATTGTTCAGAAGCTTCGGAAACTGGATCCATTAGTTAGGACCATTTTCTTAGATACTTCGGAAATTGGATGTAGTAGTTAGGACATTTCTGCAATCTTCGTAAACTGGATCCAGCATTTAGGGTAATTTTTCGTAGCTTCGGAAATGAAGTTTACTCTCACCTATATTTACTCCTAAACACCCACTCTTCCACAGAACTGTAGAACCTATAAAGCTCACACTTGCAGACTATTCATCAAGAATATTTCAAAATAAATTATTTAATATAGTTTTCGAAAATATTAATTCATTAAAGAATTGGTAACTTTTTGAATGCTTCGGACAACTATCCGTATGCTTGTTATATGCAAAATATTGTTACCAATATAGCATTGGACTTATTTTTCAGTGCAACTGTCAAAACTACACAATCTAGAGAACATTTCGACTGAATGTCTACTTGGATAGATTATTTTCATTTCGTCAACCACAACCGGATAAAAATATTAATTTCTGCTATTCTTACTTATACCGAATTATAATCGCATGTAGTAAGGATTGAAATTACAACATTAAGAAGACTATCACTGATTGTTATCCGAAAAAATAGATTTCCAACAGTTATTATAGATGATAATAATCTTCTGGCGTAGATTTAATAAATAATTCAGTTTAAAAATTCTGTAGAGGTTAGTTGTATGTGACGCTGGTATATCCTTAAGCCTGAGGCTTTCGGCGTACTTTTCGACGTCTCCTCAAGCAGCTCTCTTATTATTTATGGCTTAACAAGTCATTCATATTCTTTAAAGGAGAAAACCGGATATACTCATATTCATTACAAAAAGATAACCAAGATACATAGTGTGCACCTGAAAAAAATTGAATGTTATACCGGACGAAACGTTGGGAATCAATAAACGCTAGGCGAAATAATACAAGACACAATATCAATTCTAATAACAAAAAAAAAAACATACACATAAAAATGTTACATAAAAACGCCGGGTAATGATCATGGGTGATTGTCAGTGTTTAGTTTGTAGAAATATTTCCATAACAAAAACTTATGTTTAAATAATAAAACGAATGCTATTTAAGCGCATTATGTATTTAAAGATAAAATATTTATGTCAAAACTATCAGGACCTGTGGAAATTCCACAGGGGACTTATTCATATGTAATAGATGTTGGCATTCTGTAGATGTTTAAGGTAAATGGAGATGATCTGATCTTATTGTAGTTATTTTGTTAAAACCACAAAAGTATTTATCAAAGCCCAGTTTTAAAGCACACTTAAATATGATATTTTAATTCTTGCAGATTTCATATATATCATTATATTATTATATATTGATTTTTATATATTATAAAGTTGCGATTTCAAAAATGAAAAAAATATATCCATATGACGTGAGTGCAGTAGCTTGAATCGAAACTGAAATAAAAACTTATTAACTATATATATATATGCATATATATTATATATATATATATATATATATATATATATATATATATATATATATATATATAAACTTAAGTTCTTTCAGTCATAATCGAAGCCGAACCCAAAACTTATGATGAATACTTGGTAAAATCATTTATGACAAAAATGAAAGTACATACCAATAAACGACTCGGATGTAAGCGTGACACAGAAAATAACAAAGACACTATCGTATTAATATATAGATAGTTCCCAGGAATGTTAAGTCGGTGAAAAGGAATTTTAGTTTTATAACTAACATAAAGAGTTACATGACAAAGATGAAGTGATTGTTCTTTTTTGTGTTACGTAGATTTATGATTTGTCCCTTAATCAGAGAGTTGAGAAAAGATAGTTTAGTAATACACGTAGAAACATTACTTCGATATTCAACGAATTAGCGAGCAGGCTGGGGTCTTGTGTTCCAGGATTTGGACTTGATTCCTAGAAAAGTCAAAGGGGCAAAATAGCAAAATGTAGATTTGCCCGAAGTGTGCCCAACTTCGATGAAATATAAATGATTATATCCAAATACAATTCACGTCTTGATGTGTTTTTTTTTTCTTTTTGTTTTTTGTTTTTTTAGAAAGAAAAGTATGTTTAATTGTATGAAGCACGAACGGAGCCTTATAAAGTAAAAGTATGTGCATTTTACTGGTGTCTCTTAACAATGTTATCCGTCCATTTCATAAAGACTCTCTGTAAGAATTATCGTCCATAGTTGTTATACACCATTATAAAATACATACACACATGAACACTAGAGATAACCAATAGACATTATACGCATTTTCAAGAAACTAGACGATGACAAAATATTAAAACTCATACATATACGTATATTGACACGTCAAAACGTTAAAGACACATCCGTTTAATAGACTTTTATATACATAGACTATTATACATCCGCCTATACAACATTTATCCGAAAGGATTTCGGCATTAGATGAAAAAGAGTTTGATGTGCCGTAAATCAAACAACGCAACCTAATGTTCTATTAGACATATACAACACGTAAATATATCCTGATATTTTGTTCTGTTTTATCCCTAACCCTGCACTTGGCAGGGATCGAGATGGTTGTGTGTGTTTTTGTCCGCAATTCCCCGTTTTTGCCAAGTGACGTGTGCTTGCAAAACCGACTCACTGACAAGGGCGATGCAAGCAGCACAAAGGAAGTCGGACGGTGGGTTCTCTTTTTCTGCATATTGGCCGAAATGCCATTACGTCCGACTGGTGGAGTCCAGTTTCTAATTACAAAATAGCCATGAGAGAGGGTTCGACATCAAAGTGACTACGTCCAGGTTCGATTAACCACCCTGTGCGCCGACAGGGAAGCGGCGGCCACCGAGCGGAGCGAAAGCGAACGACGTGCGGTTTTGATGACGATGTGGTCACGTGATCAATTGGATTTTCGAGGAAGAATTTTCGGAGTGGGACGAAGGGTGGGTGAAAATAGAAACTGAAGATATCTGAATGCGGCGGCGATGAAAAGTGGTAATTATAAGCAAGTGTTAAAGCGAGGCGACAAATGGAATCCTCATTATATATATATATATATATATATATATATATGAGAGCGGTTGACGTTGCCAGGGATTGAATGAAGATCAACGAGTGTTCAACACATCCATTATTTTTAATCGTCATCTAAATCTATGAAATTGCCCATTATTTTTTTCAATCAAATCAGTTTATTACCTACTCTAGTCGGGAACCCACTTCGGTGCACTGAGAGAAATTTCCATATGCCTCCCCGTAGCGACTTACTCTACAATGCATTGTAGTCAACATTGAACGCTAAACAACCTACTATTTATTCATAAACGTAGTTTTTTTATAATGGCTTAAATTACAGTTTAAAATGCAAAAGTTCAGTGCCATGGTTCTGTTGTACTCTAAACGTCCTCTGTTTTATCAAAGAAGCTGCTGTTGATTTTATAAGTCAGGCGCTTCTGCTTGCGCGGTTATAAAACTTGTCAAATGCTCTTGTAATGTGTTGATCAAAGTCGGAGTGTTCCATCTTTATTTGTATTTTATCGGTTATTGATTTTCTATACTCATCGGAGGAATTTCGATACGAAACTTATTTCTAAACACTCCCAGATATATAAAGTAAGTTTATGTGAAATTTCCAAAAGCTCGCCCAACCGTTTTGAAGTCCATACGGAACGAACTCACACACAAACAAATTGCCTAAGTAGATAGATAGATAGATAGATAGATAGATGTGATCCGAACTCCACTGTACAGTTGGTTTCTAAAAGGTGGATTTCGTGCACGTAGCAAAAACAGTGAGCCTTAAATTTATTTCGACAATCTTGTAACTCTCACTTTTCTTTATTTGTTCTTTAGTCCTCACATTCTATGGGTGATGTTTCTGTCAAAATAAAAACCAAAATAACGTAAATAAAATTTCTGTTCTACTTAAAAAAGAAAATCTTTTATAAATTATTTTAATGACTACACCTACTCTTCAGAATTGAAGTTCAATTAATTTCATTTTTTTTTCAGTGTTATCTAGGGTAGAGAAATAACTCAGTATAATGCTACAACAGTTTGTATTTGTCAGTTTTCTTTTACTTACATATATTATTTTCATTATCGACTTGAAGGGATACACTTTAGTAATAAAACTATATTTTATGCATTTACAAACGCAATTATCGTAACTGTTTGTAAACAGGAAATAAATATGAAATAAAATTTTAGACGACTCCCGCAAATTTCACACCTGTACATCAGTCTGAATTGTGTAGCAAATGTCTAACATATTGAAACGACATGTTTTTTCGTCATCATTACTTCGTATTATCTAACGTGTATTCTCAAATAAGAAATTTGACACGCAATTATTTAATGAAAATTTAATTTAATATATTGTATTGATCGAAAAGAGAAATGTCTACATTTTCTTCTCATATTTCTTTAATCTGGGGGTTTCTGCAACTAGTTAAAACATATATATATATATATATATATATATATATATATATATATATATATATATATATATATAAGGTGGCTTTCAAATCCAATGTAAATAAGTTCTTGTTGAGTCGTTGCGATAAATAAGCAACCCAATTTACACAATTAACGATTACTACACTACCACCTAACATTCATTAACCATTATCCTCGGGTGGTATTTTGGCCTTAAAAAAATGGTGATTCTCAAGTAAAAAAATCCGTCTATCTCTCACATATATATATATATATATATATACATACACACACACATATATATTATATATACTAGCATAGGTGCCCGGCGTTGCCCGGGTGTTTTGAGGTGTGTGTTGAGCAAAAAAAAAAAAAGTAAAATAGTAGCAGGAAGGCAGGTTCGAACCCGTACCGCGAAGGAGGAAAAGAACGGGGGAAAATGTGACGTCTTTTCTGTAACGATCACCGCCAAACCGGAAGTGGCGTAGCTTTAAATTAAGACTAGACAATCGAAAAGATGGGATGACTTTCGAACATATCGGCGAAAAAAGCGACCCTCCCTTTAGAAAAGTGCCCAGTTGAAGGTGAAAAAATGTTTTTAGCCAATTCTTCGGTATTTTTCGTTTGAAGGATCGGGCTTCAAAACGATACTGATCTTGTGATAATCCGTCGCTTCTGTTGAAAGTTTTAGGCAGACATGCAAACATACATACATATATTTATATATTGGTCGCTCAAATTTTCGACCCAAATCGATTAAAAAGCTTGCCCTATCTCTGAATACCTTTTATGTAAAATTTCAAATGTTTAGACCAGAAAATATCTGAGTAATTTGGTAGCGACCGCAGTGGTCAATTTGTTTAACTTTGATCCCTAAATTTATTGTTTTGGAATCAAATCACGTCATTAAGTTAGATCCATGTCCAAGGAACCTATATCTAAAATTTCACGTGTTTATACCCAAAATTGGTGGAGGAGTTTGTTAGAGTTCTCAAAGGTCAAATCGTTTAACTTTGACCCCTTAAAAGCCAAATTTCTGGCCTAAAAGGGATTACAAAGATTTTCCCAAATCTCCATACACTGTATATCAAATCTCGAATCTGTAGACTGAAAATTGACAGAGTTATTGTGTAGGGAAATGTACACGGACAGACAGACAGACACACACACAGACACTTTCACTTTATATATATATATATATATATATTATATATATATATATATAGCGAAACCTATTCTTCCTATTAAACACAATGGGGCTAATGATATATCTTAGTTGGAAAGACTTTATCCCTTATCTGAACTGTTTTTAGTTAATTATACAAAATTACTCTGAAATGTTTTATACATATTGATGGAAAAACACCTAACACATCTACGCCTAATTTGCATACGTAATTTTTTATAAACAGTTTGTAATATACAAATGCTCTCCATGATTTATTTGCAATTTTATTTTGCAACTTCTTGCTACATACGTGCAATAGTTTTCTTCAAATATTATTAGTGATAATAGTGGTATTAATTAAAGTGATTCAATTAAAAACGATAATATTCGAATAAAACGTTAGATTATTTTAAATTTAAATGACAACTTCAGTTTAATTATGAAGGTGGATATATACTTGCGCGTATTTTTAACGAAAAGGATAGACGTCTATTCTAATCTGTTACTAACTTCGTCTTTAAGTTTCCTCGGATCGTTAAAACTAGTAAATAAAACTGTACGTATAATTATATAGCAAAACCTTTCGAGCCTCTTCAAAACTATTTGTCACACACACATAAGTATTTTTTTTAATTACTGAAACAAACCTTTTCCATAAACTAAAACAATATAAGACCGCTTTTTGTAAATTTTTTCGTACGAAATTACAAAAAATATATCAGAATCAGCTTAACTGTTCTAAGGTGAAAGGTCGATTTAAGGTCAAGGTTAAATGAAATCGACTGACCAGAGCAAATTTAGCTATTTACAGAGATGCACTTCTGCATCGAAAACCTAATTGTAAATTCGCAACAGGAAAACACCATGTTACTGGTTAGGTAATTTGATAAGAAAATCAGAGGCTGGAATTGCCGATCTGGGATAGTTTACGAATAACAAAATAATCTAATGAATGCCTTAATGAATGCATTTATTCTCTTTTTAAAACTCGTTGATAAAACATCTTCCGGTTATTCGTAATTAATGAGAATATAGATTTAATAAATTCCAATTCAGCAGACAGTTTGCAGGCAGAGCAAATTGATAAAAATCGATGAAGCAGAAGAGATCCATATATAATGTGTAGTTGTTGCTGTTGGGTTTTATCGGGTTAACCATCGATGGGTCGTTTTCAGCTGAAATCGTACTTGTTTTTGCTGAGTCATTTGAAGAACTCTGTTCCGTCTGCCTGCTTCCCACCGGACTACAACTTGGATGTCTTCAAGTCCAACGTTAACAAATTCCTAATGAACCGCCCCCTTAAGTAAACACTTCATCAAATCTCCACACTAACGCAATGTACTTGCAATAACCCTTATCCCTGAGTGGCTTCCGGGCCTTGATAAGTGGTGATCACTGTGTAAAAAAAAAAGTTAGTGCTCCAGAATTTATTTTTCTACATAACACCATTCTCAATGCACTTTTGCCAGCTTCTTTTGATGTCTCGATCGTAAAAGTGTTACAGAGCGCGGACACGCGTATACAAATGCATGCGAAATGGCGACCGGTAAAGCAACACTATAAAAAAATAAAAGCGAACGTTAGAAAGGATGATCACCTTAGAGGCGTAGTTGACGTCCGAGAAGACGATTACGTGGGGGACATAATAGTGCTATCAAAAGAATGAGAGAATAAATGTTGTACAAGGAAAGCAAGTTGAACTTCTTTTCCATTCTTTGTCTGCACTGCGAGTGAGACTACAACCTGTTGGTTCCCGGACAATGTTACAAAAATCTGGAGCTCGCTATGCCATTCATCTCTCGGTAGTCACTCTAAAATCGACGAATCTACCTAGCTGTGCTGACATCAGCAGCATCAGATTCGTAAACATTCAACAGGCGCCGGTGAATATCGATCGTTCCAATTTTTTTTCTGCGTTGAGGAATTCAGTGAGGCATCTCTGCTTCTGACGCACGTCCATAACAGAGGTGGTTTTTATTAGAGTCTTACTCCGTCAATATCTGAAACAGAGAGATGAAACTTTCAGGTCATGAATGCATAAGTTCGTTTATTATAACAATGCAATTACAATTCTCTCTGATTTATTCACGCAAAGTAAAGAATAGAAAGCATTAGCCCGAGAACGTCTCACGTGTGTACAATTATACTATTTTTCAATGCTTAATTAAAAGATTAGTGTAGTATTTGTTCTGTTGTCAGAATGTCATACTTATAGAGATTACTTTCCAATTTTAGTGTTTGTTGTGTAGTATATGTTGCGTTGGCAGCCATTTTTTTACTATTTTAGGAGTTAGTGTATTATTTGTTCTGGGTTATGTAAGGGTAGTATACGTTAATAAGATAAAGTCGCAATCAGCTTTCCATTAGCAAACGGAACACTTACATTATATACAGTAGCGAAAATGTGTGACAATAAGAGATATAATATTGCCATGGCATAATATCTATAAACCCTATATTCCAAACTGCCTTTTTAATGTCAACAATTTATTAATAAGTAGACGGTAGAGGTACCCTCTCGTAAACAAATAAATGCCAATAATAAATTATAAATATTAACAAAGAATGAGCATGTCCAATAAGTTCATTTCTTCTAGTAAATATATTCTAAAAACTAGCTCTAAATAAGCCTAAAGAACAAACCTATTAATATTAATTTACACACACGCTTTTTTAATATTTATTATATATGACTTCTCCGGATCTATAATTTAAGGGCATGCTCTCATTTCCTGTCGATCTGGGTAATGCCTACATGTCCAATAAACTTTCCCTCCAATTTAAAAGACACCTTAACTGATTTTCTGCATAAACGGATGCGTTTTATTATTATAATTCAAACAACGCAAAGAAGAATAAAAAGAAAACAGCCGATTGCAATTGTTATAGAAATTTTCAAATGCGTCATCATCATTTTTTCGTATAAGTGAAACATTTAAGAAATTTTGTTTAAAATGTGTGAGAGATGATCCATTGTTTGGCGTTGTTGTAGATTAAGCCTCTTTATTTCATACGTTTATAATTGTTATCATCTTAGATGACATACTACTTATATGCATTATGAGATAATCACAATTTTCTCTTATACCACCTTAATCATTGTAGTACTCTAATTTTCCTCCCTCCTCATTCATAGTGTTCGCACCTGCTTTTGACACCGATTATTTTGTTCCTAATTTAATTATCACTAGATATGCATCTCTAATATGTTACATAGCATCTTCTCTTCTGATGAGAAACTATAGGCTTCGAAATATCTAGGTATAACAAACACACACATATATGTATATATATAAACTGCGCCAGTCGCTTTATTGCAGATTAGTAAAATATCAATATTAAACTAAATATACGTCACAGCAAAATGAAAATTATATGATCAAACGACTGATTAAAGGTTAGTTATTTTCCTTAATTCTATTCAAATTCATGCGATATTCACGTAGTTATGAAATTTCATTGTTTATCGTGGAATTTCCACTGCCCATCGCTTTATTGCAGGTCTCTTAAAATGTTGCTTTAGGGCAAAAATACAATGTCTTATCATGCGAACTTTATTTTTTATTATATTTTTCTGTCAAAGAATAATAAGAAAAAGACTCAAATAAATGAATTATTTATCGACATATCCACCATTTTTTAAATAACTAAAACAAAAACTTTTGTCCCCCGGGGAAGTCAATTGTTTGATCTCAAAACAGGGTTATGGCTCATGCAATCTCAACTATGTTCTCCACAAGGCATCCTTTGAAGTAAATTGCTCTCCTCTCTCATAAACTCCTCTTTTTAATATTGACCAGGTATATTCAAAGGGGTTAAGGTCTGGAGAACACGGTGGTCAGGGCAAGAGAGTTTATCCAAAGAAGCCCATCGATTACAAGGAAAGCTGCAGTCGCCCTAACAGAATGCAATTGTGCATTGCCATGCATAAAAATCATCTGAAAGCGACGTGACAATGGTAGGTCATCTAGCTATGGTAACAAATGTTTATCCCAAAAGGTCGTAACATTGCTTACATTGCTGGTAAGTTTTCCACCCTCTGGAACTCGGAATGGTCCAACCAACTTATCCCCAATTATTTCTGTCAAAAATATGATGACTCCACCTCCTCGTTGACGAACTCTGTAAGGGGTTGGAGTTCCGTTCGAGTTCCAAACTTTGGCCCATCCCTCCGGACCGTCAAGAGTAGCACGGGTCTCATTTGTAAATAGGACACGTTGGAACTCCATTTTCATGTAATTCTGTTCCCAAACCCTTCGGTTTTCCCTATGTTGTTTGCTCAATGGAGGCCTTGGAATAGTTTTGATTTTCGTTGCTATCTCATTCAACACATTACATCGGGCCTGTCTGGATCTTGGAGCGATTTCAGCTGTTGCAAAAATGGAAGCACTGGTGCTGTTTGGAGATCGGTTACCTTCCCTACCAATTCTCCGCATATCACGACGTGAAAGGTTTCTCCTGGTTCTCTTATTCTTTCTGGATTTGGTTTTGGGTTGTTCACGAATGAAGCCAAAGTTCTTGGATCCCTTTCCAGCTCCAGAGTTAAATCTTTGATGAACAATCCTTTTGCGAGTCCATCAAAAATCCTTTTCTTTTTGATAAACGTTAATTTCCCCTATTTGGAATTTTAAAAGACCTGCAATAAAGCGATGGACAGTATAAATTACTTGATAATAAATAAAATCTCGTAACTTTGTGAATATTGCATGGATTTAAATAAAATTTTGGGAAATAACTAACCTTGAAACAGTCATTTGATGATACCATTTTAATTTTTTTCTGTGACGTATAATTAGGTTAAATATTGATATTTTACTAATCGCCAATAAAGCGATTGACACACACACAAAAACACACACACATTATATATATATATATATATATATATATATATATATATAGATATATATATATATAGATATTGCTCATAGAAATACCCTTCAACCTCCAGAGGAAGTCAACTAAGTGGAAATTGCTCAATGTGTATGCCACATCTGCTTGAAGATGTGCAAATCTGCGGCGGGAGTGCAGAGTCATCTGAGATGGCATGGACGACGTGATGAGGATAACTCAGTATTACGGCGATCATCTGGAAAGATGCAGCAGTATTGTCATATATATATATATATATATATATATATATATATATATATATATATATAAAATGTTTGGATAAGTGAATACAAAGATAGCGAGATAGATATGAAAATTCATATCGATAGATTGCTTAATAATACTTCGATTTAGATAGATTGATAAAGTAATAGATCGACATGTAAGTACAACATAGGAATGAAAAGCTAATAGATGAAAAGATGACGAAATGAAAGAAAAAGACAAGAAATAAAATAAATGAAAGATAAGAACTTTATTTTGAAAGAAGGGGACAACTTGGGTGGGAATGGAAGGGGTGTCCAAGATGGACAGCTTGCAGCTTGGGTTACGTGTGAAATATAAGATCAATGAAAACATACACAATTGACGTCGGAATTGAAAAAGAAGTTCCGTTGATTTCGAAATCAACATGCTCATCGAAAAAGAACTTGAATCAAAAAGACGGCAAGTAATTGAAAAATTTCGAAACTAACGGAGGAAGAATGACCGAGCGAATTAGTGTCTCTTGAAGAGCGCGCTCCAGCAGAGAAAACGATCGAAACAAACTCCACGAGCGTCTCTGGCCTGACATGAAACACGCACTCGACCTTGCGCAGTCAAGTCCGCGCCCCACATACCAACCAGCGCATTGCTTGTCCGGGATGGTCAATAACAACGCCTTGAATTATTGAAAAACTTGATGGAGTTTGTTGGTAGCAAAGGATTAGTCTTTTGTTGTTTTGGAGCTACAAGTGGAAGTGGTACACGACATCCGTTTGAAACGCCACAACCACTACACTGATATACGTAATATCGTCCATGTATGGCTGGATGCATGTAAGACCCGTGATACAACGAAATATTCTGTCTGCGGCTGACTATATATGCACCGCCATCTAGATGGCATTGACTATCATGGAGTTATTTGTAAAACAAATAGAGCACTCTAAAATGTGAGAAAATAATCATAATAGCTATTTTGCTTAGAACTTGTTGGCACTAAAAGGTTCAGCGAATGAAGAGATTCAAAGTACGCAAGGCAAAAGTGAACGATGTTTTCTCTTTTTTATTACGTTTCATTACGGACTTCTTTTTCGTTACATCGTACGCTAACACGTAGGTTTAACTTTAAACTTCTAATGGAATTTTTGGATTTCGTTGCTTACCGTAAGCTTCTGTGGGCAATAACGTTTCCAACACTGTATTTTACACATCTGCTTCTCAATATGGTTTTACATTTCAGTCATCGTAAATACCGATTAATATGGATATTTCCCGAAAACGTATTTTGTTTCGCCTTTTTTATAATTTAAAATTGAATCAGAAATTATAAAATATCTAACACTTAATCTATTTGTGATATACCTATCCGATGTACATTTCAGTTTTACCACCCCCCAACTTCTTAGACATGAGTTTGTAAAGCAATGAAGAATATTAATTACTTCTTTTCCAACTGACCCTTTAATTGTGTTCTAAATTATATTTTGTAATTTGATTTACTTTTGCCGGATTCCAGGACAAAAATTCGTTTGATCTAATGGAGTATCTATCTAAGTATTGTTACTTCAAGTAGATTTACATGGAGAATGGTGTACCATTCTTTGTATTAACCAATCTGTAGATATACTGGGTGATTTCGAATCCTATCTTATTTATAAACACTTAAACTAGTGGTCACATAGCATTGAAATTAACTGAAAATAATAATCATACACCGAGGATTGTTTATAATGAATAAAATCTTTGTTTGAATGGATGAATAAATCTTATATCTTCAAACTGAAATTCAAAATGTCCATTTCAACACATTTGTGTTTATTTCTGCGTATGCTTAACTTCAGTTCATTTCTTCAAGTCATTTAATATTAAATGATTCTCATCAGTCTCTCGGTAGTAACACCAGTAAAGAACCAAGCTGAGGCGCTATGTGTTCTGGTTTCGATTCTAGCTGATGAACCCAAGTTATTTTTTTAACTTTTGAAATCAATAGTATATATTATGTATAATGTAATAGAAAATAAAGATTTAGCTCTGTAATAGTTAATACGAAATATGCTAGAATTAAGATATTAAAGCGTATTTTATGACCATGCGATGCCGGGTGCCCCCCCCCACCTAGTTTTAAATATTTGGTCAGGATTTGCTTGTAGAGAAAAGTATCTGTATGTTAAGATATACAGACAAACCCTTGTAGAGAGAGGAGACGAACTATTCAAGGGTGTGTCCTAGATTTGTATTTGAAGAATAAAGTTTAGTCTGGATACCTTTCGATCAGGCTCTGTGTTTTAAAAAAATTACATTGCAGCCTTTATTCATGTCTGTTTTTGTTTCAGTCTGGATATTTTCGAACGCATTTTCTTTTCGCAGTTTTTTCAAGGCTCTTGATTGTTTATTTTTTTTCGAATGATGAGTCTATAATAATACGAAAGAGAACACGCTGTGCAAAAAAGGAAATCTTAACGAGATATGAACGACTAACGCCTTCCTAGATGAGTTCTACACATTTCCTAATAAAATCGTGTTTTTCTTCTACCTTTTTATTCATTATTTTTTTTCTTTTACTTTTGTATTCTTCATTTCTTTGAATCCGCCATCTTTTTTTTTTTACTTTCAATTTTCACCATTTTTTTCTTCAATATTTTAATGCGATTTTCATTCTTTTGCTAATTTGGTGCGAAACAGATTTTGCATTTTAATGGCGTCTCGATTCATATCGTCTTACGGCAGACTTTGTAAACAGTAGCTCTGTTTGGAATTTTTATTTATGTTTTTATTTTTCATCTCGCTTTTATTTGTTCCTAGCGTTTTCGTTCTTTAATTTCAGATTAGAGTAGTTTCAACAGTAAAACCTCCTATTTTTACCCCAAAAATTGAAGAGCTATGGAGATGTGAATGGTACCATTAAAACGAGCGAACTGTTTTCTGCTCGAGAATTTATTGTTCTACATAGTCACCATCATTTCAAGGCACGTTTACCTGGATAAACGACGGCTGCGAATGACCGTCGGGAGCGCGCTTTATTGTCCCTTGCTTATCTATTTTTATTTCTTCTGTCCCTCAATTACAAACTAATTTTAAAGATGTTTTCCTTTTTTGATTCCTACTCGAACTCTTTCGTATTCCTCTTCTTTAATTTATCTTATTTTGTTAATTTGATTTAATTATTTCATTTTGGTAAATTTATTCATTTCTTTTATCTCATGTTCTCTCGTTGCTCTCCAGTTTTGCATTTTAAGTTTTTGTTAATGCCTCTCTGTTTTTCTTCATATATATATATATATATATATATATATATATATATATATATATATATAAGGCGCATTACCGAAGTAAAGCAACGCTGAGCCTGGCCAGTACCAGATGCGTGATCATTTGGGAAGGTAAGGTACTCTATATACTGCGTCGAGAATAAAATTTTCCAGGTTGGTATGTGGAGGCGCGTTGTATTTACTGGGAGGGATACACCCCATTCTTTGTTAAGGCATGCATCTAGGAAAAGAAAAAAAAAACTCTGATGTAAAACCTGAGGTCAAATGTATGCTCTGTCTTGTGGCAGCCATTGCGCTGACAGAGATTAGCAGTTGTTCCCCAAAATGTGGGTGGTTCTGCACAAAGCCTTCACCACTATGAACAAATAATCTGTGTTGACTTCCAAACAACCAGGTTTGTTGTGGTGGCACTCGCTCAACGAAATAAACGGAAGAGTTCACACACACACACACACACACACACACACACACACACACACACATATATATATATATATATATATATATATATATATATATATATATATATATATATACACGAGGTGCCTTAAATAAGTTTCCAGACTTTTTCGCATGGGCACTTATTGATAGTACACATATGAAACTCTAGTCTCCTCCGAAGTAATCTCCTCCAACTGCAATGCACTTTCTGTACTGTGGCAAAAACCTCTCAAAGACTCCATGGAAGTCCTCTATGACCCTCGTCACAACCTGTTTCATGTCTTTAATTGTCGCATAACGACAGTCTCTGAGGTTTTCTTTGAACTTAAGATACAGCCAAAAGTAATGGGTGCAAGGTCTAGACTATAAGAAGAGTGAGGAACTGCCTTGATGCCTATCTTAATCAAATAGTCTGTGACAAGTATGGTGCTCCATGTATGGGACAAACTTCGTGCAAATCTTCCGAATCCTCAGTTTCTCGTGAATAATTGTGTGTGCACTTCCCACACCGACATCACACTGTGCAATTATTGTCTCTATATACACACGACGGCCTTTATCCATGAAATTCTATATTTAGCCAATCAACTCTAGTGTTCTGACTTCCTTATTCCTCCCACCTCTCTCATCATCCCTCACAAAATTCCGTTATTTCCTTGAATCTCTTATGTCAGTCATAAACTGATGCTCCATTCATACAAAAAGCAGTCTGAAGCATTCCATACGTTTCTATGACATTTTTCCAAGTTTGAACAGACTTTTATTGTATATCGTTTTTCTGAAGTGTGTCACGTCCAGATTGTATTTTTGAAATTGACCAGCTATAACAATCAGGCTTTAGTAGAATGCAGTCCAATTTCTGCTGTACTTGTTAATTTGAACCTGACGTCGTAAAGTTGGTCTATCATATGATAAGATGTACAGCAATAACATACTGAATTTTCAATAGACAAGGACAATTTTAAATGTCTGCACAAAAAAGTCAGCAAACTTACTAAAGGCACTTCGTATATATATATATATATATATATATATATATATATATATATATATATATATATATATACATATTCCTTTTCCATTTTTAATAATAATATTTCTTTCTTATAATCACGTTATTGAAGTTATCTTTTATATATGACTAACGAGGGGTACCCGGCGTTGTCCGGGTGTTTGTAGGTGTGTGTGAAAAAAACCCGAAGAAAAACAGGTGCCCGTGAAAAAAAAAAACGAAGCCTTGACAACGCGCAGTTGGAAAATAGTATTGTGTGAAAAAAAAACAACAGGTGCGCGTTTTTTATTGACGTGACGGCGATAGGTATTCAGCAGTTAGCATTTTGTGCGGGACAGTTTTTAATGAGGTCAATAAATCGGTTTGTTTGTTTTTAAAAACCCGCTCCCTGTTTATTAGAGGAAGCGTCTAGTCTCGCCTCGAAATGAAAGCTACCGTCTGATATGACGAAGTCGACATTGACCAAACGTTACTTAGCTCTCTAGAGACCACTGGCTTTCGGCCAGTGATTAGAGTCGAGTTTCGCTTTTTGTTTATACCGAAAACCGAATGTAACGCGTGCCTATGCGGGATATGTGGAATAATTAACGTTTGAAAGTCAATAAAATCAAATAGACAGGCGAGCTCCGTGGTTAAGTGTGAGATATTACAATTTATAGATGATATCAAAAGTTTTAAGAAGTTGTGAAGCGAGCGAGCGCTTCTCTGAAAGAAGCCTTTTGTGGACATCGAGGAAAAGCGTACATACATACATACATACATTTTCGCTTTTATATATATAGATTTTTTTTTACTTTTTCAATATTTATTTTTCATAATTTCTTCATGTCTCAATTTCTTTCGTCTGTTTTTATTTGCTTATTTTTTTCTTTCGCTAATCTGTTTTCACTTCAGCGTGTGTTTCTTTCATTTCTTTTTTTAATTCCTTTTTTTCTAGATTTCTTCCTTTTTTAATTTTATCTATTTCTTTTTTTAATTCTATTTTCATTTTATATTTTTCTTTTTTTAATTCTATTTTAATTTTATATTTTTCTTTTTTTAATTCTATTTTAATTTTATCTATTTCTTTTTTTAATTCTATTTTTATTTTATATTTTTCTTTTTTTAATTCTATTTTAATTTTATCTTTTTTTAAATTCTATTTTAATTTTTTCTTTTTTCCTTCGTTTTAAGTCATGTCAGTTTTACTCCTTCAGCTTTTTGTTTTGTTTTTCTTTTTATTCTTTTTTATTTCCATTATTTACGAATTCGGTTATTTCTTCTTTGTTTTATAATTTTATTATTTTCTTTTTAGTTTTCTTTATTTTTTTTATTTTCCATTTTCTAACATTTTTTTCGTAATTAAATATATTTTATTATTTGCTTTTTCTTCATTGTTTCATCCATTCTTCAATTTTGATTCCTCATTTTCTTGTATTTATTACCTTCATTATCGATTTCGTTTGTTCTCTTGTTTTCAGTTTTCTTTTCTGTTTTTCTGTCTTCATCCTGTTTTTTTATTCATTTTATATTTCATGTCTTTTCATTTATCTAATTTTATTCTCAATTCTATTTTTTTCCAAGTTTTATTTTTTCTCTCTTCCTTTTATTTTATATTAATCTTCCATTCTTTTTTTCTATTCCCTCATTTTTTACTTTTACAGTGGATTTGTTCCATCCTTGCATTTTATTTTAAATAAAAAGTTTGCATTTTTATTCTCACACTGTTCTTACTAATTATTGTGATTATTTAAAAAAAAAAAAAAAGAAAAGACTACCTTTTTTCTTGTAATTTATTTTCTCACCTCCCCTCCATCCATTACGGTCTCTATTTCCGACGCACAACCTCCATATTTCTCAGACGCATATCTCCACCTATATTTTTATTCGAAAGTACACTTCGTTTTTCGTTTACCTTTCATCTCAGTCTCGCTTTTCTAATCAACCTGTTTGTTTTTGTTTCTTTTGTGTTTCCCTCCTCTTCATCCCTACTCAGTTGTACGTTACCATTCACTTTTAGGACAGACTATCCATTCTTCTAACAGGAGTGAACTATTCTCATCTGTTTGCCCTGCGTTCAAAGGGCAATGGACTGTAAGTGGTAGCACGCCTGGGCCACCTTATGCGTCAGGTGTTTGGGAAATAATAGAAGAATAACGGGGAGGGGCTGTGCCGAACCTTATGAAGCATGGCTGATGGGTGCTTACAAAAACACAGAAGAAAACGTAAACAAAAGAATTTGACTCCACGTCGGCATTTGTTTGTTTTCTGTTTGTTTCACCTAACAGGGTCCGGAATGGTACAGAATGTTCGCCTCAGAGAAATGGTGCGAACGGATAAGAATTTGCACAAGTTCAAAAATAGTTCACAATACTTACTTAACACGTGGAAATTCCACGGTTAATTATGAAAAAAAATAGGATTTAAGGTTATGTTTTTCCCAATTTACGAAGAGAGAGACGGGGGAGAGTAATTTTTTTATACACAGGCATCACCACATTATCAAGGCCAAGAGGCCACTCAAGGATAAGGGATAGTAAGGTGAAATCGCCGTATGGTTGCGCTTAAGCATGAATTGATAAGTACATAATGAAAATTAGTAAGAAAATACAGTACAGTATATACTACACGTGTATATAATCAAATAAAATTATAAATAACACCGTAAGGCGGGTAGGGGATACCGTAACCAGGGGGGCAAAGCATCGTATCCTACATCGAAACCTGGAAAAACCGTATTTCGGGATTCTGTTGTACACTAATCCGTTTAGCTCGTTAAAAACGGGAAAATGTTATGTTAAATTGGTTAACAAAAAATGATTAGGTTATGCGAAATTGATCGATGGATATGATTACGTTGTGCTCATTTTTCTATTTCATAGTAATCTTTATTAATCCCCAACCAGATTCTATAATAAGCAGTTCGCTGCAACTTGCATCAGCAACTATCTATACAAAATTTCACATAGATCGTCAAGTGGTTTCGAAAAAAGTTGGAACGAAATGACAGATTATGATATATATATATATATATATATATATATATATATATATATATATATATATATATATATATATACAGATCTTATCTATTAGGTTGAGAAGAAAGTTTTTGTGGAATATTCATTTTGATTTCAAATGATGTATTTTCAGATAAGTTTTCGTTATAATACCTTTACTTTATATATCATTTTAAATGTATATTTTGCTATATTTGCTCGTTTAAAATACAGTATATCAAAATAACCATGTCTTCTTTTCAGAACGATTGGGTTGTGACTTATAATTCGGTAGATAAACGTCGACGAAGGTCTATGGCACTTCTTGAAGTTAGCGGTGCACAAAAAAAAAAATCATGCTGACCGTTTGTGGTCTGTAACCGGTCTCATACATAAATTTTGGAATGCTGGTTAAACCATTAAGACAGAGAAATACTGTCAACAAATGGATGAAATCCATCAGAAACTTCGACAATAACACCCAGCATAAGACATCAGAAAAGGCCTTAACATCCTCCACACAACATTGCTAAACCGCTCCTGCAGAAATGTAACGAATTGAGCTATGAAACTGGCTCATCCGCCATACTCTCCATACCTTTCACCTACCGACTATCACATTATCAAGTATCTCGACACTTTTCTGCGTAAAAAATGCTTCAAAAACCTAAGCCATTATCAAAAACGCTTTCAGCGACTTCATTGCTACCAGAAGGCAAGATTTTCACATTACTGGCATAAATACTCTTGTTTTGAGTTGGGAAAGGAGCATTGATTCTGGAGGTGCTTATTTCGATCCATAAATTTTTGTTTGAGCCAAGCTGAATTTAAAAGTAGAAAATCGCATGAACTTTCCTGTCAACCTGATAATAATTATTATTCAGAGATTGACTTGGGTTTTTTTTATGTAAAAAATATTTTTTTTAAATGTTGGTAAACTCTAGGAAAAATTATTCTTATAAAATTTGGGGAGGCAGGTAGTAGTAATTTTAGTAGTTACCCTCATAAGACAAAATGACGAACCATACTTGATAGCGATTGAAAAGACGACACGGAAAATAAATAGATGTGAGTTGTTTGTTTTATCTCTCACTTTTGATCGTTACATCTCTCTGCATATTTTGTTATTCAGTTTGTCTTTTATTTTTTTTTTACACTATCAATCCATGGAACAAATATCTAGCGCTGATATACGATCGTTCACCTTCACCATCTCTACAATCTCATATACAGTTGTTCTTCCATTTCTTTTGCTGCCTGTATTTATGTATATGTCCGTTCACAGACGGTTGTGGCGAGCGTTATATATATATATATATATATATATATATATATATATATATATATATATATATATGCGCAAACATACAAAGAGGACAGGAAAATATTAATATATATCAATAGTAGCCAGTACACTTATTAATATGTGGATATATTGCTTGAGTTTTACTGTGAACCTTTATTTGATTATTATTTAATTTTTTGTTAAAAGGATAAGAATCTAAAACTCATCTCATTAAAAACTAATCATGATTCAATGGAATTCGTTGATTATATGCATTTTATACAATTATTCAATCACGCACGTCAATCATGATTAAGTTTTAAATTAGATTTTCATCACTAAACAGACAAATTGAATTGACGAATGATGGGAATAGAATTGTGTTTATTAACTTGTGATTTTCCTGAGTGATCCATCATAACAATACGCATTGTAAAACAATAATGGGTCAAAAAGTTTCAATGTAGTTAAAAAAAAATAGTTGCATAGAGTTTACAATACAAAATATATGTTTCCTATTTACTTGCCTCCTCAAGAAGGCAGCCTTAGACACAAGGTCGGTTTTTAATATGGGGAAAATCTAGCTCTCCAGAAAAGGACACTCTGGATAGGAACAAAAATTAAAATTGCCTTAGTCTAGAAGGATATCTTCTCTGCTGATTGAAGTCAGAAAAGGTGAAGTGTGGTATCAGAACAGATAATACACTGTGATCTTGTTAAGTTTTAAGGCATGTCAACCATTCTTGTGCCATTTTATGCGAAAACCAACCATGCATTTGTGCACTAGTGAATTGTAGATTTATCGGAATAACACGTTTTAAACAAATCTGATCACCCCCCCCGCCAATTCAATCATGCATTCGTACACGTTTGAAACACATCTGTTTACCCCTCCCCAATAATATCACGTAAGGGACTCCTATAATTAGGAAACCACTTTATATAGGGTGTCCTAAGCGGAAAGTTTTTAACAAGATATTTGTTCACATTACCTTTAATTTTCAGCATGTTAGTACGGTAAAAAAATAAGAGAATGGTGCGGATTCTAAAGGCAATTAATTTCCAGCAATTTTTTAAAGTAGAAAGTTTTTCGGTAATTGGGAATTTCTGCACTGATGAAGTGAGATTATGTTGCTAATGAGGTCAATCAAGGATATTTTCGTTGATGGGTAACAAGTGCGGTAAGTTCACCAGAACTCATCCCATGTAAGTATAATATCGGGTGCTCCAAAGTGGTCACTAATTTAAGACTGACTAGGCTAAACATCGCTTAACCGGTAATCTTACGTGAACCAGTCGAATTATAGCTGTATTCGTAATTATAGAATGTATCAATCGAATTCTAGTCAATACTTTTTAGACTATCATAGCAGCCATTCTATTTTTTTTTCATTTTATATGCTTGGGTATCACCACTTAACAAGGCTAAAAGCCTCTCGATGATATAGGCTACTGGTGATGAACAATGCTTTTGAAAATATTGAAAGAATGAATGTATGATTACTGAAGATGATATTGAAATTGAGCTTTATAACAACTATGTCGTCGCCTGAAGAAAAACAGTCCCGTGATAATGTGATCCAGAAATAAAACTTTCGAGAAGTGAACCTCTTTTCATGGAAATTCCGTTTGTTTTTAGATGTAGAATAGAAGAAAGGAAACGTCTGTATAATGGTGCTAGAAAGAAAATAAACTTATCAGTTTATTTTTGTTTTCTTTTTAAGTGCAGACGTTTCATTCCGAAACATTGCAAATGCCAAACTATCCGAAACGTTTCGCATGGGGACCCCTAATAAGAGTTTTTCGTCACGGATGCAACTCTTAGAAAAGTAACCTTAGAATGCATTTACGCCTGATAACATCGCAAACAGCTAGGATATGTGAATTTAAGTGTGACCTCCTGAAGGGCTAACATCTGTATTTTGGCAATGGTCAGTATGTGGAAAGCTTCTGGCTGGACGGTGGCTACTCAAGCCCAGTGTACGCTTTGTTGAAAACGTGTTAGGGCTGAGAGGTCACGGGAAAAATCGTATGTCGTCCGACACATTTTCAGTGTTACTCAACGAAGTGTGTACGCGTTTAGCAAATATGAACAGTGAATGGTTTCGTTTTCGCGGTTGGTATATATTGCAGAAAACGTCCTTTTCGAAGTGTGCGATTAGCTGACCAAGCAATAGATAGTTTTCCAAGAATCTTAGAAATTTGAAAAGGAGCTAGTAGAAGTAATTGTAATAGTGGTAAACTTTCGAGGCTCCTATTTATAATGCGTCATCAAATATTGGTTAAAATGACCCAAAAATTGCATATGGTTCCCAATACGTACGGAGAGTGAAAGTGCCTTATTACTCTGACAACATCTAATAATCTCTTTTTATCAGCAACTGATTTATTGTAACAACAGACGTAAGAACTCTAATTTAGTAATAATAATAATAATAATAATAATAATAATAAATGTCTCTCGACTCTGGAAATTGTTTAGAATTGTACTGAATTTGGCATCAAAAGCAGTGGAGATGTATGTTCTGTAATATGAAAGCGGTTAGAATTAAAAGAACATAACTAGTAATATAAATACACAGTCTCTAAAGTGTTTGTATATAATTAAGAATACTAATAATGTATATTGCTTGCGTGAGATATATATATATATATATATATATATATATATATATATATATATATATTCCTTAGAAAATAGTCCTAATTGTTATAAATAATTAGATAAATGAAGATATATTTCCTGCCTCGGTGCATATACACTAATAAGTTACATTTCAATCACCAAAGAACTGAACATTTATTATAAACAAAAATTATGATTATGAACTGATTCTGTTTCTTGGCAACTGAAATGTAGATTACTAACAATTTCATATATCTGTGTGTGTTTTAACTGTGGCACCTTATCAACAAATAATAAAAAGGTTTGAATAGTCAGTTATACATAAAAAAGAACATCGCCGGAATTGTAACACTATTGAATTTTTAATTGCATATGGGAAAAGATAGAGACAAAAAGAGATATGGCAAGCATGAAGCAGTTAGTTTTTTAATTTGTTATTTATTTTATATATATATATATATATATATATATATATATATATATATAGTAAGTTATAAAATGTATATGGCGATTAAGCTACACTGAATATTCAGCGTTTCATCAACTCTAGGACTCTTCAGGCTTATGCGCATAAGCCTGAAGAGTCCTAGAGTGGATGAAACGCGGAATATTTAGTGTAGCTTAATCGCCATATACATTTTATAACTTACTAACTAGCTCTACCTACGTATTGAGCACTTTTGAAGTAAATACTTTAAGTTTACGCATAAATCTATACTTGCTTATATTAATTTTATGTGAGTAAATTAAGTAGTTATATATATATATATATATATATATATATATATATATATATATATATATATATATATATATATATATAAATGGGTTTGGGGACACAGTCTTTTTATTTTTATATGAAAATTCATAAATTGCATTGCTCTCATCTTGAGTGTAATATTTTTCAATGTTTCAGCCAAAGTAACCTCCGACGCCCATAAGATATGTCTTGTCGAACTCGGAAATTTTTCTATCGAACTCGTGAACTTGTATAGAATTCTGAACCGAAATCTTTATTTCAATGCTTTTTTTATGTTCTCGTTCCATTAGCAATGACGTAATTCGCATATATATTTTTTATATCACCTCTATTGAGAATTGGACTTTTAACTTCCAGGAACTTGTTATGTTATGTAGGACTTAATTTTACTTAGTATTTTACCCATTACACCTCGGCCCTTTGTAAGAAGCCATGGCGTCATGAATAAAGTACTTCATACTTGATCTCTACCCGGTCATGTCTGATGAAATAAGAGCATGTTACCCCAAAAATTCAATAAAGGGTTTCCTTTAAAATTTTATACAGATTCCAGACTTCGATATAAAGATTGATGAGGACGGCACGATATTACTTAAGGACTGAAGGAGGTCGGAGGTTACATCGATCGAAACGTTGTCAGAATAACACTCAAAATGAGAACAGTAGTACAAATAATACAAACAATGCATATTTTTACATGATTTAAATATTCTAATTAGAGTTTTGATCGAATGAATCAGATTTTTTCTTTCATGTTACATAGAAATAATGTTCTAAGATTAAGTGGAGACATCTTATTGTGCATACATAGATGCAACTACGAAATGATTTACAGGGGTAATGCCTCCTATTTTTTATATTCTGTCCGAATAGACCAGAGAGGATTGCAAATTGCACTGTTATGATAACCGAACTTATCCATTCAGGATCTAAAAGTTTCATCTCTCCGTTGCAGGTATTGACATTGTGAGACGTTAAGAAAGCAAACTCTATGATTGACGCACAGCAGAAGCAGAGACGCGATATGGAACTCTTGACAAAAGTGCATTTGAAATGATAGTGACTACGTAGAAAAATAGATTTTGAACGAAAAGTGTTGCTCGTTTTAATGCTACCACTCGCGTCTTCGTAGATCTTCAACTTTTTGAGTTAAGAAACTTACGAAATTTTGCTTTTGGAAACGTCCCTCGTACATAAGCGACTATGTTAGCCAGTTGCTCTGCCACGCATTTTTTTTTTTTTTTATCACGCAACTCATATATTTTTGGGCGCTTGTCTTTTAAAAAAATATCAGATTCTTATAGTCTTGCATTTCACTATTTTCTTGTTAGTTACGGCAACTGGGCGTAAATCTTCCGTCAACCGGATCATGACGAGTTGTTGAGCGTAAAAAGCCAGAAAAAAAAGTGAGACGCTACGGAGCGAAGAAGATGACTGACATAACCCGACACACTCCTGAGTCTGACGAGGGCATCGCTTACATCGGCATGGAACCTTTCGTTCGGGTTCAAGGGCTCGACGATTCGCGAAATAATCGTAAAAGACTTAAGTAGGTATATTCATATTTGAAATATGACTTAGGGAAGAGAGTTTAGTGTCAATTACACATACATCCGCATATCTATATATTTACTTATTTATTTTTTGTGAACGACCTTTTCGTTTTGGGTTTGGCATGAATGGACTCACCACACTTAACGATACTGATAAGTTTTAAGCGACAAAACTGCTGCATGTGGATGATTGTATTTTTATTTTGATTAAATTAAATATGTGCCTATATTTATATATTTGTATATACGAGATTCAAACTAATTTTCCGATTAATCATAAACTTTAGCACAGCCCCTAAGTGTACGAATAATCATGTGAGCTATATTTATTTAAATTTAGTGCCACGAGAAGAGGACCAATATTATTATTATTGAATAATAATTATTATTACGTAGAAGTAGAATTATTCTTCATTGTTCTTGTATAAATGTAAACAAAGTTATTTTGTTATCTGATTTACACGAGTGTGTGTGGCGTATACGGACAAATATGTAAATTAGATGACAATGCTGAAAATGAATCACACTTTTTTAATACTTGGAGATATTAAGAAATATGATAGCATAGAATCTAAGATTTAGAAAATTACAACAATAGAATCCCCTCGTTAAAACGGGCAAATGTTATAGCCCGTTGGGTTAGAACAGGTGCTTTATGCCAAATCGATGGTTGAATATGGTTAGAATTTATTTATTTTGTCTATTATATTCATCTAGTTGTTTTCACGGCGTTTCGGTCGATTATTCCTCTGGCCTTCATCAGATTAACCGTTCCGGGATAGGAATGTCGAATCCTCCAACTACATCCACAGCAATTGCTGCCTTTAATAACTGTTGTCATCTCACCATGGTTTGGTCAACTAATTCTCTGACCGGCTTTGGGTGAGATCGAAACTGCAAACTCTAGACAATGCTCACCTGGAATTGTAGATATTCTGCATCTCTATCAGATTAATCTGACGAAGGCCAGAGGAATAATTGACTGAAACGTCGTGAAAGCAACAACTAGAAGTCCGAATAAATTAAATAGATTATACAAATTTACTCATCTCGAAAATAATTCCAAACTAATTCAATAATAATATAACAATCGGTACGAACCGGACAATTGGAAGAGCAATTGGATTTATAAGAACAATAAAAACAAAACAACCTTGGTTGCCCTTCGGTGCCCGTACTGCAGTGGATAGAGATGTGGAATATCTACGATTCCAGGTGATCATTGTCTAGATGTAACGGTTTCAATCGCTGGGGATTCGAAATTCCTATCCCGTCGCGGTTAATCTGACGAAGGCCAGAGTGATAATTGGCCGAAACGTCGTGAAACAACAACTAGAGGATGATGATAATAGTCCAAATAATTGAACAAAAATTTTACAATTTACTCATCTCCAAACTAATTCAATAATATTGTTTAATTTGTTCTCATTTCTGCATTAAATGCTATTACTCCTAACCGAGCATCAAACGAATACTATAATACTTAGCCTACTACACTTTATTATATCAAATATCCATATATAGTTTCAGCCATATTGACCCAGTAGTTTCCGAGAACAAGTAGAACTGTCAGACAGACGAACAGAAATATACTGTAGATATAGATTATAGAATTAACATAAAGTGCGAGTGTGACATAAATTCAGAGTCGGCTTATCGACTCTGTTCGGGTTTTTAAAACCAGATCTAGTAATTAAACAAAACGTTTTATGCATCAAGTCCATTATATCTTCAAATATGTATTCATTGAGTTTGGGTCGATTTTAATGCTTTCCGGATTATTTAATGGAGAATCCAGTAATTTTAGCAAAACGATTTTACGTTTCGAGGTCCTTATGTCTTCAAATATTCATGATGTTGGTTAAGTTATTTTTAAAAGGAAAACATTGTTTTTGACTTTGCAAAACATGATTGGGTTTTGCAAAGGGATAGAAAAAACAATAGCATCAATTTTAGTGCATTTTAGGCCAGGCAGTCAGTATCTTCAGACATCCTAATCTGGTGGCACCAGAATGTATGAGGAAGTGTAGTTCCACACTTTTCCCCATAATATGACTGTGTAATTGAACAATGGTTTCAATAGGATTTGAGCAGCATAGGTTGTAATCCTATCAGTTTGACCAATTATATAGAGCCTTGTTCAATAGCGTCGGTTTGTCTCTTTGAAAAAAAAACATATGCATGCTAGTGAATTACTTACGTATCCGCAGTTCTGAAATTAAGATTTTTTGGATGAAATATATTTTTTAAATCTGACTCATTAAAAAAACAGGTGTTCTTATCATATATGGTCTTCATCATACTACACTTGATTTGTTGCAGTGGATGATTGGTAAAAACTAGTGTCTAATATTCTTACCTGCATTCATATCTCACTCATGCATACAACAAACCCCTTGCTGATACCTAAAGCGTTTTTTTGGCTCAAAATCTGCGCGTGAAACTTTTGTTGCGAGAGTGGTGCAGTATCCAACCACATCTCTCCTGATTCGACATTGTTGAATACCAGTGGCAAGTTGAGGTTCAGAATGACTGGAAACAATGCCGTGAAACACATACAGCGCCTAGAAATTCCCAAATAGTCACCTATCTGGTACTAGCCAGGCGGTGTGTCTACGTGATTATGCCGTAATTTATACTAATGTCATAAAAGGTATATATCTGTGTGTCTATGTCGCATTAAGTATCCCTACCAGATATGTCTGATAAGTTAGCAAGATAGCTGTCTTACGGACAGTGTAAAATTATTAATATTATAATTCAATGCGCCTGGCTATATATATTTTAGAATTTTTACCAGGTTTAAATTATTTAAGTGATTCGGACTTCCTCAGGTTACTTTCTCTCGATGTAACCCCCGACTTTCTTCAGATCTATCTTGTCGACCATGTATAAAATTACTCTTTGTTTAAGCCATGGTGTGAATGAATCCCATTCCCTTAATTCATCTTATTCTTATTCCGTATTGCCTTAATGACAGTAATGATTGAATTGTCATTCTTTAGAAGATACACAGTTTGTACTGATTTTTAACAAACGGGTTTAACTAGTCGGCCATGGGTACATGTAGACAGTTTAATTGTGATAACTGATGGAATGAATGTAATCTACCACGTGGATTTAATATAGGCTTAAGGTAAATTTTAGTACATGTTCGCGATTTGATTTCAAATTCCTTAGTTTTACTAATAGTTTTATAAGATTGAACTGATGTATCTGCAAAGGTCAGAGGTTACTTCAATAGACCTGTTGTAAATGTAACCAGCGATATATAATCAGTATTCCGAATAATTTTAATGATCCAAATAATAAATTCTCATCTTTGAATCAAATTCAGAAAAAATATTTTCTGACAATGACACGGAGATATTAAAATTTACTGAAATCATAACTTTTTCTCTTGATCTTCAAACGTTAGCATTTTTCCATAGGAAATTGATAGTTCTTGATAAATATCGATTTTTTTTAATGTTTCGCTTAAAATCGATTGATATTATTTCGTGAAAAAATTCAATCTTATTCTCGCTTCGTTTTTAATTCAGAAAGAAAAATGTGTTTTTTAAATTTAATTTCGTTTTTTTTTTATTCGCGAATTTTCCGTTTTCTTCGACCTTTGCAGACTGCTATCGATTCTGTGTATTCTACATTTTGCTAGACGTATTTTCATCTGAAACTTCCAGGCCCACCAGTTACCAAATTAGTATGAAAAAAAAGTTCGACAGCACCTCCAACACGCATCTGAAATATCTTTAATTAGACAAGATAACACAGTTATCATATTACTTCACCAGCAAATTAAACCATTTTAATCAATAACATCTTAGTATAATGGAAATTCGGTGTCTGTCAGTCATTAAAATTTCATCGTATATTCATCTTTGCTTACCTTTTGACGTCATCCAAACTAGTCAGATAATGGGTAGCATTTTTTCCAACTTCAAACAGTGACGTATAATTTTATGATGAAAGAAATAATCATCTATGCAACATCTTTCGATCCATGTAGGCATCACAAAGCACCTTTGTATTATTCGGATTCTTTGGACTACTGTTTTCATATTGAGTGTCATTTTAGCAACGTTTCGGTCGATGTAACCTCCGGTCTTCTTCAATTGTATCTTGTTGAACTCGGACATTTTTCTGTCGAACTCGGGAATTTGGACAGAATCTCGAATGATATCTTTTATTTACTTCACAGAGGTAGCATGCTCTCTTCCGTCAGGCATGACTGGATGGAGAGCCCAAGTAATTCGAAATTGTACGTTTCGAACGCCACACTGAATACTGAACCTTTAACCTTCAAGAGATGATCACTTTTACAATTTGTTTTTCCACGTATTCTAACATCTGCACCCGAGTTCAACAGACACATTACCAGTTTCGACAAGATCTGAAGAATGTTGGAGGTTACATCTACCGAAATGTTGTGAAAATTGTACTCAAGATGAGAAAAGTAGTCTAAAGAATCTAAATATTCAGTATAAGCAATATTCAGCTCGGAAATTCAGGAAAGTAATACAAAACACGTTGTTTCACGCATTCACGCAATTATAAATACCTTTTGCTTTTCACGTGTGCATCTCATCTCGTTTTGATAAATCACACATGGATCTTAGAAGAAAACTGTGTAATTATGATTAAAATAGTACACGACAGTTTAAGTAAAATTTAACAAAACCAAATAATAGGTTTAAGGTTCCCCAATTAATATCAAATTTATCCGCAATGGCCCATGGCGCAGTAGATAAATTACTTGCGAAAATGTTGTTGTAAATTACTCTTTTCTTAAGTGTAAACGGCACTAAAATAAAATTTGAATTATTTAGGACCTGGTTGTGGCTGACAGAACGAGAGCATACTACTCCCATGAATTAAATAAAAAAGTTTTATTTGAAGTTTTTGTTCCCGAGTTCGACAGAAATATTCCTGATTTCGCCAAAATAAATCTGAAGAAGGTCGGAGGTTTTACTTTCTTTTTATCATAACTTGTTTGTAGTGCTGTACAACTCAGCGTTATTGGTTTGGGTTATTTCAGTAATTTTATGGATGGATTCTGAATCTTGGATGGCTTCCACGGTTAATCACTTAATGACGTGATCATCGAGTACGATTTTCGAATGGTCTCATCGACTTGGTGTTATGCTCATAAGAAAACGTATTTTCACAACTTTAAACGTAACGTAGAGAGTTGCAGCAGTTTATAATTTGTATAGAGATGTAAATAGTGTTAGGTTGTAAGCTACTTAGGCAGGTACTAACTAATACATAGTTGCGTTCAATAGGTGATAAAGCAATTTTATATAACCATAAAGGGCAGAAACGACCGTAAAACAAAACGTGTGCTGAATAGGGTTGTTTATCGATGGATATATAGGACGATTTACTGCAATTCGGTACACCAATATCGATCAGTGTAGTATCTGTAAAGACGTCTTTTCTTGAACTGTTGAGATCATGTTAAAATGAATCTTCCAAATACTAACACGAGAAATGATATTCACCAGAGTCTTATTCTCTTCAATAGGAATAGATTATAGTATCTTTGCTACACGTCATCGAGAGCTTCCTCGAACAAGAATTGTATCATTATATTATCCATAAAAACTCTTAAAGAAAACACAACTGAACGTTTTAATTACAGTCCCTTTCACAGATTTTTATGCAGTGTACACTATTAGTTATATGGGCAGGCGAAAAGAAACGATGTGATTACACAACCGATCATGATTCCGATCTCAATTGCTCGTCACGTGTATTTTTACTATTATTGGTCGCCTGACAAAAAGAGGGTGGGTCTGTAAATTAGCCCTTGTCCTTTCGTCTGTCCACACTTTTCTCAATAACTACGCCTTGGAATTTTTTTAACTTTTGCACAAACATTTAACATGATATGACTAAAAAAGTAACAGAACAGATTTTTGTGGAAACCTCCGGTTGCCCCCCTAGGGGTACCTTTCGGGTTAAAATGGCTAAAACTGACACTTTTGTGCTTATTAAAAAGGAATGATGCCTTGGATTTTAATAAAACTTTCTGAAAAGTTTTAACTGATTTCTATATAATTTTGTTTTCTATATTTCAGGATAACTTTTGGATGTGCCCCAGGGGCTCTTTTAGGGCTAATAAAAACACTCCATTTTTGGGACTATTTTAACATATTTGTCCAAAATTTTCTGTGTATGTCTAGTTAGCAGTTTTGCATGGTGCTGATCTCAAAGTTAAATATGTTATGGCCTTGTGGATATTTGGGACTAAGTGGGGGGCGGGGGGTCAAATCATGGACTTAGTCATTTCTTTTTTTTTTTGCATGGTGCAGAACTCAAATTTGCATATGTAAAGGCTTAAAACTGCGCCGTGTGTTCATTTTCACCTGGATTTGACGTCCCCTGCGGATTTCGGGGGTTACATGATTGGGAGGGGGGGCACAAATGTTGAACTTTTTGTCATTTTTTATGCCTCGTTCACTATGCACTCACGGGGTACCATGCATGCTTCAGTTGTTTTTAAGTTTATTCCCTCACACAAGGTACATTTTCACTGAAATGTAAGAGACCAATGTGAATTAAGAGCCAGTGTAATAGGGGCATCTTAAGAAGGGAGTTTTTCAGAGAGATATTTGTTGATATTTTATTTTAATTTCTGCAGTCGGGAAAATAGATACCAGAGAAAGGATTTCAAATGTAAGTAGTTCAAGGTAATAAATTAATAGAAGGGAAAGGTTTCCGGAATCTAAACGCCTCTTCAATGAAGCGGGGAGAATTTGCTGCTTGTTGGATTGATCGGCAGTGTAGACACTGAACAAGCACAAGTAAAGCATGTTCGTTGGAGCACATTCCACTGACATATTTGTAAAATAAGCACAAGGTTACGCACACTGCGGCAATATGACAGGGGCTAGAGCTCGGTATATATCGTGGGACCAAGTTTATAAAGTCTTTTTTGTACCTTCTCCAAAAGAGAGAATGTAATTTTAAATAATGAATTTAACGAAAACTGGATATAAATAGTTCAGTTGGCCGTGTTGACACTTATACGGAAGTTTAGAAAGGCCAAGGTTTATTCAAATGAGACTATAAAATTGATCCGTGATTTGTATGCGATTCCTTTCTTTTGCATTTACGACGTATGATAGTAAGCTCTCTTGAAACCGACTTAATACTGAATGTCAATATGTATCCGGCACGATTCATTGTACACAATCAATCGAACACACGTTGCTAATTGCCCCCATATATATATGTATATATATATATATATACATATAGAGAGAGAGAGAGAGAGACAGACAGACAGACAGACAGACAGACAGAGAGGCACAGATAAAACATCTTACAATATATATATATATATATGTATATATATACTAGCATGGATACCCAGTGTTGCCAGGGTCGACAGGAAGTTCGGGATGGCAACACCTGCTATACTAAGAATATTGACCAGTTTATCATTATTATATGTCAACTCCATCATTACTTCAACAAAAATTTACAAAATGAAAGAACGCATGAAAACACAAAAATGTAACCCTCCCCCAGAGCAGAAGTACGTGACAAATTCTCCACCAGATATTTCGGCAGAAGGGATACGAAGAGAATCTACTCTCCGGATATTAAATACCTTTTTATGACTATATTCCAGTTTCAGCGAATTTCTTTTATGCTCACTCAGTCTAGAAAAATTTGTTATTACGGTTTGTTGCAACGAAAACAAACTGTAAGTAATTCAGTTTCAAAAATACCAAAGTAGAATTTGTATTAACCGAAATATTCGTTTTTATGGTATAAAAATGATGAGGTATGGTTATTGTGTTATTAAAAGTTACGATGTAAAAAAATGTGAAAAAAAAACTGGCAAAAAACGTAAATTAAAGAGATCTTTTTTAAGTAAAGAATCATAGTTTAATTGTATGGTTTGTTTATTTTAAAATAAAAATCCACTTGACCACAACGGTAATTACGAAATCACGGAAATTATTTTATTTGAACTGATTCCAAAAATAATGCTTCAATGTTTTTGTGAATTATTTTTAGTTTGATTATCCGCCGAAAAAGAAAACAAAAACAAAAAGAACAAAGTTAGTGCCCAGGGGAAATAACTCAAAACTCAAATAACTCAAACCGGTTTATAAAAAAAATGATGTTGGTGAAAATAAATTAAATTAAATATGTTATCAATATAAATCAAATTTAAATAATAAACTTAAATAGAACACTTAAAATAATTCTCTCACTATAAACAATAACTAACACACTGCTATTAATAAATCATTTTTCCGTAATGTAATATGCAAATGACGTCACCGCTTAATCGCCTATTTTGTAAGAATCATACTATATATAGGAATGAATGAAACATTAAGCCATGGACCTTTTGGATATATTAATCAAATTGTGAACAAATAAACAAACAAACAAACAGACAGGGATAAGAATGGGTGTATATATATATATATATATATATATATATATATATATATATATATGTGTATATATATATACAGATGAGAGGGAGAGAGAGAGAGATAAAATATCAACACGAAAAATATATAAATGTTTATATCTTTTCTGTATTTATTTTTCATGTGTTGACGTGTAGGAATACAAAAAGTATTTTGAAAAATACAAAAACGAAAATGTTTCTTTCAAAAGCACATAATTTTCGACCGATCTTTCGGTCTTCTCTAGTGTAAATGATGGAAACATGAGTGTAAGGCGGGCAGGGTTAGACGCAGAAGGTGCACGTGTATATATATATATGTGTATATATATATATATATATATATATATATATATATATATACATACATACACATATATATATACGTTGTTTTATATATTTAGGTAAACAGTAATTATAAGAGTTACATTTTTTATCCACCGTTTAATATAAGCAGTATTTATCGTTAACCTTCCTACAACACACATACATATCGCTTCCAAATCTCACAGTAATCTACAATATCTCGAAGATAGGAATTAAATGCGAAGTACGAAGTATGACGACAAGTCAAAAGCTTTTTAAGCCCAACTCGCTTGTGTCAAAAGGGTCGGCGTCATTAAGTGCTTAACGTATAACGACAGAAAAAGTCGCCTGTTAGGCAGTCCCTCCCCTCTACTTGCGCTCCTTTTTCATTCCCGTCATCTAACATCGTCTTTTTGTGAGGGCATCTCCCCTCGACTCTATCGTGTTTAGATTTGTTACCTCCATCGAAGGGTCCCGGAGGAGCGGCGTACCGGTGATTAACGCGTTGATTGGTAGACAGGAAACAAGTATAGTTCGTTATCAGCGTCGGGGGAAATCAGGTAGCACGCTATCTTCCCTTGCTAAAAACTGATTGTAAGTGTGGGAGGTATGAGACAGACAAACAGATGAACTAAAGAAAATATTACTGAAAAATAATGAGCATTCTCCAGAATAATCGCAGCCCTCTACATTTTTAGATGCAGCCTTGAATATCTCTGATTGGCTTTGGAGGTTGGTCGATCTGTCACACTTTAGATTTTTTTTTCAATAGATCTTAACGTTTTAGAGTTTACGGGTAACGCTGGATATGTAGTTAACAACACGGACTAAGAAACTAATTGTGACAGGTTCGAATCCAGTGCGTTCAACTTTACTGAAACCTACGGCGGACCTTATATCTAATGTTCTGGAGAAGAGGTAAATAACGTTTTAAAATGTATTTTTCCAAACAAATGAAACAATTAACTTAAACATCTTAATATGATCTGAATTGAAAAGTGTTTGGAATTAAATACAACGTCTAAGGTCTGGCAACTTTAAAACGGAAATGCCATTATTGCGTTTGATAATTTTATAAGATACAATAGTTTTATACTGATAATCTTACATTAGAAATAGCGCTTTCTTTTGTTGAGCTATTATTTTGTTTTTGTTTTATTTTTGTCATGGGAGAAATAGCCTTTTCCTGGTGAGAGAAATGACTAAGTAGAAACAGTATTTTCTTTAGTCTTGGAATTTAACGTTAAACAAAGCTTTCTCAGTTTTCTAGAAACCTGGCGTCAGAAATATTATCTTAATTCTTTTAACAATCTTATGTAAGAAAACAACACATTTTCGTAAGAGAATCTTAGGTTAGAAATAGCACGTTGTTTCATCTCAAAATCTTAGGCTAGTCATAGTAATTCATCTCTGACAAACTTAGGTTAGACATAAAATTTTTGAATGGTCATTTTTTTAGGAATACATACTTTTTTATGTAACTATCTGCGTCCCCTGTGTATTGCAGACAACGAAAGACATCTTAAATTCTTCACTTTGCTTGACGACTCAACTTCTGTATTCCTTTTTTGAGAAAAGAATGTTTTCTCCCGAAAGTATTAAAAATGTTACACCACCTCAGGTATTTATAATGTTTAGCATTAAGTTTTAGGTTTGCTGTTTTCATATATAAAAGATATTTGAAAATATAGATGTTGTGAAGATATGTAATCCAAACATTGTCTTGGCTGGTTGTTTTTGTTCATACTTTCTGTCACTATTCGGTTCATTCCTTCTATCCGCCTCCATAAATGTCACATGCTTACTAGTTTAGTCAATCTTCAAATATAAGATGATACGTTAGCCATGGAAACTGTTCAATTACTTTGAAGTGGATTTAATAGTAATATAAATGCTGTACACTAATAGAGTTGCATGTTATCTGTTCGGCCCTGCATACTTTACATCTTAATTACTAACTTGCTATGACAAGCAAGCTATCACAGAATAATACAGGCAGCATCTAGCAACAGAATATTCAAACAATGACGGGTAAAGAAATCGCGTTTAAACAGAGTCGGTAGAACTAAAATAGAAATTCACGTCTGTTGGGAAATGGTGAGAAAAAAGCTTGCAATATTAAGTAATGAAGAGACAGCAAGATTGATTCATGTTGACAGTATAAAAATAACGGAGAGAGAAAAGAAAAAAAAAAACAGACGAGAAAGGCTAATAAGCAGAGTGCGTTTTTTTTTTTTTAAATTTACAATTACATTAAACTTTTATATTGGGGTTTGTTGCTAAGTAGTGAACCCTAAATCTAAATTACATAACACTTAGGTAAACTGCTCAGATGTACGCAATCACACTGAAAAAACATTTCCTAGCTCTTTCAACAATTTTCACCAGCTTATCACACTTCTGCTCCGTAATCACTGTCTACCCCAACCCAGTTCTGGGTATGGCAACGTACAATAAAGTTCATGGGAGTGTGGTGCCAGCCTTGTCTGCCAATTTTGCCAGGTTCATATATATATATATATATATATATATATATATATATATATATATATATATATATTTGATTAAGCATGAATGTTCTCGATTTCTCTTGATGCACGTGGGAAAGTTGTTTTGTTTCAATATTATTATTACGTTATAAAATCATATAACCTCGATTTAATGTATGTGTGTGTGTGTGCCTAAATATTTGCACTCGCACGTGGGACATATCTCTAAAAGTAAATAGCAGTTTCTACTCACAGTAAACGCATTATTAATTAGAAGAGATTCTCCAAAACATTATAACATTTTTCTGCTTTCGTGGTGTGCATCGATAGATTAGGGATAATTTCGATTAATATTATTACTAGCGGTTGTCTTTTGAATATCCGCTTGGAACAATTCCTATATCTAGCCGTATTGAGGAACTGTAATATGTCGAAAAAAGTTATATGTATATATATATATATATATATATATATATGTATATATATATATATATGTATATATATATATATATATATATATTCAGAATGTGAGAGATTGTATATAATAAATTCCATAGCCAAACAACGTCGCAGCCCACAAGAGCCATGACAGTTCCGGTTCTTTGACTGTCATGGTTCTTGTGGGCTGCGACGTTGTTTGGCTGTGGAATTTATTATATATATATATATATATATATATATATATATATATATATATATATATATATATATATATATATATATACTCCTATCTGTATCTACTGGGTCACCTCGGAATAATTATTTCATTGTAGTTTATCTTCTTTTGTTTTCAGATTTTTAAAAGATAACGAAACGAAATAACACTTCGATTTTTTTTTACAAAAACAAGATATTAGGGGCATAAGTAAACAGTCATCAATAATTTAATAGCAATATCCTCAACATGAAATGTAAATAAATTTTCAATTCACATCTATCAAAAATTGAATTAAATATTATCATAATTTCTGGTTTAGAAACAAACCATTCGTTCTATTAAAAACGTCTACAGCGAGTTTTATTCTTTCAGTTCCTTAACTATGAGAATAATGCATATGCATATATATATATTTATATATTTTATGCATAATATAATATAATCTATATTATAATTTTTATACCAACGTGCACTAGTGTTTCGCAATCACTGGTGCAGCAAGTGACAATTTCGACTAGTCCGGAGATTTGAAAGCTAGAAAGTCACCTCTGACTATTTGCTAAAACGTTACTTCCCGCCAACTAACAAGTGCAACTAAATGATACAATTTAATACTTATATCAAATGCGGGCACAACAGTAAACAATCAAATGAACGGAAATTGTGAACGTTGCATAATGCTTGTTTACTGTTTTATTTTAATTTTTTTTTAAATTCCAAGACAATGCTCAACAAGAAAAAATGTAGGACGTAATTCAACAAATTCGTAGCAATATTTTAGTAATATATACAGATAAATAACGAAAATTAGCATTAGAGAAGCATATTCTTCTTCGATGTTTTTGACTAATCAATATAATAAAAGTAAGAGCAAATGTTCATAATGTGGAAGTAGACTGCTTCTTACTTGAATACGCGTTAGATAAAGTTACGTTGTGTTGAAATTTTATAGAGGATTAGCGTGGGTTCCCGGCGTTGCTCGGGTGTTTGGAAGTGTGTGTTGAGCAAAAAAAAAAAAAAGAAAGTGGTAATAAACAGGCAGGTAGGCTCGAACCCGTACCACGAAGGAAGAAAAGGTCATTAAAAATAACAAAAAACAAAACGTGATGTCTTTCTCGTTGCGTCCAAACCGGGGTGGCGAAGGTTTAAATTAAGGCTAGTCAATCGAAAAGAGGGAATGACTTTTGAAAATATCGACGAAAAACGCGACTCCTTGTAGAAAAGTGCTCAGATGAAGGTGAAGGAATTAATGTTTTAGCCAGTCTTTCGATATGTGTCGCCCTAAGCCGCGGGTTTCAAAACGAAAACGATCTTGTGAGAATCCGTCACCTTTGTCGTACGTTTTAGGCATGCATACACACATACATACATACATACATACATACATACATACATACATACACACATACATACATTTAAACAGACAGGTGAGATTTATATTATAGATGATACTTGATCAAGGAAGAGGTGAATACGTTGCATATGTTAACAAACGGAAAATTAACTTAAAATACATTCTTATTTTCGGTTCTCACATTCACAGCAACAGAAGCCAATAAAGTTATAGATACGTGCTCGATTTTCTATGCATCTGTCGGTCACCCTTAAGTTTATCATAGTGAATAAGTGCTGAATTCACAAATTTAATAGACAAAATACTTAAAATTCGTCCAACCATTTCGATCCAGAACTAACTGTTGGTCTGACATGCTTAAAATAACTAACTGTTGGTCTGACATGCTTAAAATAAAAATACCATTTCCTAAGCTTGTCACCGATGTGTCTTAATAGCAGTTTAAGTAGTATGCCGCGTTTAATTTTTAAATAACATACAATTTTCTCTGCTACCCTTGCGTCTTAAATGGTACTTCAGGCGGCCTGTTCAGCTCAACATTGAAATAACATTTTCCACGGTCTGTCACGGTTATGTTTTAAATAGTATTTTATGTGGTCCGTTCAGCTTAAAATTGAAATAAAAATGCCCACTGCCTGTTACCGTTATGTTTATAACAATATTAATAATATAAGTGATCTATTAAGCTTTAAATGAAAAGTCATTTTTCGACGTCCGTCACCTTATATTTTAAATATTATTTTAAATGGCGGGTTAGGCTTTAAATTCAAATAGTATTTACCCACCCCTGCTTCTAACCTAAGTGCGGTAAATATCATTTTACGTCATCCGTTTAGTTTGAAATTCGAATAGCATTTTCCTCTGTTTGTAAACGATGTGTTTTAAATAACATTTGAAGTGGTCTGTTAGGCTTGAAATTGTAATAGCATTTTCCTCTTGTTATTGCTGTCTTTTTTTTTTTTTTTTTTTTTACACAGTGATCACCACTTATCAAGGCCCGGAAGCCACTCAGGGATAAGGGTCATTGCAAGTACATTACGTTAGTGTGGAGATTTGATGAAGTGTTTACTAGAGGAGGCGGTTCATTAGGAATTTGTTAACGTTGGATTTGAAGCCATCCAAGTTGTAGTCAGGTGGGAAGCATGCAGACGGAACAGAGTTCTACAGGCGTGCAGTTCTAAGAAAGAAGCTTTGTTCATGGAATCCATGTTTTCATTTAGGCACAGATAAAGAGTGGGGGAAATTTTTCACAATGGATTCAGCTAGACGGGTGTTTGTCGTGAAAGATTGGCGAGGGGGAACCAGAGATTGGAGTTCAGACGAGCACCTGCCATGGAAATAACGATAAAACAAGGATGTGTCGCGTTTTAAATAGCGTTTTCGGTCATCTGTTAAGCTTCAGATTAAGACAGAATTCTCATCGGATTCCATGGACGCTTTAAATATGCGCAAGAATCTAAGAGATTACAGTCGGTCTGTCTGTCACGCTTACGTAAGAAATAACATTTATGCCACGTAATTTCGAAATAACATTCTCTTTTTTCTGTACGTTTGTCATTACGATCCATTACGAAATAGTATTTTCATCAATATACGCGCAGTTTGAATGGACGCGTTTCAATAATGCAGACTAGTGTTTATAAAAATAGCAAAGCAAGGCTGGTCTTTTGAAAATGGTGGTTCCATCATAATCATAATAAGATATGATGGTTTTTATTATTCTTCTTAAAGGACAAGCAGGTGGGGAAAAGTCGTAACGAGTTTTCAGGCAGGTGAATGTATCATTTTGATATGGTCGACTTACTACCTGGAAAGAAGGTAGTGGCTTGGAAGGGAGGTGAATGGATTCTCAAGACAAACGTAAAACATGATAAGTACAAGCGGAGGGGGCGGTTTTTAATCATCAGACGGTAAAATCCTTTGATGTGACCGACAGATAACTGAAACCACAAGGTGCACACAAAAACAGAAAAATTAAAAACACATGCATCTTCAACAAGATGACTACATATGCCCTCACCCTTACCTGCTTGGGTAAACGAAGTTACCAGCTACCATTTGTGATCATGTAAAACCATTCGTTAAAACCAACAAAGCATTCTTCAGCGGTTGATGTTTTTTATATGACGATTTATACCCTCTTTCATCGTTAGTTATGATATAACCTAAAGATAGAATATATGGCTGTCAATAAACGATAAAATTTCTGTCTCAGCTTAAAACACTGGTCTGTTTGGCCACAACGAAGAACAGTGTTACAGCGAAACCGTGCATGCGGTAAGAACGCTGATTTATACATTACCCGTCGGAGTTTGAATCTCGACGTTTTTTTATGGAAATTATTGCAGACAAACCGTGAAGAAGCTGACCGAAACGAACGATAGTAATCTCAAAGTGAGAAGATGCCCATTGAGCTTAGTCTTTAAAGGACCAAGGCTATAGGTAAGAGGAAAATAGAAGGAAATGAATTCCACAAGCCTGACTTCTGGGAAATAAGCTATAGGAATAGAAATCTGTATTAGAATGAGATATGTAAAAAGCAAATTGATAGCGACTACCAGACCAACGAGTCAAACGAGCTTAAATGCAGGGAATAGATAAAACAATCCCGAAGAAAACATGCAATAATATGATTTATAAACAGACAGGGTAATAATATCACGTCTTTTGGAGAAAGAGAGAGAAAGAGAAAAACATACAGAGAGGTCGAGAGGGAAAGACTGCAGAGAAGAAAAATATCACTCCTAGCTACACCAAGGAATCATTATCTGGCAAAACAGTTGTTTGCGTATAATATACTAGCGGAGGTACCCGGCGATGCCCGGGTGTTTGGAGGTGTGTGTTGGTGAGGGGGTAGATTAAAACAACCCTGTAAAAAAAAAAACGTTGGCCGGTTGTTTGGAAGTGTAAAAGAAAAAAATACTTTTAGTATAAAGGTAGGCTTGAACCCGGAACGTTTGACACGGAGGTGGAAAGGAAATGGAAAAAAACCCTGCGACCTAACCATCTCAACCACGGGAACAGATGAATTGATAAGAGTGTTAAGTTGACGTTTATAAACCGAAATTAGAAGGTGCGGTTTCTGTTTTCCCCGCTACGCGGCGATCAAACAATAACAAAGACAAAAAAAAAACTAACGTAAGGCAAACGAACGATGAAAACAGTAAACGAACACGTTAAAAATGGCTTAAATAAGCCTGTTTCGATATTAAAATCTAAAAAATCGGTGGGTACCCGGGTGTTTTCGGGTTTCGCTAAGAATAAGCGAAGTAAAAAAAAAAAAGCAGAAAAACGAACGTTACGTGAAAAATGGCTTAAATAACACTGGTTCAATATTTAAATTTAAAAAATTGAAAAAAAAACATCTCACACCACGATTCGAACCCGAAACTTTTAGATAATGAACCAAGGCCTTAACCAACTGAGCTAACGCGACGTACATGAAATCTGTTCGATTTTTCAACTATTTAAAGTAAATCAGGTCACGACGTTATCTGACGCATGCATATAATCGGTCGTTGTCACGAGAGGACCGTTTTTGTTGACCCTCCTTGTCGAAAATTGTCGATTTCGGGGTGAAAAAGTTAACATTTTGGGCCAATTTTTCGATATTTTTCGAGCAAAGGATGGAGCTTCGATGTGATATCGAGTTTGTGAATTTTCGTCGCGCCTGTCGAAAGTTTTTAGCAGACATCCAAACATACACACATACATACATTTTCGCTTTTATATATATATAGACTAGCGGGGGGTACCCGGCGATGCCCGGGTGTCTTGAGGTAAATCAAAACTCCGTGGGGGTGTTAAATAATAAAAAAAATGTTTTGGTAGGTGAATATGAGAATAGAACCAGTACCCTTGAGTTGGAAATTAATATGTGAAAAAAAAACGTGCTACGTTAACCATTGAGCCACGGCGACAGACAACGTTAAACAGGTTTGAAATTATTTATTTAACTATAAAATCAGGCGTGCGCAATAAACGTTAACTCTGCTGCTTCCATTTGACCTAATTAAGAAGGTCAAATAGAGTTATGCTGGACGTTTTTCTCTGCGCAATGCCGAGAACGTCCGTTTGAGTTTAGTTTCAGTTTATTTATACTAAAAAGCCCAATCAACACGCGAGAAGCCAAAATAGCAATAATTTTGTAAAAGTCGACGTAAATAAATCTATAAGCTACATGCGTTCCCAAATCCTACATATTATTATCTAGAACCTATATACACAGTTTTAAGCGATAGTAACGACCCCGGGAGCGTGTGCGAGAAAAGCCTTTTGAAGACATACACGAAATGGTCACACACATTTTGCCTTTTATATATATATATAGATTTATTTCCTTTATATTTGTAAATTGCTAAAATCTGCTTAGATTTAAGACATTACTATATTTATGTATTATATTCTGAACTTATATAAGTCAGTATATTTGGAGGCGTATATGTCATTTTAATGAAAGCTGTTACAAAATCATTGAAGGTATCGTATTCAGTTGAACTTAATATCTTTTACAATATTACATTTAATGTTTTTTTTTATTCATCAACGAAAATTATAGAAATTAAAATAAACTATAAAAAAGTTTAGGATTAAGAGCAAGAGTCCGGGCGTCCAGATTCATTTTAAGCTAACGTTGAATGAGGGGCGAAATTTTATACATTTACAGAATTTTATTTCAATCGATTTCACTTTATTGATAACCGCTTTCATTTGATCAATGATCAATAGAACTTCAGAAATTGATCATTATAAAATGTATAACATAGACAATATGGTGTTAGGAGATTGATTTCTCCAGGAAATACCACCGGAAATAATCAGTAGTCGTAACAAAAGTGACGCATCCTAATTTACGAGTTACGAAGACAGAAGTGGTATTATACAACGAGCTTCTTTTGTGACTCGGAAATTTTTTTCCATAGTCACCACCATTTCCAATACACTTTTGCAAGCGATGGAATAATGGCTGTGTATGGGCGTCCGGAGCACGCTTTGTCACTCATCATTGTAACTCTTCTTTCCTTTATTTTGTTATTTCCTCCTCATATTTAATGAGTGATGTTTTTAACAAAGAGGAATGAATTATTGTTTGCTAGGTTAGAATCTATTCCATGTAAGTTGGAAAATATTCGACCTTGAAGTAGAAATATTTAGCCCCTTACACCAAGTGGCTTCATGCCTTGTTTGGAGCAGTTTCCAGAAATAATTCTCTGTCACCACTCTGAAATCGAGGAACTCATCTCCTTACTATGATGAAATCAACTGCATCGGTTCCGTAAGTGTTCACCAACCGCTCGTAAATTTTGATCGGTTAATATCTTTCTATGTAAAGGAACCATATGTTAATAATAGCGTGGAAACAGGAAGTAGGGGTGATTCAAAAGATACGCAGTTCGAACGAACACAATTAGAGTAGAAAGTTTTCTGAAATCTAGCGCCCTTTTATAGTAAAGGGTTGGCTTTGGATTATTATCGGGATTGCCAGTCATATTTACGATGAGGTATCTACAAGTGCAAATAAGTTCGCTGGAGAAAATCCAGTAAAAGAAATTGTGAAAAAAAAAACAGAACAGGTGCAACATTAGGTTATGAGACAAGAACTTAAACTTGGTATACAATGCAGCATTATTTGGTTAGAGACTCGTTTTACACCTTGCCCAAGAGGAAAAAACCAGTGGTTAGTGTACAAGAGCAAGCGTGGTAGCAATACAACATGCATGTGAGAATGGTTGCTTCGTAGGAATATTCTTCATTTATTTTCACTCATACAGCCCGCGATCCGGGGTAGGAGTGACGAACAGGTCCCGGTCTAGGCCACACCGTCCATGAATAATGTAGGCGAGGATTAGGTTGCATCGAAGCCTCCTGTGCTCAAGGAAGAAAAGATTTAGAGACCTTAATCATTGCTCATAGCATAGACCTCTGAGTCCAGCCACTATTCTCGTCATCAGGTGTTCGATACGCTTCACGTAGCAGAAAGATGTGGCCTAAATACTGTGTTGGAGAATCGGGCGCACCAGGGAGGTGTAGAGGGAAATGAAAATGAAGGAAGTGAGACAACCAAAGGAGCTACACATAAAAAACAGGACATTCCTTGCCTCGTTAGCAGCGACGATGCAGTGTTAAGAGGGTGAATATATGGAATGCACAATTACTCCCAGATCCTTGGCCTGACTGGCGGACTCCAGCAATAAAGTCAAGGTGGATGGAAGAGTTGGGAGATGCCGGCCCACTGCCATGTGGCTGCATTTGGCGACGTTTGAACTCGGTCCAGTCCACTGTCCATCTTCAGAAGTTAGGTAGGCAACGCCAGAGGTCTTCATAGTCGCTGCTGGGGAGGGGCAAGAATACATACATTTGTTAGTTATGAAGGTATATGGTTATATAAGTAATATATTCACAACTTACTATCTCTTTATAACATTTAATGTGAATACATACATATATAAGTAACCTTTTATGTCTGTGTGACGAACAGTCTCTACTAAACTACTTTAGTCTGCAAACTTGAAACTTGATATATAGGGAATTTGCACACATGAAAAAAATTATTTTGCCTTTTATATTGCACAAAATGTCAATGCTTAAATAAAAAAAAATTGCTTAGCAGGCGTCTTATTTAAACGCATGCACAAACATATATTTATATCTTCAACAACGTTTTTCTTACATTTTCAAATGTATATGAAGTTATATAAGACGGTAAAGAATGAAACTGGAAAGCTACATGTTCTGATGCCGATTCTAGCTAATGGTACCCACGTCATATTTTTTATTCTTTTACTTTTGAAATCACTATTATATATTGTATACAATAGTGTATTGGCTTTATAATAATATGAAATATGCATATATTAAATATTTAAGCGGGCTTACACTACTATATATTGGGAACAATATAATAAGGAATAGAGAATTGGCTCTGTAATAAATACGACATCTGCATAAAGTAACATTTTTTAACCTTTTTTTACGACCAGGCAACATCTGGCGATCTGTTTGTATGTGTGTGTATGTTTTGTAGAAACTTCTGTCTTTTTTTTTTTTTGTTATTCTTCCCAGCACTCATCGCAAATGACAAAGCTCAAACACTGATGAGAATGGACCAAGTAGCAAATCGACGACGGGGCGCACTCTGAACCCATGGGGGTCAAACGCTGAAACCTGTGTGGCCGTAAAAGTTCACCCGTAAGAGTATTAAGCTATATTAAGCCAAACAATGGACTGATAGCTCGACAAGTCGCGAGATTCCGCTTTTGATAAAGTACGGGGTTTAGAGGAATTAATCAGTGCCAGGACGTCGGGGCATTCCAAGCCTTCGAATCGAACGAGTATATGGCTAGCGACAGCGACAACAAAACTACCGAGGCTTTCTTTATTCAACCTAATCGACAAATCGGAAGAAAATTCAAAGAATGAAAGATGGCCGAAATGAGCGTACGGGGGACAGGGATAAGCCCACGGCGTTTGAAAATAAATAAAGATTGAGTTGAGACGGAGAAAGAAAATTAAGTAGAAAAATAAAATAGAAACCGAATAAAGAAAGAAATCTATGTGCAGGGCTGAGCGGAGGTAGTAAGCAATTTATATTTCTACGAACGAAGCGGTCATTTATATACCTGGTCTTGTAATGTGGGCTATTACGGTCCAAGGCTGGATTGAGGCCAGGGTAAGATCGGACCGGGTGGGGTGTTAGTTTTTGTCTCAGAATGAAAAACAGAGGACGAATTAAAAGGCTGGTTCGGTCCCATCTCCTCACCTCGCTCTAATACGTGTCGTCTTCCGCCAATTTAGAACCTTTAAACTCCGATCTGTCGACCATTGCGGGCGGGAGAGGGTGAGAGTAGTGAAATCCGCTATGCCATGGTCAAGATTAAATTAGTTCCTTTTCGAATAAAATGGCCAACAATGAAATAATCGACGCGCTATTAAGCTAGCGCCATCTAGCGACATATTTTTCAGGAAAAGGCAGGCATAAGGAAATAACTGGAAGAAGGCGTTAATGTGAACTAATCATGTAAGTCGTGTGAATGGACACACACACACACATTATATATATATATATATATATATATATATATATATATATATATATATATATATATACGCAGACTTCCCGGCGTTACTCGGTTGTAAAATATGCTTAAATTTTATAAGAGTATTATATTGTACCGAATATATACGAGTGCCGCGCCCCACGTAGACTGGTCGTAAAATACACTTAAATATAATATTTTAATTCATGCGGATATTGTATTCATTAGTATAAGTCAATTTTCTACAGAGTATTATACTGTACCTAATATATAGTATTGATTTAAAAGAATGAATGACTCGGATCGAAATCAAAACAATCGCCTACAGTGAGGATTGAACTTTCAACCTTCAGCAGAACATCATTTTTTACAATTGATTTTTTCAAGTACTCTAACCACTGTCCCCCAAGGACCCGTGGCGCAATGGTTAGAGTACTTGGAAAAATCAATTGTAAAAAATCATATCAGGTTGAAAGTTCAGTCCTCAGTGTGGGCTACCGAAAAATACAATTGCGAATTACTTAGGACCTCTATTCAGTCATGGCTGACGGCACCAGAGCAGGCTACCACCGTGAAGTAAATAAAGGATTTCGCTCGATATTCCGTCCAAATGCCCGAGTTTGAAAGAAACATTCCCGAGTTCAACAAGATACACCTGAAGAAGGTCAAAGGTTACATCGACCTAAACGTTGTGAAAATCACACTCAAGATTAGAACAGTAGAGGCGCAATTCTTCCTCTCTCGACAAAACCAGCGTAGGTTATCAACAACCGGCACATAAAAATTTACAATATTAGCCATGATCTTAGTTACCTATAGAACGCATTTACATGCACATTATTTCGTAATATTAAAACATTACATTTATTCCGAGGAGCACCATGCTCATCATCGTCATAACCTTTGGAGAAAGTAGCTAGATTTTCACTACCACTATTACAAGTCCCCTTACGCTCCCATTCCACACCGTATACATTTATACTTTTTCCCACTTTCCTAGATATTACCCGTCATTAATGACTACGGATTGCCTACAGAAACGCATATTTTTACCGCCTTCATTCTATACAATAATGATTTCTCCCTTCATAAATCCGACGCCCAGCTGATTGGCTCAGAAGTATACATTCTACAATTCCCCTATTCGGCTATTCCACCACTAAACGAACAGTTCGCAACCATAAACCACGCCGCCATTTTTGTACGTGCACAATATTTTTACATTTTATTTATATAATTCAAGAAATTATTTCGCTTCAAAACTAAAGTTTTTTGGTTTATTTGTGCAAATATTACACTCACAGAATAAACTAGCTTATATTTTCATAACACGTAACTTACATTTATCGTTTGCTTAATTGTGAAAACAAAATCAATTAACGCGTTACAACGCCATAAAGGCGACCGCACGAATTGAAATGATGGTTCTTGACGAAATAAATACCAACTGCCTGTTTTGTTTGGGTTCTGAAAACCGACGTTCGTTATCTGCATAATTTGGGCGTTCTATTAATTATCGAGAAAAAGAAAAAGAGTGAGTATTTTTCTTTAGATATAATACAAGAACTTAGTTTTATTTAAAACTCTGAACTTGGAGGTTTATTTGTGACAACATGTTACTGTAATTATATCAGATGTTTCTCTTTTTACCAATTAAGATTCATCATTTGTTTATCATTTACCACTAAACGAACACTTTACATAAAGGCGACCACATAAAATGAAACGATGGTTCCTGACACAACAAAAACCAAAAGCCTATGTTTTATTTGGGTCCTGAAAACCGACGTTTGTTATCACAAAATGGGACGTGTCTGTTCCGAAAGCCGTTCTTAACATAGGTAGGTGAGGGGTGTCCATTCCGATTGCTTTTCTTAACATTAAGAAGTTGCTGGTTGGACTACAACAATAACATCAGCCGTACTTCATTTTTTACGCTAGGGGGCGCAACCACCGGGCAACGCCGGTTAACGGGTCCTGCTAATTTAAAATATTTGTATATCTTCAAATAATTCAACAAAAAAAAAACAAGATTATAAGTATTAATATAATAGTGTATGGGTATCATTACACACACACACACACACACACACACACACATATACGTATATAAATGGTAGAAAAGCTTTTCGAAGCATCATTAAAAATTTTACTTTGAATAAAAATCAAAACTGTTTGGGGAATACGTTAAGATGCAAATATTTTATTAAAATAAGAAAAAAAAATCACTCAAGTTTTTCCCCTTCCTTATTTTTTCTTTCCTTAAAGTGAAAACATTTCTCATTAATATCGTATATGATCCATCATCAGTAGGCGAAAGTCTTATTTTGTTTGTTTTTTTTATTTTATCGCAAGTAAAATCCGTTCCATTATGCTGTTATGCCAAAGGCGTGCTGTTATTGTCAAATGCACGAGGTATCTTAGAACTCTTCTATGTGTGAGCGTTTTTTTTTAGCGTGTGCCCGTTTTAATGGTATAAAAACATGTATTATCTCATATATATATATATATATATATATATATATATATATATATATATATATATAAGCTAGATATACCTAGATGAACTTGTTATGCCGAACGCTGAGGAACAGTAAGCAGGACACACGCCGCTTATTGGGAGAAGTCGTATGTAACCGAGCAGAAAACATGGTTGAGATGGGCAGATAGGCATGGAGAATTTTATTGAGGGTAAAAATATAATTGGTTCTGAAAGACTGAGAAAACCATTCAACTCCAAGCCCAGAAAAGTCTAACAGTACACACACGCACACACGCACACACACACACACACACACACACGTGTCTATGAGTTGGTCATAAAATGTTTACGTGAACTGTGTCGTTTTCAACTTTTGTCGACATTACCGAACCAAGTCTTGTTCTTTTCATTCCAGCTTTAAGTAAAACAATGATAAACTAGAAATTCCAGACCTTACTAGGACAACTAATATACAATTAATGACCCCACAAAACCTATATCCAATGACCCGTGACCTATCGGTCATTCGTATAGACATATTTTACCAAATGATCAGAGTGAGTATTCTCCTATATAATTGGGGATATGTGTTACTTTGTAATCTTGCAAAAGTGACATAGGCATTTTAGATGTAAGGATGTGGTAAAAAAAATAACAAAATAAAACTGAGAGTGGAGAACAAAAAAAAATGTAAAAGCATGAAAGGTAAGATCTTATCCGTTGGAAAGAACGGCACCGGTGTCTGCAGTAACAAGTTTTATTAAATCTAACTGGCACCTCTTAATAGGAATCTGCATTGAAAATTAGTTTGCTTTTTACATATACAACAAAAAAAAAAACACACCTCTCACAATCGGAACATAACTGAATGGACAAAAGAGAGATATAAGAAAGAATTCGATATCGTGCTGAATAGAGTTATATCAACGATAATATAGGATGGAACTATAAAGTTGTCGCCTTAAAGAAAACAACACTACATATTTATTTAAACCCCTTTATTTAAGCAATCAATTCAGGTAACTTGATTATGTAGTAGAGCTGACATCTATTCAATGTAGCCGCCTTCGGCCTAAATCATCATCTCGATACGAGTCCGGAACTGGGAGCATGCCTTTTCAACAAGCGCCGACGCGAGCTCGGTGAATACTTGGCGAATACTCGGCGGGAGTTCGGGGAATACTCGGCGGATGGGGGTGATCAGGCTGACTTTGATGTTGTGGGGGGGTCATGCTTTTGATGTTCTCAACGTATGATCAGACAAAGTAGTCCAGCAGGTTAAGATCGGGAGAGGAGAGGGTCCAGTGAGAGAAGGGTACACGGTTGTAGCACTGTTTCTATAGCCAAGCCTAGGTCTCTTTGGATTTGACCCTCACTTGAAACCACACTAAAAACCATAACCCTGGCCGGAAACTTCGTTGATCTATGCCCCCAAGCATTGAATTGTCTGGATTTGCATTTTGGGGGTTCTGACTATGGTTCTGTTTTCATAACTTTGATCGGTAGAGAGAAGGAGTTGTACAGTTGCGCATCTCATCTAAATATTGAACAATAGATTTGTTGAGTTAGTTCTTTCGGATTACAGAAAGAACTTGTGAAAATATATGCAAATATCACATAAGCGCACAAATATAGTAGTGGAAGGGAAGTGATCTATAGATTTTTGTTAAACTGGTAGTTTAAAATCGATAAATATTTATGAGCGTATTATTAATACCAGCAATGGAAAATTGTTTTAAAACAAAATCAAACAAACCAAAAACAATTAAAAGAACCCTTTGGGGCGTCGCGAGATAGGCACGGATTATTTTTATACCGATTGCGATACCCACCCCTCAAAGTTCCGATTTTTCCTATTCCATTTGAGGGTATCAGTACTAATGTGTACATATGCACAAAGTAGTGGCATAGTCTTTTACAGAAGCTATGCAAACATTTTATGTTTTACTTCATGAGAGCTTAATTCTTATGAAGTAAGCAGGAAAGCAAGTGTTTATTTAAATGTTTGCATTATGCTATAAATTCTGTGTTATCTACTTAATAATTTTAGTTGGTTTTATGTTTAAAACTTGGATTTTTTCGTCTAAACCTGTTACGTGCCCCTTAACGATCCGAGGTCGTGGGGGCCTTGCATTGTTTCACGCAGCGTGTCTTGGGCAAGAATAGCCTGGCGACGCCCATCCCTGTCCAGGCTCAGAGCATGTACAGCATTTTAATATTGACCAGGCTCAACGTCGCTTAACTTCAGTGATCTAGCGGGGGGGGGGGGCACCGTGTCAACGTGATTATATCGTATATCGGTCTAAACATAATTACTGCTAATTGCACCGGTTCGTTTTCCGATTCACTTTAGCCGATGGGTGATATCATGAAACTGCAATAAAATATGAAACTGAATACATATGTGTGTTTGTTTACTTGCCCGTGCGTTGACTTAGATTTAGAATCTTGATGACTTCTATATGCAGCTGATAATATCGGGAATCTTATAGAAATGTGTTTATCTCGTACTTTATAAAAATGAAACATTTTTGCGCTGTCCCACTGAAACCCGTTTTAGTTTTACTATATCGTTTCTTTTTTGTTATGCAACACTGCGAACTTATGTAAGAATCATAGAACCGGGGAGCCATTTTAGAAAGTTGAATTTCAGTGTATCGCTTTATATTTACTCTAGGTAAAGGATTTCAATTTTATCTTTTTTCGAATACCTGTATGGTATTTAATTATGTCAAACCCGCTTACACGGCACCATTTATCTAAATGCACTAACTTTTTAACAAGTTAATTCCTATTGGCCGGTGTGAAGAATGCAAGCTAGTAAAGCCACAGTTGACTTTGTTGACTGGGTTAGAGTCCGGCGACAAAAAGTAATTATCACTTCCGGCACTAATTATTGCAAAACACTAATATTTGTATATGCTATAAATTATTAATATTTATCGAAAAAGTATTCTAATTTATATATGTATATATAATTGAAATTGTGTGTGTCTGTCTGTGTGTGTACATTTCCATACCAAATTACTCTGTCAATTTTCAGTCTACAGACTTGGGATTTTTTATTTTTTTTATTATTTTTTAGGGGTATTGAGATTTGGAAAAAATCTTTCTAATTGGTTTTCGGCCAGACATTTGACTGTCAAGGGGTCAAAGTTCAAAGATTTAACTTTGAAAACTCTACCAAACTCCTCCGCCAATTTTGGGTTTAAAGACTTAAAATTTTATATATAGGTTACTTGGGCATGGATCAGATCTTTTATTTGATTTGCGCCCTACACAATAAATGTTAAAGAGTCAAAATTGTGGTCAAAGTTGAAAAACAATTGACTCTCAGTCAATTTTTAGGCTATACATTTGTAATTTTACATAAAGTGCAATCAGTTATAGGCATTCTTTTTAATCGGTTTTTGGCCGGAAATTTGGCTGCCAAGGGATACAAGTTCAACTGATTTGGCCTTTGCAGTCTCTAGCAAACTATTCAATCTATTTTGGGTCTAAACATTTGAAATTTTACAGAAAGGGTTATCAGACATACAGCAAGTTTTTAATCAGGTTTTGGACAAGAATTTGGCTGCTAAGTTGTCAAAATTGAAAGAGATGACCTTCACAGACTCTAACAAACTTCTCTGCCAATTGTGAGTTTAAACACTTGAAATTTTAGATGTAGGTTACCTAGACATAAGTCACAATTTTTAAAATATATACACATATGCACATAAAATTATGAACAATACATAGGCCTCGTGCAAAGCCGGGCTGAACTGCTAGTATATATATATATATATGAGTAAATGCCTGTAATTATTATACTATTAAACACACCAAGCGTAGTCCGGAATTAATTAATAAACACAACTGTGTACTACAAAATATTATGCGAATTTTCCTATTTTTATGTCTCTAATTTTTCAGTTATGAATTGAATCTATAACGTCATCTTTATTGGAGTTTGTTTGGTCAAAAAACAGACTCCAACATATTTTTTTAAGAAATACAAATACAAATGAGCACAACCATTAATAATCAGACTAAAACGCAAACGAAATAAAATTCACCACATAGGTCTCGTTTACGGAAGTATACCAACCATTGAAATAGGTGAACATCTTATTTTATGTATCAATAAGATATACACTATTTTGTAGTTTGATCTTCTGCTAGACGAAATAAAGGTTAGCATAAAGAAATATTCTCCTGTAAATAATAGATTTTTCGGGTTATCGGTAACGTAGTAAGAATATATGTAAAGAAAAGGAGAAAAGAGAGTAAATATAGTATTAGCATTAATTTTACTGTAGAGAAGTTTGTTAGTGAGGTCGATTTAGTCTTTGTAGTTTTGATCGCATGTTTACCTGACCGACCATTCGGTTCTCGAAACTGAAGATATAGTGCAAGGTCTATCTACATTTATGAGTCGTATACAACGACGCAACTGTCTATAAAGCCATATAAACACACCATTCATATATATATATATATATATATATATATATATATATATACACACACACATATATATATATACACGGAACATGAAAACTGCTTCCAAGGCATAATACTTTTAATCACGTTACGATTAAAAGTAGCAATATGAGTTTATATAAATATATTTTAAGGTATGTATCTCATTATAATATCTAAATCGTCTCCAAAGAAATTCGCTAACGTTATTTTCAGGCCTTATATATATATATATATATATATATATATATATATATTTCTGACGAGGACGCATCACAGACCGTCTGAAACGCGCGTAAGCGATTTCAATGACTTAAAAACATTATTACAATGATCCAAACATAATTCTCAATGAAAAACCAAGACACGGAATAATAAAATAATGTTAAAAAATACACATTGTTGGTGACTACTCCCTTATTTAAATATACATCTTTCTTTCGTTGGAATTTCTTAACCAATTTTATATATATA
>NC_136483.1:60788428-60835928 GCF_053919585.1 Euprymna scolopes
TATATATATATTGTTATGTATGCACACAAACCATAATATATCTACCAACGTTTGGAACCCCTTTATGTAACATCTATACATATATAGATATAAATATAGATATGTGTGTGTCCCTTTATATGTGTGCATTTGTGTCTAATTTTGATAATAAATAGGAAGTAAAAGGGCATTATCTCACTTTGACACAAGGATTCGCATTAGATCGACAAAATTATAAGCTTAATCGAGCATAGCTCGTAGGAAACAGGTGGCAATTTAAGAATATCATGCGCCGTGTGTGGGGCGTCATCACTCCTTTACTAGTCTCTCTTTCGTGCACAATGGCTGTAAAAAAAACTAAAATTTGAGAAAAATTCTTCATTCACGGAATCAAATTAATAGTCCTTATTTTATTGTTTTTTTTCTTTATTATGGCATTCAATGATTCAAGATTTTACTGCTCTGTTTAATTTTAAGACCTAATATTTGTTAAAAATAACAAATGTGAAAAGCTGAAATTTTGACAACTGGTAGTCGTTATCATCCATAATAACATACTAAAATTTGAATCATTTGCAAAGGATATATTTTTTAATTGGAACGTCCAAAAGTAAGAGACAAAATTGAGAAAAGCAATTTAAGCAGCCAAAAAACAATGAAAATTCATGTAAAATCAATATTTAGTAAACGAGTCCTTGCTCTCATGACAGCTGCACATCTTCGACTACAAGAACCAATCAGTTCTTTAGAATCCTTGATGCTAATTTTAAACCATTCTTCTTGAAACTTCATCCACAAATCCTCCGTGTTAGTGAGATTTATTCCCATAACTTTCACTCCTAATATCTTACAAATATTTTCTATTGAATTTAAGTCAGACTTTGCGGTGGGCAATCCATAATTTCGAAATCTTGCTCGCTAAGGTAACACATTACTACCTTTGCCTTATGACATGGGACAGTATCTTGAATAAAAGTAGCGCTATCGAAACCTGAATTATGTATGATTGGCACAACATGATCTTGAACAATGTTTTTTTTTTATAGATTTACGAGTTTACACGAGCTTATAACCGGACAAGACTAGAAAACATTCCAAATACCATGACGCTTCGGCCCCCAAACTTGACAGTTTTCTTAGTACACTTGGCACTTAATCTTTCACCAATACGTCTCTTTGCATTGTTTTTCCATCATTTTCAAATAAATGAAACTTGCTTTCATGACAGTAAAATATTTTGCCCAATTTTTATATGTCCAAATGGCATATTTGTTTGCAAACTCTAATCTCCTTTTCCTCTTCTTGGGACTAACAAGTGGTTTCTTCCCTGGTGTTCGATTAAACAGCCCTATTTCTTGCAGTCATCGAGAAACAGTCTGTCTTGATACATTAAGACATGAAGTACAATTCATAATCCTTTTAATTTCTGTGCAAGACTTAAACCGGTCTATTAATGACATACTCGCATGCTGCATTATTCGATCTTCTCTCGCCGAAGTTTTGCGGAGTCTTCCGGTTTTAAAACCACTATTTTGCCAGTATCATTGTAGGATTTAACAACCCTACCTACAACACTCTTGGAACGTTTCAATTTCTCTGAAATCTCTCTAATGGTGTGCTTTTCCTTGTGTAGCTTCACAATAGCTTGTCTAACAGAGTAATCAAGTTTTTGGCGTTTCGCCATGGTGCCGACTGATGCAACGTTTACAAATGACTAAGAAAGACTTAATCTTTAGAGGAAATCAAAAAATTTGAATATAGCATACTGTTTACATTGTTTTTCTCAATTTTGTCCCCTACTTTTAGACGTTCCTATTTTGAAAATAAATGTTATAATTCTTTTTCTATCCTTTACAAATGATTCAAATTTTAGTATGTTATTATGGATGATAACGACTTCCAGTTGTTAAATTTCAGATTTTCACAGTTTTTAAGTTTTAAAATTTTGTCCCTTACTTTTGGACGCTACTGTATATCTGTGAAGATATCAAGCCCATATGTGCTCAAAATATGCTTCATTGATTCGGCTCTATTCCGATTTCGAGAAAGTGATTTTTCATTTTATTCATACATGTATATATTTGGATTAAAATATCTAAAAAGATTTTGACATATTTTAATTACTTCAAGAACGTTATCTTTTGAAAATTGTAATCAAGTTTTGGTTTCGGGTTTGGTGTGAGATGTCTTGTTAAGTCAGTCTTTTCAGGGAATCTGACGCGACATCCTGGAACCCCAAAATGGCCTGGAGAATCACTCAGAAGATTAGATATGAAAGGAGATTTAGTCTTTGGGGTCCACAGAGACTATAATCTAAAGAACATGAAATCATTTGATTGGCATCTTCAGATGAAACGGACTCTGTAAAATATTTATATTCATTAGGATGCCGGGCGGATTAGATCAAGATTGGCAAAAGGCCAAGCTTATAGAGTTTTTAACAAAAACATAATTATATGCACTTTTATTTAGTATTTTCGTATAGAAATTTCATCTTGTTAAATAGCGATTCTATATGTCCAGAAAAATAATCACATAAAATCAAGAAGAATAAACTGATATTCATGAGTTTGTTTTTGGTTTATTATATTTGACGTTTTTTAATTGTTTTTACTACAAGAATATCCATCCATTAATTCCCTGTACAGAACGATTTTGCACCACTTTTATATACTCAGATATATTCTGAAATGAGATTACTCAGAGTATTTGAATAATTATCTTTCAGTTTCATACAAAGATGGTTTAATATTATTTATTATGATGACTGCATTAATCCCAGACACCCACAAAAAGAAAACATCTTAAAATAAACTTCTTTTAATAGTTGGTATATAGATCCCCATAGCCGTATATATTCAGAAACTAAATTACATACATTATTCTGATAATTATGTTTCACTTCCATCAAAGGTGTAAAATTATATTGTAGAGTCTGTTTTCGCACCTGATATCCATAAAAAATATTCATATTATTTGGATTATATATGAGTAAAATAAAGACCTAATTCTACTAAACGTAGAACATTTATTTTTATTGTGTTCAAAATAAATTACATGATTTTTTTTTCTAAAAAAATGTCTAAAAGTTAAGGCTTAAATTTAAATGGTCTTTCGATTAAATCGAAATCTGTCGATTATTGTTAATTATTAATTATGGTGCAATTGAATGCAAATTTGAAATATATTCAAAGTTTCCAACGGAAGGTTCCGTCCATATTCTTTACCTAAAACCCCTTTTAAATATTCTAAAGAAACTGAAATTGTTAAACGATACCAAAATTCAACATTTTTAATATTGAATTTTAATGCAAACCGATTTTCTCTACTTCATTGCTATGTTACAGCAACGGACATATCCAAAAATTACGAAAAACCCATAAGGTAGAAAAATGATAAAAGAAAACATTTTTTGACGAATATTAGCGGAAATAAAATGTTTGCCTAAAAAAACGCCAGAAAGTTCCAAGAGGGTTTAAATAGCGTATATCTATTGCCAATTTTTAATAATGCGTTAACAATCATAAATATGACTTACTTCTCTTGTTATTATGTTACGTTTTCCCAAAGAAATATGACGCGGTGTTCGTTTTACGATAAATATTTTTTTAAAAACTCGTGTATTTTTAATACTGCGGTAATATTTAAATTTATATTTAAGTACTATTGGCATGCCAATTAAGTAGATAGCATTGATTTTTAGTCGAGATTTATCCGTTTTATGAATTCATTCTTATAGTATAATTGTACCACTGAAGTGTGGAATAATTATTTATTAATGCATATTGTATTGTTAAAATTCCACCAGAATCAAATATATCTGAATTTTTTCGGAAAGTTTCCATCTTTTTAATGTCTTTTACAGAAAATGAACTGTAACTAAATATAGCCCACATTACCAAACTTTACTCCTAGCAGCTGGGTTCCAGCATTTATTATTATTGGTTACTTAGCCGTGAATTATGTTGATAGAAATATAGTAGTGTATGGAAATAACTAATTTTATCTAAAAATATATTCATCAATTTCAGTTCAATCTGTGAAGCAGGTGACTTTATTGCCAGATTTTTCTGACGAGGGATAAAATAAACAAACAATATTACTTCACTATAATTTTATACACTTTTAATAATTCCATTATCGGTTTATGTACGTTGACATATACATTCCTGTTTTAAAGTGGCAATTTGATATGTTCTATTTTGTTTCAAACCTGCGATTATTTATCAAAAAGCCGATAGCCTATAGAGACTTCCTCAACTAATGTATCTAAAATCAGCATGAATAAACGCATGTAAATGGACGATTCAAATTAGAAAAAAATTGATTTACTCTTAATTGAAATGTAATTTAAACAACAAACAAATCATACAAATTATAAAAGAAATTGAAAAATTGATTTTGAAAAATTGGCTAGCAAAAGTTGTCTTAAATCATGATGCAATTTTTTAAAATTATTCTTTTTTTTTTTAATTTCTTAATTTTTTCTGGTAGAATTCCCTTCTTCAGCGACGTTAATAAAACATTATATTTATGCATATATTTTTTAATACTTTTTATACTGTTTTGTTTATGTAGTGTCCACTTATTTGATGATGTGATTGGACCAAATCTTAATACAGGACTTTCGCGCACATGGCATGCCCATAAGTATAGTAAGACTAAAAGTTCTTTACATAAAATTTTGCTCAGTTGTCATTTTTTTTCTAATTAAAAGATGTTTCCTTTCTCACAAAACTTTGTTCTTTTTATGTTTAAGTCTGTTTTCTGTCGCGCATGACTACTTTTAGGCCACGTGTCGACAAAAGAATAAAATGTCACGAGAATTACTTCCAACGTGTGTAGACTGGTGTAAAATCGCTGTAAATCTTTATCTTATTTATGTTCATTTATAGAAAAATATGCCCAGTGAGGCCTGAATGTCAGTTTATAATATTGGTAAAATCCAGCTTTCCCGTCGAAGAATCACAAAATTGAAATTGCATTGATCTAGAAATATTTCATTTCACTGACAAACTAAATACGTGATAAGCGTAGTATATCCTCACTGATACTACATGTTGAGCCAAGGCTTGGTGTGTGTAATTAAAATTTATGTCAAAATTAAATTGGTATTTATTCTTCAGTCCTTTTTTTTTTGTTAAGTCAAATCCTAGCAACGTGGAAATAATTTTGCGTTTTCATATTTCAACGAGTCTCTGTATTCATAAGATAAATATTTTCGTTTGGAGGATGCACCTATTTTTTTTTTTTTTTTTACGTGTGAAAACAGATTACATTCTGCAAATTGAAAAGTTAACTTGTTTTAATTTCGGAATTTATTGTTTGAATTTCAGAATTTTATTGCTTTAGTCTGGGAATTCAAACCACGTCACCAGTTACGCAGCATTTCCGTTTGTCTAATGTTTTAGCAATAAACAAAGCGCTTAACAGGAAACAAAGAAGTTTTAGTCTACTGATAACGCCACAATTTAGTAAATAAAATCAAGTTGGTTAAAAGAGAAAAGGGGGCTTCGTTTTATGCGTATCTCAGACTTCATGATAACGTACATTTATTGGTGTTTCCCTCGTTGCAGTTCTTCTTAATACTAATCCCGATTCTGTATCGTCTTCCTATTTCAATATTTCATTTTACTTTTTCTTTTTCCTCTTTCCTTATCACCCTCTCTCTTATTCATCTCTCTTTTCGTCTCTCATCTCCCCCTTTCTTCTTATGATCTCTCTCATATTTATCGCTATTTATATTTCCTCTATTCATCTTTCTCGTCTTATTTCAGAATTGTTCTTAACTAATTACCCTAACATTCTAGTTTTCCACAGTATTTCTCCCATAGCTTATTAGGTAGATTATTACATGAATAATAAAATATCCCTGAATAAACTGGAAAAAGTCATGACGAACGAAGAGCTTAGGACCATAACCTCAGCACTAATAATTACACACATACATGCACACTTACCACCCCGTGTGTGTATATATATATATATATATATATATATATATATATATATATATATTATATATATACCTTTTCAATTTGTCTTTACAGAAGTAGTAATTTGTTGCTACACAGTCATGAGCATGTTTTGGTCTTCAGAATTCCGCTTTCGTAAATAAGCATTGTTGCCTGAAGGTCTCTAGTTGCTAAACACTAAAAGACTGAAATATATTCATGACTGTGTAGCAAACAAATTACTGCTTATGTAAAGACAAATTGAAAATGTAACTTGCTCTACTTCCGTATTGAGCACTCTCGTATTAACCTCGTTATATTTCGTTGGTTGCCCTACTTTTGAAAAATAGCAACCTCAAATTATACATATATATGCGTGTGTGTGTGTTTGTGTGTGCATATCCCTATTTATTAATTAAAATATATATTTTAATGTATATATCCCTCATAATATAGTAAAAATTGTTTCGAATAACAAGTTCAATGAGGGAAAGTTCCCGACTTCAGAGCAAATATACTGGTTGCTTGCATCCTCATAAACAAAAATAAGATCAGTTTTCATTCATAATTTTTGTTTTAATTTTTAATTTTTGCACATGCCTTTATTTTCTTTGTTATCGTCATACGCCTGTTTCGGATAAAATTAGTAAATATATTGTTTTTAGTTTGTGTAGTTTTCAGAGACTAACAAATATTAATGAAAAAAGAAACAGTATTACAAAACCTTACGAAAAGTTTAAAAGGCAGTTAATGATGAAAATAACGGCAAGACAATATTTTCCGTTATGGGTTGTGAAACGCGCGTAAGGTAGTAAAGAAAATAAAGGCATTCGTTGAAAAAAATTTTTTTTAATGATTGTGGGATGAATGTTTTCATTCATCATTGGAGTGCAACAAGTCATATATACACACACGTATTTCACCTAAGTCTTTCGTGACTTACTAGTAAAGCAGTTAATTACAGACTATGTGGTCATGGTTTCAAATGCTCTCGTAGCGATAAAATATGCGTCCGTAGATAACTAATACATACATATATACATACATATTACAGAAAACCAGGAAAAACTGTCGGTTTCAAACACAACACAAAGGAAACCAATATTTGATCATCCATGTTGGACTCTCTTTAGCTTATTTCTATATCCGTCTTCCCGGAAGTCGTGTCATCATCCAATAAGTATATTTAGTTTAAATTCATATTATTTATAACCCTTTTTAGAACAATAAATAAGCAAGCTTTTATAGATTTAGACATGATACAAGAACAGCTGAAAAGGTAAAAAATGCCGGCCTATGTAGTTTACTTCAGATATCAATCTCCTGTCATATGAATACTCGATTACGATCCACCAAAACACGATCCAGAAATACAACATAGTCAGAAATGTTACATCGCCAAAGACAAGAGTTCAAAGCGGTAAAATTATGTGTCGGAATTATGATGAATAGAAATCGAAAATAATGATCATTTACTGTAATTTTAACAAACATTTCAAAACTATTAAACAGATTCAAGAGAGCAAATGTTAGATAAATAAAAGGCCCAGAATTCTATTGGATAGAGTTATACGGATGATAAATTCTAAAATGTATTTAGCTTTAAGACGTAACTGTAATTTAAAGATTTCACCAATCATCAGAAATGTCTATCAGATTAGTGTTAATCGCTATTTTTTGATGATGACAGTAAGAGAACGTCTTTATTATCGTTATATATATATATATATATATATATATATATATGCATACATGTACATATATTGAATACACTCTAATTTGTGTGAGCTGTATATTTGCATGTGTGTTTATCTTGTATTTTCTTACAGTTATATTTATCCATACGAATCCCAAAACACGTGATTATAATTTAATTTTAAATTGGTATGCGTCATGTATGTAGTGCAATTGTGATACGTGCAATTACACTGCTAATATCGAAATATTACTAAATGTGTGTAGCCGTTCAATTTCATATTTTGTTTTTATTTTAAAATAGTTTCTATACAATGGGATAGAATACCGTACTAATAAGACACTTAACATCCGCACGAGGGTCCGATTTTCGAACTTTGCCACATTTTCAGTCGTGATACATTGAAATTTCTGTTTGTGCATGACTCTGTGCATATGTTTGTATGTATGTATGTATGTATGTGTAGAGAGAGAGAGAGAGAGAGAGGGGGCGAGATGGAGTGAGAGAGAGGGGGTGAGAGAGAAAAAGATCCCAGTTTTTGTTCCCCTTTTAGCGGAAAGAGACTATGAATTGCGTCAGGACCCATAAACAACGTTCACATAAATAGCTATAAGTAAAGTATTTCGAGATCAGGTTGGCAAAGATGAAAGATATTTATTTTTTTCGCTTTTGTGTCGGGTGTGGCCAGACGTTCCAGCTAATTTTGAGGATTGTGTGCGTAACTATTTTGGCAAGTGTTACGGGGGAGAAAAAAACGCAAAGACCAAAAAAGAAATGCCAGGGTACCAGAGGATTTAATCTAAAATTGCAGAAATTCAGCTAAAAATAAATGAGTATACTTTTGAAAAAATTTAAAAAGTAAAAACTTTCTCTCTTACCTCGTATATATATATATATGTGTGTGTGTGTGTGTGTGTGATCCACAAACAGCCGCTTAAAAGTATTATGGCTCAAAATATGATAAACTCCTCGTCGTCAAGTATCTTATTAGTACACCATCTTACATCATTGTACATAACCCATGGAAAATTAAAAAGGAAATTGAACGGCTACACAGTCATATTTCGATCTTAACAATGTAACTGCATATATGAAAATTAGACACATTGCTGACGATAACAAATGGAATTATAATCACGTTGTTTTGAATTCATATCTATAAACACTGCTCTAACAATGGACACCACAGCATAAAACACATCAGCATTTACAGCAAACATCAATATAAAAAGTTTGTGTATTTAAAATCCATAGTTGAAGGAAAACTGATTTATTTATAAAGAGAGATTTAAAAATATAAAATTTATTCTCATCATTATCATCATTTGTACATTATTTGGATAATCGTTGGGGCACCAAAGATGACCTGATAACCAGCTTTCTCCAACACTCCAGATTTTTTGTATTCCTGAACGTGCTACTTAGCGCCAAGTCTGTCAACTGTTAGATTTTTCCTCACACCGCTGTCTTTGTCAAGTCTTATCTTTTTTTTTAATAATGTGTAGTTCCTTGTAGGCCCGCCTTTCATTGACCGAATGAACGTATATGATCGTAGCATTTCGTTTAATATAGTTGTAATATATTTATAAGGACATTTATGATATAAACATAGTATAAACCAATAGATTTTTATATTAGAAATGGAGCTCTGAAACGCTATTAATTCGAATGTTTGTTCCTATTTACAATGCCTCCCCACGGGACAGAGTTAGACACCAGGGTCGTTTTTTATGTGGAGAAAAGGAACAAAAATAAAAATGGTCTCAGTCGTGAAGGATTTCTCCTCCACTAACAGAGAACAAGAAATTGAAGTGTAGCAACTGAAGAACAGATACTACACTTTGATCTTGATCCAAAGGCCAAGTGTGGAAGTAAAACATATTATTATGGTTCAAAATTTGTATTTTTCACACCAATCGTAATTGGTAATTACTCATCGTTTTTAATTTTTCCTGGAATCTGATTAACAGCAAGTCTCAATAGATTTATATATTTCCATTATTATTGTAGCCGACTTACACTTGCCAACCGTTTACTAGGTATCTATTCCTGATCACATCCACATTTTTATTTCAATATTAATCAAGGTGAAGCCTTTTCAAGATTCTAGCACTCTTTCAATCGAGGTCTAAATAGCACTGTCCCCTCCATCGACATTTTTATAATGTCAAATTATATGTGTAACTTTCACAAGTTTGAAATTATTTTGTACTCATTCTTTTTTTTTATCAAGTTTCACACTAATATCTAATAACAATGAGAATAACTGGGTTATCGAAAATCCTTTCTATGTGAGTCCATTTTAGATAATTTTCCGCCCCAACAAAAATGATCAAACTGGATATATTGTGATCATATAGGCACTAATTCTGTTGAGAAAGCTATGAATCTACAATTCATCGAGTATTGAAGAGCATCGATAATTCTTGTTTGTTTCCTTTGCCATCCATTATTTTCTTTTTAGCGAACTAATGTTCGAACGTTCTGTTCGAATGTAAATGTTGTTAAATGCCCTGTAGGAGAATGTCTCCAAAAGTAACACGTCAGTCGGCATGACTAGAACCAGTATTTCATGCCGACTAACATGCCACCTATTTTCCTCGAATAGCTCCATTTACCAACATCCTACAGTACATGCTACTCGCAAAACTGAATTTAGGAATATATTAATTAAAAACCGCAATTTTAGCCGTCTTACATGGTAATCTGCGCCTTTCAACGATTGAAGTCCTACTAATCCGTATGAAAAAGAAAACAATCATTAGTCAGGCTCAATATGAAAGGGAAAGTGCTTAAGTGCTTGTAATGATTTGAAACGATTTTAATCGGTTTTTTTTTTTCAATAAATTCACCAACGTAATTTTTAAGTCATCATTCGACTGAGGTTGACTTATGGAAGTTGAAAACGTTCGCGACTACAGAAAAGTTATTTTTATATTCAAACAGAAAGTTCGAACATTAGTCCGCCAAAAAGAAAAAAAAAATGGATTGCATAAAAAATAAACAGGAATTGTTCCTGCTCTTCAATAAAACATAGATTAGAGAAACTATACAGCCCGAGTATACTAATTTCATTCATCGAATAATAAATAGTGACATCTGGTAAACTTTGTACTAGCAATCATATACAATGGATATTGCGGTTTGACATTAAATAAAGCTAAACTTGATAAACACTCAAACCACTACAGAAACTTGCAATATAAAAAAAAACAATTTTTTAAACCGCAACGACTGTTTTTTTTTCTTTCTCCTTTTTTCTAAACCTGGAAAAAGATTATGGAATTTATTACGGATCAAAAAACCAGAAAGACACAAAATCCCAAGATTTTTCTCTTTGCCATAATCGGTACAGATACATAGCTTTAACAGAAACAGCTGCGCATGGGCTTTTCTGTTGTTGTTTTTATTGTTTTTGATTTTGTTTTATTTTGTTGTTCTTTTTACGTTTAAACCATTTTTTTTATATGCGTCCTTTCATTTATAGGAGAGGTTTGGGGAGTGGAACTTCATTTGGTTATTCAACCAGAGGATTAGTACGTCGGGCGATTTTTATGCTATATGAGTTTCAAATAAGAGTTCGTCAAACAAAAGAATTGACTGCCAGATCTTATTGAACCCCTTATATATCTAAAGTAAGTGGTTTTCTATAGTTTGATATATGAAAAGTATATTTGAAATCATATTTTCATCAGTTTTACACGCTTAAGTTTGAAATACCCTTTTCATTAATGTATCGTATTTCTTTTTAAAATACAATTTTGTTTTCGGTTTGCTGATCTATCACACCTAAGCTCGATTTCGATCATTCAAGCGTTTTCTATCTGCGACGTTTAAGTCATTAATAACATTTTCGTAAGTCAGTAACACTAACAAGTTTGTATTCGATTTCTATCACTAAACATGCCAACTAAAGAGAAATACAGAAACTAGCAAAAGTATTTGATGCATTAGTCTTTTCTCATATTTTTCCAAAAATATCAATTTTATTTGAATAAAATTTACACTACCTCTGAAGAGATATAATCTACCTAAAAAAAAGGGAAATTAATATATATTTAGTTGACAAATATTTATTAACGAAAAATCAAATTACCCATATGCGAAAGTATTTAACAAATCTATTAATATTTAGTTGTATATCATCTGTTTTGCCTTACAGCCACCAACCGCTTCCATAACTGCCTACTAGTTTCTTACAAGCATTTTCTGATAGTTTTAACCATTCTTCACAAACTTTTTTCAATTCCGTAATATTCTGGGGATCTCTTGAATCATCCTTAACTTCGATGTTTTCCACAGATTTTCGATGAGATTTAGGTCGGGGCAATGCCTACGCTACTGTAAAACACTAATCCGATTATCCTTAAACCATTTTATAGTTATTTTAGCTTCTGTTTTGGGATCATTGTCTTGTTGGAAGATAAAAATCACGGCTCAATCCTAAATCTGCGGCACTCTTGAACATATGTGTTGACAAAGTTCTTGTGTAATTTGGTGTATTCATTTTTCCTTCTATGTTTACAATTCTTATAACTCGATTTGCAGAAAAGCAACCCAAATTGTCACACTTCTACCTCCAAATTTTACATTTACATTAAATGGTGTAAATTTTGTGCCCTTGTTCCTATATACACGGGTGCGTATGTTTCTTCTGAAAAGTTCAATTTTTTGTTTCATCTGACCAAATAACTTTGTTCTAGAGTCATCCGATTTACACTGATATTTAAAAACAAATTTCAAACGTTCTTTCCCATGTCTAGGAATAAACAATGGTGTTTCTCGATGATATAGAATACATGCCTGTTCAATTCAATTATCTCTTGCTTACGTCAATACCTACTTCCTGTAAATCCGATTTACGTTTATTTATAAACAAATTTCAAACGATCTTTCACATGTCTAGGCCTCAACAATGAAGTCTTTCTCGGTGATCTAAAATACAGGCCTGTACGATTCAATGATCTCTTGATTGTGTCCTTGCTTACTTCGATACCTGCTTTCTGCAAACCCTTGTGAATTTCTGACCTAGTCAGCAATAGCTCTTTCTTCACGGTACGAGTAATGTAACGAGAAGTAACATTCATTTAATTTACGTGGCCATAAATTCTTAAGTGAGTTTTAGTAAATTTAGTTCTGAAGCTATTTTCTTGTACCCCTTTGCATCTTTATGCCTTTCTATGAATTTTAGTCAATTCCATTCTTTCAACCAGTTTAAAACAATAATGAAAGAAGCAACCTGCGTAGTGTATGAGAGCTGTTATAAACTGACCTAAAAGGAGACAAAACCCTAGGATTCCTTCTGATTGGTTGAAATATTGTAGCAAGATAAAATGACTACTTAAGAATGGAATTTTACAATGCGTTTAATACTTTTGCATATGAGTAATTTGATTTTTTGTTAATAAATATTTGTCAACTAAGTATATTTTATTTCCATTTTATTCTTAAATAGATGATATATGTTCAAAGATTGAGTGTGAATTTCATTCAAATTAACTTGATATTTTTTGAGTAATATGAAAAGAAACCAACGTACCAAATACTTTAATTACCTACTGTATATTTCGAATGTCTGTTCTTATTTTTTGGTTTTATTTATTTATTCGTTTCAATTTTTTCTAGATAATCTTTCTTTTCTGGATTTTATCGAAACTTAAGAAGTAAGAAACATCTAAGAAATAAAATAAAAATTAGGAAAAATTATTTTTGATAGATCTACAAAGTAGAAGTGAGAAATCTGAGAAAACAGAAAGTCTATTATGAAATGATTTTTACAATCAAATAAAAATGAAATGATTTTTACAATCAATTAAAAATGAAATGATTTTTACAATCAAATAAAAATGAAATGATTTTTACAATCAAATAAAAATGAAATGATTTTTACAATCAAATAAAAATGAAATGATTTTACAATCAATTAAAAATGAAATGATTTTTACAATCAATTAAAAATGAAATGATTTTTACAATCAAATAAAAATGAAATGATTTTTACAATCAAATAAAAATGAAATGATTTTTACAATCAATTAAAAATGAAATGATTTTTACAATCAAATAAAAATGAAATGATTTTTACAATCAAATAAAAATGAAATGATTTTTACAATCAAATAAAAATGAAATGATTTTTACAATCAAATAAAAATGAAATGATTTTTACAATCAAATAAAAATGAAATGATTTTTACAATCAAATAAAAATGAAATGATTTTTACAATCAAATAAAAATGAAATGATTTTTACAATCAATTAAAAATGAAATGATTTTTACAATCAATTAAAAATGAAATGATTTTTACAATCAATTAAAAATGAAATGATTTTTACAATCAAATAAAAATGAAATGATTTTTACAATCAAATAAAAATGAAATGATTTTTACAATCAAATAAAAATGAAATGATTTTTACAATCAAATAAAAATGAAATGATTTTTACAATCAAATAAAAATGAAATGATTTTACAATCAATTAAAAATGAAATGATTTTTACAATCAAATAAAAATGAAATGATTTTTACAATCAAATAAAAATGAAATGATTTTTACAATCAATTAAAAATGAAATGATTTTTACAATCAATTAAAAATGAAATGATTTTTACAATCAAATAAAAATGAAATGATTTTTACAATCAAATAAAAATGAAATGATTTTTACAATCAAATAAAAATGAAATGATTTTCACAATCAAATAAAAAATCAGATAAGAATAAGTAATCAATCTTATTTGAGTCGCGAATAATATGTGCTTTTAAATATTTACTCAAGCTTTACTTGTAGCGAAAAGTGCGTTATGCCTGTTAACCTGCCAATCCCTTGTAAAGAGAGGCCTTAGACATACAAAGATAGTATCTTGTTAGCATTCTAACTCCGGTGCTTGTGTGCGTGTTTGTGTTGTTTTAAATTTCCGAATAAGCTACGTGGTAAACAGCTTATGGTATCCTTTTTATATTTTTGGTTTTTACGTTCGAATTAGCAGTAGTTGTATTTTTTATATAAATTGTTTTGTTTATTGGACAACATTATATTATTAATCTCAATAAATACTGTTTTGTTGTGTATAAATACCACGCACCGTTTATAATATGTGCTTGAATTGTAAGCTCAAACAAATCCAGTTGATTAAAAAGATAAATGAAATGACAAAATGTTGAAAGTAATCCTTTTTTCTGTTCGCTGTATAAATATGTCTTTCTTTCTATTCCCACATTACACCAAAATTATTATTTTTGATGCTATTTCATTTTTTGTTTGTTTTGGTTTTTAAATCTGGTTTCATACTTAATTTTATTAAGTTGTCCCTGATAATAAACGAAGCGTAAAAGAGAGTGTCGGAAGTGTGAGTGACAGACATCGTATAAAATAAGAGCGAAAATTTCACAACATATAGTAAGGGTCATAAATAGAATCGTATAAAAATGGGTTATAAGGTGATTTAACTGAAAGCATATATTTATTAAAGAAATGAAAATGTATTTCGAACATAACTCAATTACACAACTACTCAATATCAAAGCTTGAATGTTATGTGATTAAAGTATATAGACTCACTCAGATGTTCTCTCTCTCTCTCCCTCTCTCTTACTCCTATATGAGTAAGTCAGAAAATATATTCTAAGCTACACATAATATTCCGCGTTTAATTCTCGTGAGAGTTCGTCAGGCTTATCGGTAAAGCCTGACGAATTCTCACGGGGATAAAACGCGGAATATTCTATGTATCTTAATTGCCATATATATTTTCATAACTTACTACCTAGATCTACCCATGTATTGAGCACTGTTGAATTAAATACTGAAAATTTACGCATAAAATGATGTCTTCGTATATTCATTTAAGTGATTTAATGAAGTAGTCATATATATATACATATTATATTATATATATATATATATATATATATATATATATATATATATATATATATATATATATATATATATATACTAGCAGGACGATCAGCATTGCCCGGTCGTAAAATACGCTTGAATATGGTATTTTGATTAATGCAGATTTCGTGGACCCCAATATATAGTAATTATTTAAAAAGTTAAAAGAAAAACTACTCGTGCACCACCACCGAGAATCGAATCCCAAACGTTCAGTTTAAGATTTATATTTTCCTTTGACGTTAATACCTGAGCTATAACAACATGTTTTCTTCAAGGCTCAAAGTTACGTAAACCAATAGTTATTATGTTACGTATGCATATTCGTTATGCTGCGGTTCGACCTAAACGTGGCAAATTTCATTGTTTTTTTTATTTTCCGGTTTTGTATTGATTTTCCCCGGCTAAAAGCTAAATATAAAGTTTCGCATAGGTTCGAATACCCTATACATTAAGTTTCATGTCTGGAAATCAGAAACTTACAGAGAAGTTTTGTAGGCAATTTTTTAAAACAAGTATATATATATATATATATATATATATATATATATATATATATATATGTGTGTGTGTGTGTGTGTGTGTGCAATATATATGGAAAGAGGTTTGTGTTTACTATAATCTTTTTACGCAAATATTATGCAAGTATAAATCATGTAGAATATCTGCATGAATATAATTACACGTAATAGTTAACTAAAGATGATCATCTGATGAGAAAACCGAATAAACTAATAGGAAATTAATTAAAATAAATGTTTAAAAGAATATGCAAATTCGCTAGATCTTTTGCAGATGAATGCAATTCCACGATCCATATATAATAAAGTTGTATATTTTTTTAAATAAATAGAAGAAAGTTTTTAAATGTGAATAATATATACAAAAAAAAACAAATTTATAAGAATATACATATATATATATATATATATATATATATATATAGAGAGAGAGAGAGAGAGAGAGAGAGAGAGAAAAGGAAAGAAAGTGAGAGAGAAAGAGATAGTACGAAAATCTCGAGTGTTCGAATCGGAACAGTACCGATTCAAGACAGCAATTTTTGTGAATATTCTTTAGATAAAAATTCAGATGAAACTCTCTAATAAAAAATAAATAATTAAAATGAGATATGCCATTTTAAATTGTTAATTATTGTTACACATGCAACCATCTGACCCACTACATTATATACATATATAATTTTATTAAGACCAAATGGTATTCTTTCTATTTACGTTATAAAAAAAATATGTGAAAAGAATCAGTTCATTCTAAATATAAAGAAATCCGCCAGCTAATTCCGAGTAACCGTCTCTTTTAAGTTTTCACTCGATTTAGCTTTCAAATATTCGAAATTAATATTCAATAATAAAGTACTCTTGTTACTTTTTTATAGCGTGTGAATTTAAAATTTTAAGCCAGTTATAATGAATATAATTAATCTTAATTGTATCATAAATAGTAATCTAAATCGATTTCTTTTTAACGTATTCTATCAAAGTAACATCAAATGAATACAGTATAGATATATCCGTATTTTTTATTGTTACGAAAGTAAAGCATATTATTTAAAGATAAATAGCGTCCTATTATTAATTATATAGAATATCTGGGTAGAAAATAAGTAACCAGCGGTAAAAAACGCAATCTTGTAATTGTAAATAGAAAAACGATGTATCTTTCTTTCATTGAAAGAAATATCGTGCAGTATATAATATTTAATTAATGAAATCGATTAGAACAAAGACTGAACTTTCCAATAGTGCATTGACTAGTGGGGATCAAGTATCAATGTCATATTTGCATTTAGATTTTATGTGAACATTTCATGATTTAAATATTAAATATGATGACGATTATATTGTTCATGTATCAAAAGACTCTCTCTCATATATATATATATATATATATATATATATATATATATATATATATATATATATACTTTAATGTTGTCAGCCTGATGAATAAGTAAATGGGGAAAAAAGGTTCCACAATCTATGACTGCATTCATTATTTTATATTGCTTAAGACACCATGTACGACACAAACTAGTAAATATTAATGTTATCTTATAGGGGTTCTTTCTTTTCCTCGCCTTGTTGTACGACTAAGGTTCTGGTCCTATTTTCTTAACTATTTTAATAACTATTTAACAACAGATGGAGTCCATAGCGTTCCCACACTTTTGAGCTTACGATGATTGCACCTCGCAGATGGTTACAAATCTTAATATTAAGTGTTGCTTAACTTCACTGAACTAACCAAGACAAGTATTTCAGTTTGATTTACGCGTTATTTATATAAAGAAAATATCTGAGAACACGCTGATAAGAATTAATTATAGATTTGCAGAAATATATATATATATATATACACACACACATCTCTCTCTATATATATGTGTGTATATATATATATATATATATATATTCTTCTTTATAATTGACACTGACGCATATGTTTATATGGCGAGAATTTTATTGACGACTGTTTAAAGAAATTATTCAAGCATATAAAGTACATACACTCTATATATATATATATATATATATATATATATATATATATATATATAGTATGCATATTTTATATGGTTGAATACTTTCTTTAAACGCTCGTCAATAAAACTCGCCTCCATATAAACATACGTATCAGTGTAAATTATTAGCAGGAATAAACCGTCTACCTTCTGTGTTTTTGTTTTGTTTAGTTTCTTCTGTAAAAACTCTAAAATAAAAAAAAAACGCAAGATTGATTTGATAATAAAAACAAAATATACTAAATCCATTTGGCTATTTACCAAATATTAATTAAATTCGAAATTTCCAAATCTAGAAACTCGGATGTTTTTTCCTTCTTTTAAATTGAATCCATTTTGTTTTTATCGTACGATTAGTCTTCGGGTGTATTTTTGTAGCCTTCTTCTAAAGTCTTCTCCCAGCCTCGCCTTTATCTCTTTTTCTTCGGTCCCCGTTTTCTGTCGCGATATGTATGTCTTATTTTCCTCTTCAATTATATTTAGCGTTTTTATCTGTTGCTTATTGAATAAATCGGGATTTTCGTTAACGTTTAAATTTATAAATATACTAATAACACGTTTATTTGTGTAGCCTCGTTCTGAAATTTTCAGCTAGCCTCGTTTTCATCTCCCTTTACTTAGTCTCGTTTTCGTGTTTTTTTTTCTGCAGCCATATTAAACTGTTATCTTTTTCACCTCAAAATAAAAATTTGCATTTGTTTTCTATTTTTGTTATTTCATGTAATAAACCGGATTTTCGTTTACATTTCAAAACTATTATTACAAACCTTGTAGCTGTGTATATTTGAGGCACCATTTACTTAACATTTCTTCATGCATCTTGTTTATCTTTATTTAGCCTCGTTTTCGTATTTGATTTACTGTTGTCATATTTATATTAGGTTTGTTTCTTTTGATGATAGATCATAATGTTCCTTCACATTTTAATTTAATCAAGAATGTATATCCTTAAACAAAGTCCATTCGATCTATTGGTTGAGTTTCTGGGGCTCACTTAATTTCTTTAAGAATTAAATTATACCTTAACGTTCTTTTAATGATCAACGTTGTACCTTTTAAAACTGCTATGTTTATTTATTAAAGCTTATTTTGCCAGATATTGTGTCTACCTATATTTAGAGTTTCTTTATCAGGATAACTATCCCTACCACAACTGGTAAAATGTTTACATTTCCAGGGACCACATTGTTTGAAGTCATTTTTAAATGTTTTCTATATCGATGTATCTCCCCCTCATATATATATATATATATATATATATATATATATATATATATCATTCAAACACAGCGATGTTTGAATATATGGTTAAGTGGCAGTATTAGTCATTTAGAACTGCTTTAAAGCTACACTGCTCACTCATTTTTTAACCAAATTTCAAACAATTATTACAGTTCATAGATCACCTTCTCAGCTACATTGTGAAAATAAATGTCCAATTTTCGTTCAGTAAAACAAAAGTTTAGATGAATTTACTGGTGTTCAAAATCGTAAAAAAATCTATGGAGATGAGATACGTTTTTTATGACTGGTTTTCCTAGCTTCATCGACTACTGTTGCTACAAATTCACGGCTCTCGCGAAAAGAGAAGTAACAAATGAAACAGAAAGAATGAGAGTGAGATAATTTGAAGGATTTTATTGAACGCAAACGAGTGCCGTACATTGTTGTTACACATGTGTATGTTATGTTTATAGGGCAAAAAAGTAAGATTGAAATTAAACAAAGAACACGTGAATTTACGGGAAGCCTGGAATAATCATGGATTACAATAGAAAAATGCGAGCATGAAAAGTATAACGCAAATGGCTTATAAAACTAAGTTTAAAAAAAGGCTGCTATTTAAAAGATAAACGTGACAGACGAAGATAGTTTTTTTTATAGAAGTGCTTTAGTGAATTTACACGAAGATGCGTCTATTAAATCTATCGCGTTTAAGGATGTAAATACCATTTCGAACTGATGTCTGACAGACTGAAGAACAAATTCGTCGATTCATCACTGTGTTAGCAAAAGAAAGAGGACAACTTGGTCTGCCATACTAAGTTGGTCCACCTTATTTAGTATATCGATGACGCAGAGATTTTTCGAGTTTGTTCCTTCTATCGTCTGACAGAAATGAGACCAGAAATATTTTACGGATGTGACACTGGATTCTTAACTTCACGTTTTCCTGCTGTGCTAGCTTTTAGATCATTATTCTATCTTTCCTACATCTGTATCTCTCACTTCCTTAACCGATACTGAATGTAGAATTAGTTTACCTCAGAATATTTTTATTGAAATAACAAATGACGCTTAGATATGATTTTTGTCCTTTTTTAAATTCTTGCTATTTGTTATTTGCACAACGTTTCAGTCAGTGTAAGTTGCTTTCCTTATGTACGTCTTTTCGAACTTCGGATTTAATCTGTTGAAGTTGGAACCCCTTTGGCGCAACAAATAAAGGCGTTAATTAATAAGCAGTTCTAAATAATGTTCCTTGAGATTGAAGTTTCAATATTAAATACAAGCGATAATAAATAAAAGTAAAATAATGATTATTAACAATTCTGCCTTATCATAGCTGAGGGAATGAGAACAATTTACCCCATGAATTAAATAAGGCGTTCAGTTTAAAATTCCGTATTGATTGCCTTGTTCGACATAAAGAGCTTAATTTTGAAAAGATACGCTTGAAGAAGTTCGAAAATTATATCGACCGAAAATAACTAAGAGGGGATTATTAGTCCGTTTAATACAAATTATCAATCCTCACTTAAAATGTTCTGAAACAATAAATTTACTTTAAAAGTTAGCAGAAATAGGTAAAGCTTACTACAGGGAATGTGCGATGCAGCTAAAAGAAGATGCGACCATTCGGTCTGCGCGTTCGACGATGAAAAACCTCTTTCAAACCGGATCGTGTCAGGAAAATCTATTTCCACTAAGTTCTCTAAATTTATTATTTGAGGCAATCATTAATAAACCCGGTTTCCTAATCCTCACTCTCTCAAAAGTCAATGGATAGCATCTCAAAGGAGACCTTTTTGATGAAGTGTAGTAAGACGAGTGCAATTTCAACAGATCTAGCATTTCAAGTAAGGGGGGAGCAATTTAAAGTGGAACAGAAAAAAGTTCAATCCTTATTCAAAAAACAAGTTGCTAGTTTCATCATTACGAGTATGTAATTTAAATTTAAACATTTGTCTGAAGATTAATATAGAGTCAATAAGTTTGAATTAAAATATTGATATGTCTGGAAATAAATTGGAATAATAGATCTCAAATCCGACATAGTTTATACTTTCTCGAATTTCGATTTGTTTTGGAATCCGGATCTTTAAATTGACAGAAATACGAAGCTAGTTTATTTTATGTAACCCAGTACTACCTGCCTCATGGTCGGGTCACCGGCGACTAAACTGGTTCCCCCACCAGACTTGTTTGGTGAGGAGGGCGGCTAGTCTCCCTGAAGGATTAAAAACAAGACCTTCCAAAGGGCGAATGAACTCTTTTTCTGGGTCAACGGCCAACTAGCACCGTGTATATTTGTGTGTGTGTGTGTGTGTGTGTGTGTGTGTGTATATGTGCATTGGGGTAGAGAGGGCCCCCGTAAGCCGTGGTGAAGGCAACCTTTCTAGGAGAAGCAAATCTCTGATTTAAAAAACCATAAAGCGGAAGACCAGTACCCGCATTAAGCTGGTCTGCAGTTTAATTTGTTGCTGGCTATGTTGCTCTTGCTTGTTGCTGGATCTCAACATTTTGAACAGAGAGAGAGACTTAGTTGTCGTACAAAGCTAAGACTCTGTAACATCATATTTGTATAGATACTGCCTCAGACATTTAGGCTTATGGATTTTAAATGTCTGAGGGAGTGGCATTCGTCTGACAAGACGTTGCAATCATCATATGTGTATATATATGTATATGTATATATATGTATATATATATATATATATATATATATATATATATATATATATATATAATTTTCGTATATTTTTCTAAGAAATTGGCATTTCAGAGACTCCATCCGAAGTATACTATGATTCGAACAGTTTGTTTATTCTTTATTTCATTCCATTTCAATCGAAATTATCAGAAATCAAGAGTCACCCTTTCTTGGGGGCTATAATTGCTGTCTATATGAAATACGTACAATTCGAATGTTACACTAGTATTTTACTTCTCCAACATTGAGTTAGTAAAGAAGTTTAGAACATTATTTTCCTCCCCTCAGTTGACCAGCTAACTATGTCATATATATTCCTTGTAATCTCTTGGTCTTATTGGATTCCAGGACCAGATACCATCTAGTCTGGCTTAGTAATGTTCCTTGAGGCAACAACAGTTGAAGATTTGCGCCATTCCTCGTATAAGTCAGTGCTATAACGAGGGGATCTTATTTGGCCGTGGAATGCTATGGTATTTGTAATATTTAGTAGGAGTTTACTTGTAGAGTGAAGCATCCATATGCCAGTTTTTCTTGACAAACCATTGTACATAGTGATTTTATATACTCGAGAAGAGGGTTGTCCAAAATAATGACAGTGAATTCAATATGGGACAGAATTTCATTGATTTATGTGAAAACATAAATTATTCAAAATAAAGGAATAATTTGCTAATCTTGGAAATTATTTTCGCTCGTGTTTTATATAATATACTTTGGTGTGTTACGCTAATACTATTGTGAATATTACCACTAAACAAGTTATGCATTTAGTCCGTGCGGCTAGAGATAAACAAATTACACAAAAAGTGCTAAACGAGTTCGTGCGACTGTCCTGGTAATGTGTGGTATTCTTTATCTTCATCTACTAAATAAATTATGTTTGTATTTAGTGATAAAATCTTCAAAAATATTAACATCAACAAAAAACGTTACAGGAATAAGTAACTTAGTTTTAATGAATGAATCTTGCATGTAAATTTGCCTACATTGATAATTGTTACCGATCGAGAAATGGACGAATAATGGATTTATGAGTTGTATAATTGTGTCAACATTTTATAAAATAGATTTTTTTTGTTCAAATTGCAATATTTACTTAGCATGAATATTTTCTTTACATTTACATTTTTGTATGTAATGTACATCATAAATAAACCAAATCAACGGTGAAAAGTAGCTATTGACAGTAAATTTTAACACATACTAACAATATTAAGCTTTCCACGGCAGGTTTTTTTCCTCGAATCCGCACCTTGTACCAAACAGCATACCATAAATACTGAAACTCACGGACAAAAATATGCGATGAAAGTTTACATATTCTTGATTGCATATCAATAACCGTACTTCCACCCCTCAAGAAAAAAAAAGCAAAACGTAATCCGTGAAAGAATGGCATCACAACTACCGAACATGTACTACTTTATTACCAAAGAAGGAGGTAATGCTTGACAGATTAGCTTCATGACAATAGAATAAATATTACATTGACGTCAGCAATTAAGGATTGTACATGAGTCTAAAATAGGAAACTGAATGGCGAATTAAAATTTAGTATAAGTGTACATTAATCAAAATGTAGTTTTCGTTTCGAACAGACATATCAAATCTCTCTAATAGTGATAGATACGTTTATGATTTTATGAGGAAAAGTACACGTCTATAAATTAGCCTTGATAATCTTCTTTAAATGAATATAGATATGGCCGAGTAAATATTCCCTTAATTTAACAAATTTTCATAAGTAGGGATATAATTTTATCCGTAAATAATAACTACTTTCATTTAACTTTCTAAGAAAAATAAGTACTATGTTATGTGATGATTACACAGATAAATACTGAAAGTTATATTTTAAAAGCCAATGGTTTATTTTTTTTTAATTTATTGTTTGCATTGTATTATATTTATTTCAATATTGCGATTGTTACAGGCCATTGCATTTCAGGGACCTAAGTAAAAGCCAACAAACGTTTGCGGGAAACGAATTCTAAATTAATCGAATTCCGAACTACGGACGCCGGATTAGCTTAAACGAAACCACAGACAATGGAGGAGATTGAAAACAGACAAAATAAAACGTCGCAAATGTCTTAATCGTCTTAAGGGGAATTTGAAAAGATTTACTTCAATATTTAATTACTTCGCCGTAAATGGGGTCCCCAACCAAATGCCCGAACAAGGAAAGAAACAAATTGGCATAGCATAGCCAAACCTTCAAGAACACATACATATATGATTAGGCATTACAAACACTCACCTACACACACACACACACACACACACACACACACACACACATATATATACATATATATGTGTGTGTGTGTGTGTGTGTGTGTACATGTTTTACTTGTAGGTTTAACACTTATCAAGGATAAGTATTACACATTTATCTATGGATGGCCGCGTTAATTACTGTATTTGTTCGTTTATATTTTGATCAAATCGAATTTGAGTCGCTATCAGTGTACACTATCCGCCAAAAAGTGATGGAGAGAAAAAAATGTTATGAATTTTAATGATCATATCACTAATATTTTCCCTTCAAGTTTTCCATATCATAATTTTTCAGTTCACTATGCATGGAGAACAAGTTTAATAAAACACAATAAGAATGCTAAATGATATGTGAATGGCATCATAGTTAGAGAACCGTAAAGTATTAAAAGAGAACCCGATCGCAGCATGTGAATAATTCAGACTTCGCATAAAAAACATTCAAAGAAAGTCTTAGGAGATATATAATAGTCAATGTAGTAGGATTAGTATACAGGGGAAGACCAAGGACAATCTGAGAATATTTAAGAGAGATAGTAGTATAAATAAAGACATGGCCAGAAATAAGTTTATCTGGAAGTCAATTTCTAAGAGCCGCCCAACACATGTCAGCAGCGAATGTTAGTAATAAGATTTTGGTGATGACTATTCAGGCATTTTTTTTCAGTTTTTTCCTGGATTTTGACAAATTTGCAAACAAACGCATGTAAACCAAATAGAACGTTTGAAAATGAGTGAATACTGCGTAAACATTCTCTTGTATTTCGAAACCAACGTTTGCTTTGTGTAAAGGTCATTATAGAACTAAAATATTAATCTTATTAAAGGAGAAATAATAAATAATGTATACTTTATACGTGTATATTTCTAATCAAGCTTTACCTATATATATATATATATATATATATATATAAACAGTGCTAAATAAAAGCAGTCTTCTTATAGGGCAAAGTTGTTCACCGTAAACGATTTTAATATAACCGACAGTGTTATTATAATAATATTATCAGTTTTTCTATAAATACAAATCCACATACGTGAACTAACTAATATATTAAAGAGTACATGATTTTGAATGTACTTTAATGTTTTATGGTTCATGTTTTCATACTTAAATTTTCTAAAATGTATTGGCGCGATTTGATTTATGTACTTTTGTGCAATTAACCGCATCAACAAAATATCAATTATGAACTAATGTATATTACTGGAATTAAACAAGTCTAATATAGAAAATGCACCTTGTCTGTGTGTCTGTGTTAATTTTTTACGAACTCAGAAACGGCCTGGCCGATTTTTAGCATTTTTATATAATTGTACTTGTGTGCTTGGGAGTGTCCTTTTATAGGTTTTGTATCGGAATGGGTCCGTTCAGTAACGAAAATCTATAATCGAAAAACTCTGACTAAAGACAGAAGAGTCCGATTCTGACTAAAGTTAACATCCTTATACAGGCTAACATTGCAAGGACACAAGTAGAAGAGCTCGCAGTATAAGACCAACAATAGGTTCATTGCTGAGACATAAGCGCGTTCGAAATGGTTTCCGTTTAGAGCACAATTAAACCAGGATACTTGAATTTTGCATTTAAAACATTCATTTAAGCCCCAAAAGTAATTTTATTAAATAAACACTAGGTTCTCTACAGTGCAATGTAGACTACGATGTATTGTGGATAAGTCACTGCGGGAAGGCACGTAAAGCGTTCCCCTCCGTGTATTGCGACTGTTTCTGACTAGAGCAGACAATCTATTCGAATGAAAAACCGTTAATTTCACCGATTTCGATGGCAATAAAGGTATGTAAAATGTGAAATCTCTCATCCAATCCCGCGCAACGCCCGATCTCCCTACTCGCTATCTCATAAATAAAATAAATGGACGTTAGCGAGTGGGTCAAAAATAGTAAATCGTGCGCCTCTTCCCTTCTCGAGATGAGTAGAAGCTGATTGCCGAAGGATGGGGAAAGGCCAAATATCCTCTTTGATTAAACTAAGTATTAAGTCATCAGTACACGCACGTTTTCGGGAGTAGCTTTCCACGCTTCCTTCCCAACATTAACCATTATCAAAAGTTCTGAACAATGATGGGTGGATTTGGATTGTGTAAAACCTATTTGGAGATTCTGATCGGTTTATATTAGTTTAGATAAAACGATTTTCTCTGGTTTAACGGATATTTAATTGATTGCATAATGTAATTCTGGCTTAATTCGGCAATCATGAGCAGCTTTAGTTATTTCATAACCGAATTATGAACATGTTCATGCAGCAATAAGAACAAGAGATTGACTTTAGCGTAATTGTTTACTACGGAAATGCCCTGTTCATCATCGGCATGACAATTTATATTATATATGGTAGATACCTATCCCAGGACGGGTACAAATTTGCACTATTTTCTGATCACTTATAAGAATTAAAATCAAGATATAATGATACTAAACATTGTGCGAAGAATACTTGTTCTTGTTGTGATCAACCTACATTGAAGGATTCTAGTATGCATCTAAAATGTAACGCTTAAGCATAAGAGGTCTTAAGAAAGTAAAATTTAGGAAATCTTGTTTAAATAGGGTCATGAGCATAGATCAAATTCAATGCAAATCTGATGCATTTGAATTTTCAAATGGTCACTTGTACTCGTATTATGCTTCCTAAATACTCTTCATAATTCTCCACATCATCTGGAATTCGGAGAATCTATAGAATATTCTTGTTTATCTTCCTTTGTTAAGCGATACATTACACTTTGGCAAAGGCTAAATACAGGATTTAGGAGCGAATCTGCTTCCAAAATGGCTAAATTCATGATATTTAGCTTTAAAAAGCTAACTTGGCAACACTACACAAGAATATGAGACTAACCTTTTTTAGACATAGCCTCATTGTTGAATATCCTTATAATAATATATGATCATTTTTGCAATTATGTGAGAAGATAACTTGTAGTAATTTCGGCGCGTAACGGTTCTTCAGCGAGTAAAGAATTCAGCGAAACTTTTTCGTAAAAAGAGAACATTCGAAAAAAACAAGGCAAAATATTTTCTGCCGAGTGTTGCTCGACTAAAGGAATAAATTTATGATTATCTCTTAGAATGTTATTTTGCTATTTGTATTGGACTCTGTAGCAGATATTATTTCCTGATTATTTATTAGTACTTATTAATTTATCGCGTTTTGATCAGTTCTGTATTTAAAATACAATGGACAGTATTTTCATAGACCAAATTTTGCTATATATTATTGTTTTTTTCTGTCTCAAGAACAACTTTTTGTGTTATCCAGAACAATATATAAGCTTTATGAAAACTTCAGTTGATTTAATATATTTCCTATTCCGTGGATTTCTACTGGTTTTGCTAGTATATATTAATTAAAGTTAAGTTCATAAAATAAGGCCGATAGCTATTAGTCGCGTGCTCTCGTGTAATGAATGAATGCGTGAATGTAGGATTGACATGAAATTCTTAGATAAACTAAAATGACCGAAAAATGGGCTGAAATGACTTAAATAAATAAAAAGTAAATGACTTAGAATGACTTTAATGAACATAAGGAGCATTAGGCTTGGAAATACAATGGCATAAAGAAGTCTCACTTACCCCACATTCTAATTGATGTATACCCTTATTGAATATATATATATATATATATATATATATATATATATATATATATAGTTTTATATGTTCATTTTCTTTCCTATTGATCTATGTATATATATAAAATTTTAGAATGCATATGTTCCAAGTTCATTTAAAAAGAGTCACTTTTCAAAATAAAAAAAATATTGTTTGAACTAATGAATACAATGTTTAAATTAAAATCTTAAATCCATGGATTTTCACTGTAAGTACATCTCTCAAACGAAAAATTCTAGCAAAATACTTATATTGGTTCGAAATTATTTTGCTAGATAGTACATACAGTGAAAATATTTAAGATGAAATGTCCCTTAAAGAATTTTTATCTTTAATAATTTCTCTGTATATCCTATTTAGCAAAATAATTTCGAACCAATATAAGTATTTTGCTAGATTTTTTCTTCTAAGGATACGCACTTACACTGAAAATATATGGATTAAGGATTTTAATTTAAACGTTGTATTCTTTGGTTCAAACAATATTTTTAAGTGATTCTTTTTAAATGAAATTTTACATATAAACTCTAAAATTGTATTTGCGCTATCTAGTATATTAAGCAATTTTATTTGGCTTGGATTGCCTTATATGAATATTTCCTTCCAGTATTTATAAACTTGAAACCACGAAATTCACGAACCTGTAATCTAATTTATTTGAATACCTTAAAGTATGTATATACACACACACACACACACACTATATATATATATATATATATATATATATATATATATATATATATATATATATATATATATATGCATATACCTAATATTTATTTTAAAAAAAAGATTGTAGTTATTTTGGCAAGGAAACTGATTTCAAAAGAATGAATAAACTGACATGAATATTTAAGATTAACTATGTTTATTCATTACCCCTAATCCGGTTTCGCCATGGACAACGAAAATTAGAATTCCAGTTAAGATTTGATTGAAAGTATTCATATAGATGAAGTACTATTCGACTTTGATATTTCGAAATTGTCAAGATAAGGAAGGGTGATTTGCATTATTTAGCTCATTTGTGTTCCTGGCGGAACGAATAAAACTGCTAAGTTATAATATGCCTTGAAGTTTCAGTTCTTTGTAGAGATTATGTTAAAGAATTCAACTCAGCTGTAACTGAAAAAATACAAAATACCTTTATAGATTAAAGGGTTACGTTCGAAAGTCTGTACACATCCATGGGGTCGACAACATGCATCGGAAGATAGTATAAGCTGATATGGTCCGACACATTGAGAGCGTATCATCCAAGATAAAAACACAAGTCCGTATAATGCAAATACTATTTGAGTATGATTTAATATTGAAAAATGTCTGAAGAGTTTATCAACAATATTTGGGACATGGGGATAATGTCGGCGATATTCGTGCTGCTTTGCAAATCTATCGGTTTAAATAGATTCTGGTATATTGAATGAGGGATAATCGTCATCGAAACCTCATTTGTGCCAATGCGGTTTAAATCGCCTACAAAATAAGTAAAATTCATTGTCTTGCTGTCACTTGACATCTAGTGGTGTAAAATGTTGAATAACTTCTGTTGTGATTGGGTGGATTCGAATGTCGGATTTTATACGAAGTCAAGTGATTTGAGAAACGACTAATCCGAGAGTTCAAAGCTTTCTGGCGAAAAACAAGGTCAATGTACAAGACCATTCTGTGCCACCCTAAACTTACGCGATTCGTTGCCATTTGTTTATATAAACAACGAAAATGCGTACGTGAGAAGCAGGTTAAAGATAAATGATAAAAGGAGATTAAAGTTGCATATCTCTTCTTTTTTTTTACACGGTGGTCACCACTTATCAAGGCCTGGAAGCCACTCAGGGATAAGGGTTGTTGCAAGTATAGTACGTTAGTGTGGAGATTTGATGAAGTGTTTACTTAAGGGGGCGGTTCATTAGGAATTTGTTAACGTTGGACTTGAAGACATCCAAGTTGTAGTCAGGTGGGAAGCAGGAAGACGGAACAGAGTTCCACAGGTGTGCAGTTCTAAGAAAGAAGCTTTGTTCATGGAATCCACATTTTGATTTAGGCACATATCGAAACTCCTTATCACATCTGGGGCAGATATGCTTGTTTTCAGTTGTCTACCTATGTGTTAATCCTTCTCTGTATGTGAAGAAATGTATGTATATATAAAATATAAACCAAAAGTATATTTCATTGGAAATGGAAAGGACCTCATTGTTTATATTACGCATACAGACAAATTAGATTCGTCGGAGATATGGAATCTATTGACCAACAGCAAGAAATAGCTTAGCATATAACTATAGGAGCAACCCGTTTTGGAAGTAGAAAATATTTTTTAAAACATATATAAGTCTAAAGAAATGGTTAGCACCATGAAAAACTAGAAGCAAAAAAATCAGCGAGTGATGAATGAAATATGCGAAGAACGGCGAAATAAAAAGCAAAAATTAGTTCCACAACAGCTGAACAAACCATGGATTAACATAGAAGTGATCATCTCGAAAAAGTAATTCATAGACATAAATGAAACTGAAAGCATTTGAAATAATAAGCGAAGAGGTAGATGTAAAGAGTACGCCTTACAATTGGTTTACCTGGAGAAACGGGTGTAGGTGTGTTCTTTAAGCGTGGTTCTGTCCGTCCGTCTCTCACGCTAAGTAGCATTTTAATCAATCCGCCAAGCTCATGCTTAAAATATATTCGTTTTTTTTTTCTGCAATGCTTATGTTTACAAAAATATGTTCGTCAATCTGCCATGCTTGCATTTAAAATTACTTTTTTTACTGTTATGGTTAATTATGAAAGAAAATGTCCGTTGATCTACCATGCTTAAGTTGTAAAGAGCATCAAATGTTTTGTATAAGCGTGTCGACAAAATATTTCTTCATCATTTCACAAACCGCAAAGAAAAAACCCCACACAATTAGTGTTTAAATAATAAAAAAAATAGTCCGTCACTTCACCCTCTTACAAAAAACACATGCAACTTTGTATTTCAGAAAAAAAAAAAAGAAAATACAGGGTGAGGCAGAACAAGTTGTTTATTCAAATGTGGCGCCCTTAAACGGTGGTTGCTCCATGGATGATAGAGATGAACTGATTCGAAGAAGGTGCGTGTTTTTTTCTTACTGTGCGTTATTTTTGTTTGTTTGTTTGTTTGTTTTTAGGAACTCTAGTGAGCATCATAGAGTGGACAAAGTTTCGCTGTCGATGCATTTTTGCAAGCGATCGCTCAATCGTCGCAACGCAATATGCATTCCTAGACATTTCAATATTGCCCCCCCCCCATGTGGTAGTGTTCCTAGCCGACAGTTGATTGTTTCATGGGTAAACAACTTCAGGAAAACGGGCGATGTAAAGAAAAAAAAACTTGGCCTCTCACGAACAGCAAGGTCACCTCAAAATATTGACGCGGTGAGAAAATCTGTTTGAGAATTCCCTGGCGGTCTGCCTGCAAACACGCATCTGCTCTTGGGTTTTCTTCTCGTTCTGTGAAACGAATCCTCCATGAAGAATTAAAAATTTCATCCCTATGAATTGGTTATGGTGCAGGAACTTAATCGGCGCGATTTATTGCTCGTGAAAATGCATGTGGGGCACTTTTTGGCTTGCCTGAAGACACACTTGTTTTATTCAGTGATGAAGCTCACTTCCATCTTTCAGGATCTGTAAATAAACAAAAACAATGCGCCATTGGCGTCTTGAAACCCCCAAAGAACTCCATCAACTTCCTCTACACGCTCTACGTGCAACTGTTTGCTGTACACTATCGCCAATTGGCATAATTCGCCCATGGTTTTTTGAAGAAAACAAACAGGCAGTATTAGAAACATCTGACCGTTATGTCAACATGATCAATGAGTGTTTCTAGCCAACACTGAAACAGATGGGCGTGAAAAGTATGTAGTTCCAGCAAGATGGTGGCATGGCACACACAGCGCGCGCATCAATTAGTTTTGCGGCAGAACTTTCCAGGATGCCTCATCTTCTTGAGAAACAATCTTCATTGGCCAGCATGGTCACCTGATTAATCACCACGTGACTATTTTTCATGGGGATATCTGAAATCAATTGTTTACAACGATTGTCCTTGTACCTTGACTCACATGAAAAACAATATTCGTCGAGCTGTCGCCAACATAGTAATCGATATGCTAGAAAGAGTTGACCGAAACTTCAGAGTTCGATTAACTCAGTGTATATAGAAGAATAGAGGTCATCTTACTGATATCATCTTTATCACTAGTAAAAAAATAAAAGTTTAATGTTGTACTGGTTCTAATTCAAAGAATTACCTGTATACCTGCATTATTTGTGTTTTAATTGATATTCTAAATAAGAAAGTTGCTCTACCCCACCATATATTACTCTGTTACTACATTCTGTAAAAAAAATGAGTATATATAAATTTGTGTTGCAGTAAAAAATATTGCCCCGTCTCCTGACCCCCTACAACATCATATACAAATTTGTTTTGCAGTAAAAAATATTACTTCGTCACTTGACCAACAAAAGGTCATATACAAATTTGTGTTGCAGAAAAAAAAAAAGTTTTACTCAAGCTGATGGAACCCATTCATGTCAGCAGGTATCTTATTTGCACATATTTTCCTTTATTTAAACCAAAAAAACTATCACTAATTCCACGATGCACTGAACAGTGAAGTCTGTATGTATGTTCACGGTGAGAAAAAAGGTTTCATAGATCTTAATAAGAAAACTTGGATACTAAAGATGATTACATAAAATAGGAAAATGTAAATAAAGTGCGTTTGCGCGCACTGCTCCTAATTTACGGGACTATTTTTTTGTCAAAATTAATTTTCCCATTATTTGAAGGGCTCTTCTACAAAGAATCACTAACAACTGCATTGCTCTCTCATGCTTACTTTTTTAAAAAGCATTTTTATTGATAAAGACAAAGATTTGAATAGATAGATTTATTTTATTAAATATATAAGAAAAGGGGTGCATGCCCCTGTGTTGCAACCCCCCCCCCCAAAAAAAAATAATCAGAGCATCATATTATAGTGAAGTTATCAACTTCTTTAAATAAGGGACACACTGTACTGGGGCTAAAATTCTCATAATTTGACTATTTGCCAGTCCCCGAAAGACACATCTCATCAGATCTCATGAACCAACCCCTTGGAACGATAAGAGCTGAAGGTATAGAATAGTTAACAAATTCCCTCCCAATTTTAAAAATGGGTTTTTGAACAATAAGACGGAGGTCTTTGTTAACCATTTTGTTCCATTATCGGATGAGGTCATGCCTGATGGTTTCTTAGGACCGACCAGGACTATACTTCACTTGAGTCAAGAGCCCCTGTGCCCGACATGAAAATATATTGTTAAACGGCCGCTAAAATGAGTGGTGGTACAAAAAATAAAAACCGCAGACAAAGAAATGCAGAATTAAAAGCTATACATAATAAAAATATATATAAAAAAGGAAAATGACTGCACGTTGAAGAAGCAAAGGAACTAAAGTTGTTGAACAATGGATGTAAAAATCCAACAAAGAACTGGAACAAATACTTTAAAAGCGGCACGAAGCGAATGGAAAGCGTACGGCAATACGTGTATTAAAATTCCACATCGTCTGCCAAAACGCTTCAATCAGGTTTCGCTGAGAAATTCAATATGGCTTCTTTTCGCTTAACCCGGACAGCTGAAGGTAAATAAACAAACAATTCTTTATCAAAATTGTCTTGTTAATTCTAACCGCACACGAGTATTCCGACCAAAATAAAATAAAAATTCTAGCCATATTTTGGTTAATTTTCGATTTTCAAGCGATTATTAAGACACGACACGAAACTGCCAGTTGTTTTTGTTATATAGAATGAGGTACAGTATAAAAAATATCTCATAGGTAAAAGAGCAAGTAGTCCTGCTTTTGGTTACATTTATGTGTTCGATATTTTTTAATTTAATAAACATTGAATATTTAAATAAAACTAATTACTTAAAACAAATTTTGGTTATTTTATAGAATCACTCCGATAACGTATTCTTCTTTCGAGTACCCTCATCATTTTAACGGCCTAAAACATGTTGGGAAAAAACGGTTTTAAGTTCGGATAGGAGAGGAGGGTAATTCCATAAAAGTTTCTGAACTTTTTTAATCCGAATGCATTTAGTTGCGTTCGTAAACAAGTCATCTAAATGTTTTAATACTTAAAATACTTTGTAGCCCTTTCAAATTTGGAAGGATGTCATAATTCGTCGCCAATACGTAACTAATTTTATTCTGCACTTATCGTATTCCTTACTGTTAAAGCTACAATCCATTCCATTAAACGTATCGCCAAGTTGCTGTTAGCTTTGATGGTGATGATCAATCACTAAAAGAAATTCAAACTGTTAAATAAAAACTTATCGAAATAGGAGGTTAAAGTAGTTTGCTTGAAGCATTGTTTAATGTGTATATAAAAGAAAAGCACGTTTGAAAGACGAACACACGACTGACGAAGAGAAGAGATCCCGAAATATAGCATCACGGATATGGCACCTGATCGTTTGATGCAAATAAGAATATATTACATGTAAAATATTGTATAAAACATAATTATACATATACAAACGCATTTATTGAATAATCATTAAAGGTAGAATTCCATAGCCGGTTCCATTATTATATCTTAAGTTGCTATGGTTTTAGTCTATCCGTTCCATCTGTTCCTTCTATAAACCTAAATATATTTTATTCTTTGAACTAGCTATAAAATCCTTAAACAAATCCGCAGGTATTAACGGATTTAATGTTATAGAAGCTTTATTCAATAATCTTACGAGTAGAAATTAGAATAATATTACTTTAACAAATTTTATTTATATTTTTATAAAAATCTGTTCCTATAAAATAAGCACGATACCACAACACGGCAATAGTGTAGAACCCCGGGATACGGCATTAATTAGTTTCGATGTTGGGGTCGCAAGGTGAAATGGTCGTATGGCGAGGCCTAAGCAAAATTTTATACATTACATATTAAAAGTTACTAACAAAATACAGTACAGTATATAATACACATATGCAGGGTATCCTAATAAAATGTATACACTTTTAAATGACCATAAAACCAATATTTATTATGCGAAATCAAAAGTTTTATACATCAAAATACCATAAACAAATATAGAAACAAATTAATTATCGAAAGTGTCCAAATTATTGGCTATTGTGTTCCATGAACAACTGACAACGCTAATTAATTGAATCGAAAACGTTCCTAATCAGTTCAATTGGTAGGTTGACACATCTTCTTTCACTGGTTGCTTTCAACTAATTTATTTGAGCTCATTTTGTAGTGTGAACCCTGTGTTTAGCATGCCCTCACCCACCCACACGAAAAAAAGAGAAAAATTCAGGAGTGGGTAAATCCGGAGAGCGTGGACAGTACTCAATACTTCTTCTTCGTCCTAACTATCTGATTCGCAGGTGACTATTTAGATATGATCTTACGTCATGATGATAGTGGGGAAGTGGTCCATCCTGCTGGAAGTGCCGTTCTTTATTCCAAAACATATCTTGGGAACGTGGCATAGCGTATTCATATACCAAGTTGAGATAATTTAAAGAGTGTATACATTTTATTGGGACACCCTGCATATAATCAAATAACATTATAAATAACACCGTAAGGCGAGGTAAATACCTAACCAGGGACCGAAAACATCGTATTTCACATCGTAACCTAAAAAAAAACATATCCCAAGGTCACCGCATCCCGGGGTTCTACCGTAATTGTATTTTATTTTCAACATTCTTTTTCAAGGAAAACGATGAAGTTAGAATTATTTAAGAGCGAATCAAATAGACATAAAAGGAATCACAGATAACAGGGGATGGATAGCTCTAGTAACTAATAAAAACGTTTCCGGTAAAAAATAGATTTGTTGTTGTTTTCACGAGTGAGTAGTTTGTGTAAAGAAAACGTTTAAGAACTAAGGCATTGTTTAAGTGATAGCGTTTAGTAAGCGTGTTATTTACAATAAACATGTTTGGCAAAAATGCAGAATAATTAACATTCGATAATTAATATTCTGAAACAACAACGCATAATTTAGATCAAACAGAAAATGCAATTCTCTAACCCACCCGCTAACCTTTAACATTTTTAACACTTGTGTAGTTCAGTGATTGTGTGGAAATATTACACTTATGTAGAAAGCCGACATGAGGAGATGGGGGCTTTTTATTTATTATCTACCCTGTAATTTTGTCTTACGATTTAATAATCAAAAGCTACGATAAAAAATTGAATTTACCTCGAGCATCTCGCCCCCCCCCCCAATTTAAAAAAAATTAAACTGCAAAAGCATAACACATTTTTATTTGAGATATTATCGTCCATAACGTATAACCTTTGACAATCTATTTTCAACAGAGAGCAATAAATCTAGGCAGGTTTTGGTGGCTATTAAAAATCGATTATCAAGGGAACAATGTTTTGTAGAAGGAAATATTTAAAATAAAAGCTATTATAAGTGTTAAAACTTAGCTGGTTAGACATTCTAGTCTGTTAGATATTAAAAAAAACTATTTAAAATAAAAGCTGTTATAAATGTAAAACTTAGCTCGTTAGATATTCTGGTGCGTTAGATATAAACTACGTTTTTTTGGGGGGGGTATGGAGGGGTCACGAGTTATAGAGTAATAACTATTATTTCCTTTTATCACGTTTTACAATCATCATAATCAGAATATGTTCAAAACTGTTAAAACCCTAAAGATACATGATGTATTTTAAGGTACGTTTATTAAATAAGAAAAACACATTTTAATTCCTTGATCATGTCTAAAATAAACGAAAACATCCATCTTGTTTTTATCGTAAATAGATACAATGGAATTTTAATTTTATTTTCCTTGTTTTATTTTGGAGCTTTATTCATTTGACACTTTCAGCGAAAGAAATAAAATCGAGAACAGAATAAAAGTTTTAAAAACGCTTTATGTAAAAACGAAAACTGACTGAAAGTAATACGAAATAAGAAAACAGGGATTTAACAGAGAATTCAACTAACAACTTTCGAAAGAAGTCAAATATACAATAAATAAATGCTATTTTTGTACGTACCTGGCTCAGTGTTTTTTTTGTGTTTTAAAGTAGTTTGAAATGCATTTCTATTTTTAAATATTCGACTTTTTTTCATCGAAAAAAATCTGACGCCAAATTGTTTTCAAACTCCGTTGTAAAAACGAATATTTAAGATTAAAAATAGCATTTAAAACTACATTAAAACCTAAGCATTTATTAATTGTGTATTTGAATGTCAACATTTATTTATTGTATATATTTAAATTTTTTACCTTTTTTTTCGTTTGTTGGCTTCTCTGCTTAATCTCCAAGAAAACTACTCAATAAAATGATTTCTTTTAAAGTTATTTTAAACTTGAAACTCCTATCTCAAAATAGCACGGTTCGTATTCAGCATAAGTACTATTTTCAAGTCTAGAAATAAAACAAATAAGGAAGAAATGTATATGGAAACGCCAAATTGACGCATTTTTGGTACCAACGTAGAGTGATCCATGAAATAATAAAAAAGCTATTTTAATCGAAATAAAATTGTTCAATTTTATTTCTACTGTAAACATTGAATTTTACTTGAAATTCCTACCCAAAACTTACACGATTTTCATTCTGCATAAGTACAATTTGAAATTCTATAATTAAAGAAAAAATAGAAAAGTTTATCCCGAGGCCTCCACTTTAGGGTATTGTTAAAACCGTTAATCCTGCGTTAGTCACTTGGTGTTCTAAACTTGGTTAATCCCACGGGGTGTTTATATAACGCGAATACAAAAGTGTTTCTAATGTTTTTATTCTGTAAAAGTTATTCTGTTGGTTCAAGATATATCTACAATCCCTGTCTAACAGCGTGAATCACTTATAGTTTGTTGATATTTTGTTGATATTAATATAAAATACAATAAAATATTAAATAAAGAAGTAATCAACCACATCAACAATAACAACCTTCTTAGTGACATGCAATATGGTTTCCGCTCTGCAAGATCTGCAGCAGATGTGCTAACAGTTATATCTCATAGGATTAGTGAATCTCTTGACAAAGGCTTCCTTTCCAGGGCAATTGCTCTTGACATATCGAAGGCCTTCGATAAGGTATGGCATAAGGGCATACTTCACAAGATTTCCAGCTACGGTATCACTGGTAATGTTTTTTCAATCATTAAATCCTTTCTCTCCGATAGGTTCATAAGAGTAGTGGTTGATGGGCAGAAATCAGAGGCCCACAGTATTAATGCTGGAGTCCCTCAGGGGTCCATCCTGGGCCCAACTCTCTTCCTGATCTACATCAATGATCTCCGAAAACACATACTTAAATCATTCGTTGACATCTATGCTGATAACACGACCATCTATGGCAACACATCAAAGACCGTAAATGACAAAGTTCCCTCTGATTCTCTCTCCTCTGATCTTGAGCGCGTGGTACAGTGGGGAAAGAGGTGGCTGGTCACTTTTAATGCATTCAAAACCAAGCTTCTATCTTTACATCATCAACGCTCTGATCCCCATCTGGCATCAACTGAAATGGATGGTCCTCGTCTTGGGGAGGCTTCATGTTTTGACAATCTTCTGGGTTTGACCTTTACTCCTGATCTGAAATGGAACAAGTACATCAGGTCTGTTTCCAAGGACGCTGGGAAAATGGTGGGGTCCCTCTACCGCTCCAGAAGATATCTCACTACTGATGCAATTCTCTATCTGTATAAAAGCCAAGTACGTCCAAGGATGGAGTACTGCCGCCACATCTGGGCAGGAGCTGCCAAAAACAGCCTATCCTGCCTTGACAGAGTACAGAATAGACTTCGTAGCTTAGTGGGGGATGCCCTTTTCTCTTCCCTGCAGCCTTTCTTCCACAGAAGAGACGTTGCGAGCCTGTTTTTGTTTTATCGTTATTTCCCTGGCAAGTGCTCGTCTGATCCCCCATCTCTCGTCCCCCCTCGCCAATCCTTCACGAGAAACACCTGTCTGGCTGAAACTACTGTCAATAATTTTCCCCACTCTTTATCTGTGCCTAAATCCAAACGTAGATTCCATGAGCAGAGCTTCTTTCTTAGAAGTGCACGACTGTGGAACTCTCTTCCGTTTGCTTGTTTCCCACCTGACTACAACTTGGATGTCTTCAAGTCCAGCATAAACAAACTCCTGACAAACCGCCCCCTTAAGTAAGACACTCTATCAAATCTCCAATACTAATGATTACTACAATACTATCTCATTGATTACTGTACACGCAATAACCTTTATCCCCGAGTGGCCTCCGGGCCTTGATAAGTGGTGAACCCATGTAAAAAAAATACATTATAAAGCTAAGGAAAAGTTAAGATATCACATTAGCTAAGCTCATGGTGACAAGACTGAAAGAGTAATAAATTGGAAATAAAATAATAATCCCATATAAACTTATGATAAAGAACTACAGAAACATATTAATTCCATGTTAAATATTACAAAGTATCCTAATGGATACTTTGTAATATTTAACATGGAATTAATACATAATATGCGCTTATATCTACAAAATTTCATATTCACTGAAAAAATACAAAAATATATAAATCATAAAAAGTCATACCTACGATGGCAGCTGGGGTGACTGGATACCCTGAAAGGACAAAGCGACGTCTACCTCCAACGAAAACTGAGATACAACTGCGCCATACCAAATGTGCTATACTCTTACAGCGTAAGAAGAGTACTAGGAGAGAGGAAAATAAATAAGTTGTCAACTAGGAATTATGAGCCTTAAGCAAAATTGGGGTGGCAAAACACCCCATGCGACTGACGCAGATTTAATGGATTTTTTTTTAATTAAAAGTATTAATAAACTCGGTTGTATTCTGCATAAGTACCTTTAAACTAAAGAATACTGTTTTGCGTGTGTGTGGTATAAATAAAAACAACCAAACATTTTTTTTAATTTAGTTTTATTCAATTTATTGTGCTGGTTCGTATTTCGTTTTACCTTCAGTCAGTTTCTGTTTTTACATAAAACATTCGCAGAAAAGTGCCAACATTATCAATCATTTTAATATATTTTTCATAAAAAAGGAAGACTCGACTAAAAAGGACAATAGACTGAATGTACACAAGATCCACAGGAAAGCTGAATAGATTTCATTGAATTTATGCATACGAATGTTATGTGGATGTATATGCGCGTATGTATATGCGTGTATGCTATCCTGAATCTCTTACTGACGTACTAATGGAGCTATAGATACAAAAAAAGAACTTTGACACTTTGAATATGTATTCGATTTTAATGAAATTCAATCCATGTTTATAAAGAATACAACGAAAGCGTCCCGAATCCCTACGTTCGTTAATGTGCCCCATTTTGACGTGCCTTCTCTGAAAAGAAATTGGGGCGGACAGTATCCCCCTTAAAATATGAAATATGTACATCACGTTTTTACTAAATCTATAGTATGTTTTCATTATAAAGTTGGCTAAAATCGTTCAAAGACTTGTAAAACAAAAATTAATTGCATACTTCAACATCGTTTCCAAGCATCTGCATTATTTTTCGGAAGCGAACGAACCCTTATTCAACGTCCTCCATAGTCGTAAGTAGGGCTATATTTGGATTACAGTAGAACCCCGAGATACGGTGGTCCTAGGACACGTGTTTTTACCCCGGTTACGATGTGGAATACAATGTTTTTCCGGTGCCTGGTTACGGAATTTGCCCTGCCTTACAGTGTTATATATAATGGTATTTGATTATATACATGCGTATTAAAAATTAATAACAAAATACAGTACAGTATACTGTACTGTATTTTGTTACTATTTTTTAATACTGTATTACTGGGTTCTACTATACATGCTAATTTCAGTAAATTCTATTCTACGAGTTACGTTTAAAAAAAAAGTATTTTGATCAGATGCATTACTATAAATGCATTAACTATTATAATAGTATATCATAGGCATAAAATGTTTTAGAATTTTTAAGTGCGATGAATTTGTTTAGTATTATATTTTAATCATACTTAAAGCAATAACTTTTGTTACAAAACAAGTTGAATATCTATTAGAAAAACACTAAACTAATTACTTATTTTGCTAAATAAATATAATTCAGACTATTACCTTGAATTTGTGCTAAATGAGTTTAAAAATCTTTAAACGAATTTAGTATTTTCTGGGATATATTACGAAATACGATTAATTTTATTTTAAATGTGTTTAAAATATTGAAATAAAAAATTTTAACAAAAAATATTGTAACAAAAAATATTGTTACAGAGCCGCTGACGCTGGATTAGCAGCAGCAGCCATGTGCAAATGGTCAAGCTGGCTGCGGGATGTGACGTCACAACAAATAAAATAGGACACACGGGTTCAGAGAAGCATATATTCGAAACATTTTCGAGATATAAAGGATTCGAGACACGGGAGAGCGGGGAAGGGCGTGTTCGAGACGGGTTTTCGGTGAAGTTGAGATGTGAGATGTGTTCGAGTCGCGTGGATGGCGTCAGAACCGAGACGAAAAGTCACACTCGGTCGGAATAGGGTTTAAATATTTAGAAAACATGCACTGTTAGAAAGATCTGATATAAAAACTTCTGTTACAAAAAAGAAAGTGAGTCGGGTTTCCCCCTTTCTTATATTCCTTGCGACGGAGTTGACAAGGTGTTCAGTCCGTTAAATTCTAACGACGCCGATAAAAAGGGGTACAAAGTAACAGTATTAAAGTCAACGTATTTATACATTTTCTATACACCATTAAACTAATTTGAAGAAAGTTAAAGGATGAAATAATATAATTAAAATGAAATAAACCAACAAACGAAAGAAATAAGGAAATTCAGATGTAGTAAATATAGTACAGAAAATAAACAGAAGATTCATAATAAAAGTTATAAGAAACGAATGGAAGAAAGAAATGAAATAACGATAATAAATGTAAGAAGAAAAATAAGCAAGGAAAAAAACGAATGATGAAAAAGAGAAAAGACTCGGTGAACGACAGAACAAAAGAAAGAAAAATAAAAAAGACAGAAAAATAAAGAAATAAAGGCAGAAAAAAGGAAAGAGAGAGAAAAAGATTAGCGACTAATGTTGTTAAAGTTAATAGAAAGTTCTCAACTTAAAAAAAAAAAACTTAAAAAGTTTCCGGTCAGTATTTTGGCGCCAAAAGAGCCAAAAGGCTGTAAAGATGGCGGATTGTGACAGACGATAGCAGCCGACAAGATAGGATTGACAGATGCAGCCGACACGAAGATAAGACCATTCACTCCCGGCAAAAAAGGCCGGAGAATCTTTTGGGGCGCAGTAAAAGAAGGGTTCGCTGATAAAAAAAAATCTCAGTTTCTTTGAAATTCTTACTCACTTAAGGAACAGGATTGTTAAAACACAGAAAACAAAATCTAAAAACAGATTTTATTTACATTTTATCTTCAAGAATGAACGTCACTGATTAAATAAAAGCTTGGCCGTATCTGTTGAGATGCGTCCATTCAGTCTACGCGTATAGCCATGGAAATGTTATTTCAAACTAGAGCGTGACAGACAAAAGAAACTGCTCCAGTAAATTCTCAAAATAAACAAACTAGTTTTTAAAACTCTCAAACTACCAATATTTGTTATTACGCTTTTTAGGTAGCAATTGCTAATTATTTATATTATTACAACTACGGTTCTCATACTGCGGAATTCAAACAATGCTTCTGTCGATAAAACCTCCGACCTGCTTCGGGTGTATCTTGGCCAATATATATATATATATATATATATATATATATATATATATATATATATACATATGAGAATTATGTTGTAGTTTGCTTGAAGCATTGTGATAGGAGTTGTGTTTGAAGGCTATATCAATGCGGTTCCTAGGAAACACCGTGGACTCGAGCAAGTATATAAAAGAATAAATGACAATATTATAAGGAATTTCCAATAATTTTCAATTATATTATGCTTATTTACCAACATAATGTGTCGTACAAGATGGTAGGTTTTGATGCCTCTAATGTTCGAGAGTAGTATCTCTTCTTCAGAGGTAAAATAAAAAGAAACGTGTACAACGAACCCCATTGGTATAGCTTTCAAATACAACTCCTTTCATATATATATATATATATATATATATATATATATATATATATATATATATATATATAGTAATCTGTAGTCATAAGTAGTCACATATGGTGATAAACAGTAAGATTCTACATCTGAAATACAGAAATAGATTTAAGACTCACAAAATTGAGATTACAAGTGTCCATAAGGGCACCTGGTTAAAGTACTTAGTAAAACTCAGTTGTATTTTACATTCTTCCCGGGGTTGAAGTTTCAACTGTACTGTAACCTGGTGCAGGCGGCTATATCCAGATATCGAGCCGTTAACGAAATAACGTCACCATAAGGAAAAAGAAGACTATAAAGAGTAGAGACACGTTCAAAGAAACGATCATGTTAGAGGCGTGGATGACGTTCGAGCGCACGTTCTGGAATAATCACTTTAGTGACTTCACAGCAGTAACGAGAGAATGGGGGAATAAATGTCGTCAAGCGAGTTGAAGTTCTTTTCTATTATTTGTCTACTTTGCGATTGAGAATACAACGTGTTGGTTCCCGGATTACGTTACACGACGAGCAACACTGAAAAACACTAAGAGTCCTTGTTAGTCGGAACGAGAGTGTCATATCTACGTTGATTTAATAACAGTTAACGTACTAGATTCAAAATTTCGACAGGAACATTTCAGAGTTCTACAAGATGCCCATTAAGAAGATCGGAGGCTCTATCGGTCAAAACATTGGGAAAAACATGCTAGACGAGAAAAATAATCCGAATACTTTCAAATTGTACAAGCCATCAATATTTAGTAAGAACCAATTCCAATTGACACTTATAACTTTTTATTAGGTTAATATTAGAATAAAAACAAGAATCTGGCGAAAACTGGTAAAATATACAAAAACATAATACGATGTATACTAATATGAATACTGTGCGTCAACTAACTTTACATTATTACACAGAAAAACTTTTTAAGTCATACTTACATTTTTGTTATAAAGACATTACCATACCTTCCCTTACCAAATTATTTTTTCTCTGGTTTGAATGAGGTTCAAATAAGACATGTTTTATAGAAAAACCGCGACACACGTTTACTTATTACGATTCCTAATAACATGAAAATAATGCGACTAAACATGAACTAATGAGTACGGTAAGAGTATCATAAACAACGGACCTTGAACAATATGCATTTTAAACCATTTAATCCTCAAAGTATAACTAACTGTTACACTTTTCACTTATAGGAATAAAGACTTACATAGGCCAGTTCAAATTATATATATATATAATACTTTTTACACATATTATATATGGAAAATATACATAGAAAATATATCTATATAAAAATTATATATATAATATATATATGTATATAAAATATGTATGTATCATATATATATATGTATAATATACATATATAATATATAATATATACATAATATACATATGTAATACTTATATAATATATACATAATATATATGTAATATATATATAATATATACATAATATATATATATGTAATACATATATAATATATACATAATATATATATGTAATACATATATAATATATAATATATACATTATATATGTAATATATATATAATATATAATATATACATAATATATATATATGTAATATATATATAATATATAATATATACATAATATATATATGTAATATATATAATATATAATATATACATAATATATATATGTAATATATATAATATATAATATATACATAATATATATATGTAATATATATATAATATATACATAATATATATATGTAATATATATATAATATATATATAATATATACATAATATATATATGTAATATATATATATAATATATAATATATACATAATATATATATGTAATATATATAATATATATTTAATATATATAATATATAATTAATATATATAATATATATCTAATATATATAATCTATGTATGCATATATAAAATATATACATAAAGTATATACGTAATATATAATATATACATAATATATATATATTTATGAAATTTATATATAATATATATGTAAATATATATATAGTATATATATAATATACATATATAATATATATATACTATATGTATCATATATACATAATACATATACATATATATAAAATGCATGCATACTTTCAATAAAATGTATACTAATAATATATATTTTTGCAATTGGCCAGATTTATTAAGCTAAATGAAAACGCTTTAACCCTCTGAGAGCATGTATATAAGTCGTTTATATTCCAAAGCCAAAAATATGTTAGTATTTTTCTTTCATAAAAGTCTATTTTTTCTTACACGTGCTTCGTTGAATGGCGTACGAACACCAAACAACTCTTCCGAGATAAGCGTTTTCCTCTACAAAATAAAAAATAGTGTACAAAATTTAACCTGTCAGCCTGAAAAAAAAAATGAAGTGCATCTCATATTCATTTACTTATATTTATTTGTCTCTTCTAAGCATTTTCTAATATAACGAAATGTCAGGAAAAAGGAAATGCATCATCATATAATTACTTGTCTTGCAACGCATGTCATAAACCTTCCCTAGTCAAAGTTCACTGTTATATAGCATTACACTGCGTGCAGATGCCTGATTGAGAAACAAATAAATCAACCCCGTATGATGTCTGATCTGGTAATGTAGAGAATTTCTGAGCGGCCAACATTGGTGTTGTATTAGTCACTTGAAATCCGTCGATGTCTATTTCTGTCAAATATCGAATAGTCGCGTGCCATACTAGGTAAGTTTCACATGTTAAATGCTTTAGGCGATTTCAAAATGTGATCCTTGTGAGTTGAGGAACAAACAGATGATTTAAAGATGTTCGAAAAGGATAGGCGAGGTAATGGTGGTGGTCTTAGTAATGCAACAATAATGCTTTCTATTTCTGGGTCTGTCCATAACTTATACGTATATAAAATAAAAAATAGCATTTATACATTTATTATTTGGCCGTTATGTTATTGTTGTGAGATTACAGCAAACATACTTATAAAACATTATATCATAAAGGATAAATCATACGAAAAAAAACAAAATTCGTGCGAGAAACAACCAATTATCCGAGGAGATGAAGCCAGTGACTCAACGACGAGAAATAAATCGAACAGACATTCTCTATGGAATCCGCCAGAATGTAATATTACTTTATGGCTTAATTCCTTTTCCTGAAAATCGCTCGCGACAAGGTGTGAAGCCATTTGGTGCAAAGAGCTTTAAAACTTCACGGTCAGAAACTAGCAGCGATATGTGTTATAAGGATAGATTCGAATCCAGAAAATAGCAATTCTTCCCGCTCTGTGAAAAATATTACTCATGGAATGTGATAACTTAAGGGCAAAATAAGGGAAGAGAGAGTTATGAGGTTGTAGAAAATAAACTTAAGCTCCAATTTCTACTCTCTTCAATTTGTGATCGAAGTGGTTTATTCCTAGCACCTCTACTTATATATATATATATATATATATATATATATATATGTATATATGTATATATATATATATATATATATATATATATATAGTAATATTATGAAAAAATATTTAAAACCTTTTTTACAAGTACATAATTTTCAACCGATCCTTCAGTCTTCATCGGTATATATATATATATATATATATATATATATATATATATATATATATATATATATATTATATTTAAAAGAGTGTAGCCATCAACAATTGTAGTATATATATATATATACATATATATATATATATATATATTATATTTAAAAGAGTGTAGCCATCAACAATCGTAGTATATATATATATATATATACATACATATATATATATATATATATATATATATATAGTGATGCTTGTGTAGTTCCAACGACAGACAAAAAAATATTTAAAAGAGTGTAGCTATCAACAATTGTAGGTTTTTCAGACTTTATCAGATTTTAATATTTTAAAATATTTTATAACACGTTTCAAGCCTTGTTCAGCTCTCTTCAGATATTTTCTATATAAAGATTTTTTTAAGGTAATGTATTTTTGGAATGCCAGAAAAAAATGCTTTCCAAAACGACATTACCTTAAAAAAAACTTTAAAATATATTTAAAAAATCTCTGCAGAGAGCTGAACAAGGCTAGAAACGCGTTATAAAATATTTTAAAATATTAAAAAATGATAAAAGTCTGAAAAACCTTCAATTGTTGATAGCTACACTCTTTTAAATATTTTTTCTGTCGTTGGAACTACACAAGCATCACTATACATACATATATATATATATATATATATATATATATATATATATACTAGCGATATTTTTTTTGCTCAGTCTAAAAGTATTTGAATGCCACCAGATAGAATCGAAGCCGAAAGCAAAACTGTAGCATACAAAGCTGGTGACGTCACCATTGTACCAAGGAAACACGCATATGAACTGATTCAAAATAGACTAACATGAATGTATAAAATGCATGACAATGTTTTCAAT
>NC_136483.1:60840928-60848428 GCF_053919585.1 Euprymna scolopes
AAGTGTTTTATATCACAAATTGAAGATAAAAGATCAATAAATAATATATTCAAATTTAAAACAACAAAAAAGAAGTGTTTTTTTTAGAAATTTACCTGTAAAGTCTGAAGTTTAAAACTTTTTTTTTTTTAAACCACGTTGATTTTTTTAATGAAAGTTTGGCCCTTGCTCCTTTAATTGAAAAAAAATTAGGGTTTGAATTACATTTTTTGAGTAGTTATAAGCTTGAAAAAACAGGGGGTCGAATTAATTCACGCCCCCCCCCCATTTTGAAATGTCTATTAAAAAGTAAATAATTAATTTACCCACCAAAGTTTTATATATCATAAATTAAAGATAAAAGATCAATAAATAATATATTCAAATTTAAAACACAAAAAAGAAGTATTTTTTTAGAAATTTACTGTAAAGTTCAAAATTTAAAAGCTTATAATGAAACCTTGGTACTTGCTCCTTTAATTGAAAACAATTAGGGGTTGAATTACATTTTCCGAGTAGTTATAAGCTTGGAAAGACAGGGGGTCGAATTATTCAATATATTTCACGCATTCGTAAGGTCAGTTTCTGACACACCTATTGCGCCGATGACAAGGTGTCATACTGCTTTCACCATGACTTTGATGAGTTATGTATTCGTGACATGAATAAATAGCATGAATTTTGAGAGCGTTAAACCTATATTTTAGTGGTACAGTATTTAACACTGTATATGACTACTAATTATTAGAGAATAATGTAGTATGTATATACACATTCACACACATATATAGATATATGTATGCACATATATATATATATACATAAATATGTATACATACTTATACACACATACATATATATATATGCACACAGATATGTGACGAGAAGCATTCAGCTTCAAAATGCTATGGCCTATATATATACTCGCACATAATTACATATATATACACACATACACACACATATATATGCACACGTATATACACACACGCGTATATATATATATATATATATATATATATATATATATATATATATATATATCCATTGATAGATTGATTTTTTTTCGACAAAATACACCTGAAGAAAGTCGGAGGCTACATCGACCGAAACCTTGTGATAATTGCACTCCAAAAGTGAAACAGTAGTCCAAAGAATCTTTATAGTACGAATTACCAATTCTCATCTCCAAAATTTCAGGAAGCAATATTGATGATTTAAAAGCGTTATGAAAACAAGTTATTATGACAAGTTATCCGAGCATTTTCTTTGGTCTGTAATACTTCAGTTTAAAATAGTTTTACAATCGCTAAACCCGATCCGTATAAAGAAATAATCGACTTTTTTAGTGGGTTTAAATCAAGCGAGAGTGAGGCTCACCAGACGTTAACAGTAATCGGATATAATGGGTTACTCTAAGGGTTATTCCCCTTGTGTTTAAATAAATTACCTACTGGCGCTATGTTTGTTATATTATTCTAGAGGTTTATTTGCTTCTAGATTAGTTCCTCTACAAATATTTAAATGTCTAGTTCATTCTATTTTATATATATTAAGGGGATGCAATTTTTTTAGACTTTTCTTTATTAGTGAAAATAGATTACAGCTCTGAGTTTACCTAAACACGGTGCATTAGTTCCCAGTTTGTGGCAGTAACCGTTGCGATACTGGAACTTGTATGGATGCCTTTGCTAAGGCGACAATTTATTTACTTTCTCTTTTTTCTATCCACTTTTCCACCGTCTCATGTATTTCTTTAAGGCACCGTTATGATTTCTTCCCCCATCTCCCTTTATACACTGCATAGTTCTCCCCAAAGATTTTCCTGTTTCCATAACTCATCCTCTTTTACTTTTTCCAAGGATTGTTTTCCTTTCATCCATTTTTTTTTCAAAAAACTTTTTCGCGACGTTTACTTTCGTTCTTGGACTTTTTCCAAGGTCATCCAGTGCAAATCGGAGGCAGCTTACAAGCAATAAATTAATAGTACATTTTATCTGGATTAGTTTGTTTCCTTGGAGATGTTTACTAAACTTAGTCTGGTATGCCAGAACCCCAAGAAGAGAACAGAGTGCTTATTTACTTGCCTCCCAGCAAGGTTAAAATTAGATACGAGGTCAGTTTAATATGTGAGGATTATCCAGCTCCTGAAAGGGGAACTCTGGATGCAAAATAAAAAAAAAACTTGCTTCAGTCAGAAAAAGTGTTTTTTCCTATTTGAATGAGGATAACACGCGTAACGTAGTTGTTACATGGCCACAATCGAGACTCAGACGTTTTAGGTAGAATACGTTGCAACGAATAGAAGACAAGTAATTACTCCTCTAATTTCTTTCCATTTGAACAACTGCTTCACCCTCTCTAACATAATTGTCCGCCTAGGCACACGTTCTTTTTATAATATTTTTCTTTGTCGTGACGTCATCTCGCACACAGCTCGATCATTTGCATACCGCTGCCATACGTGCGTCCGCGCTCTGTTATACACATATATTACACTTTCAAAGATGTATTTGCACAAAATATAAAAAAAATACATTTTAACAAATTAGGCACAAGGCCATATAAAGTATGGGAAATAGAGACAGTTCGTCATCCTTTGTCGCCATAACTAAAAATGTTTATCCTATTCTTAACTAAAATCATCAATTACCATAATACCAAATTTATTCCAGGGCTGACCTACTTAATATTTCCCAAATCGTTTAAAAGTAGTAACGAAGCTAAACAAATATGTCTATATACAATCATTTCATTGGCGAGAACAGTTCTGTAGGTTGGTTAGTTGGTTGTTTTTGTTTTATGGCATATCAACCCTTTTCAGGTTATTTAATGCCGAATCCAAAGATTTTGAAGAAAACATTTTTAATAGAATATATTTGTTGTTTTCAAGTCGGTTTCTATTCAACCCATAGTTGGGACCCTGACAGGTACTACCACTCCGCGTCAGAGTGAACCTGGGAGCAATGTTAATTAAAGGGTGGCTCCACACTCTCCAAAGCCCGCAAGCTGGTGCCTCACCACTGGATATAGTTTAAGGTCATACCCAGGACCAGTTAAGTAAAAAAAAAAAAACAAACAAACAGTAAAATATTTAGTTAGTAAGACTCACTATTTCGAAATAGATCAACCGCTGTTTTCCGGTTTGCTTTGAACTGAAAACAAGCGGGCCAATTTTTAAGTGGGAGTTAGATCTAAGCGAAAGAGAAAAAGAAGTGGAGTGAAGTTTTGAGACTGGATGATGTCACACTTTCATCCTAGTCAGAAAGCCAGTGTCCTAAGGATCAAACACATTTATACAATCGTCTAAACGTTTCTTTAGTATAATTGTAATCATAAATACGTAATTATGTAAAGAGCAAGAATCAATATGCAAGTCTCTACTTGCGTCAGTTATCAATGGTTGATCGTCAATGAAATTCAATTCTATATTTTAAATCAACAAGTGCATGTGGGTATTTTTATTTCATCTGAAATCATTAAAAATGTGAATAATTATTACTGCTAATCACAAAACTTGTTTAAAATAAAATGCTGTTGGAAAATGAATTTAAAAAAAACAATGTGTTTTAACTACATTGCTTTAACAACGCTAGCTTCGAACCTCTCAAATACTTGAAGCTAACGTCATTAAAACCTAGCAACTAGCAATAAATAATGCTAATCATGAAACCAGTAATAGCAGTTTTAAATGCGCGAGATAATGCAATCTACCGTGTGACACTGATTCTGGCCTCCCGAAATTTACATTGTAAATGTTTCATTGTGAACTGCACCACAGCTTGAATATAATATTAAAAATGTTAAGTAATTATGTTATTAATTTTATGATCTACCGTATTAGTAATGCAGACCTTGTTTAAAATTATATATTAACTATTGAACTTATTTTTCGCATGCGATATTCAATATATTTGGAGGTTCATCCTATCAAATTTGCTAATAAATATGTTTTGCATTAGTAATTGTCCTGGGAATATATTACATTGGTTGGTTTTTAAACTTAACTTTTCATTTGTGTTTACGGTTTATTAAACATAATATCTGTTTCAAGTCCACGTTATATATATATATATATATATATATATATATATATATATATATATATATGACAGTGAGAGAAAGTAAAGGAGGGAAAGGGAGAAAGTAAAGGGAAGGGAAGGGAGAGAAAGAATAGAAAAGAGAAATACAAAATAAGATGCAAATAATGCTAGATTACGAATATATTAAATTGATTTGAAGAAAGGGAAAACAAAAATAAAATGAATAAAAGAACGATAGAAATATACGTAACAAAAGTAATTAATTAAAGATGAAAGTTTGACAGAATAACGTGAACAATTTATTGCTGTATTATATATTAAAACTGAAAGAGAGAAAAAATGAAAACGGCGCGAAAAAAGAAAACCATTCGATAGTCATTTGGGCAGCTCCATCGTGTACTAACCTCATCAAGATGGCCACACATTTGAGAAAATTGTTTTTCTTTGTAAGGTACCACCAGAGGACTCGACGGTCTCCTCTAGGGATTTCGAATCCGACTAGCAGAATCGTATCTCCATCTTGGCTGTCCCCGGGCAAATAGCAGAGTCTGGTCGACAGCCAACAGTGAACGTTCCGAAGTGATATAAGAAAATGAGATGAGACGAAGGCCAACGCCCCTATTTGTAGCCGCCATATTGGATATGTTTTGTGGCGAGCGTAGATCAAGAACTAAGACCCTTCAAGCCGATTGTATTTTCTCATCCGCTATGTTATAAATGTAACGAATATCTTTAACATTTATTACAGCAAATACACACCGAAATATCAGTTTTTGTCTGGTTGCCGAAGTTAAGCAACGTAGCGCCTGGATAGTACTTAAATGAGTGACTATTTCGGAGACCAGGACTCCACCCAGATGCATAAATGAGGTGTATAAACGGCGAAAGATTAGAGAGAGGATTAAGTTAAAGTCACAAGTTATGCTTATGGTGCAAAAACATCTGTCACGCTTCTACTACACCGAAACTGGCAGCTACTCTATACCACAGTAAATCAAATGCAGGTGCGACTTTATCCAGGTGTAACAGAACTGGCGGCTGTATGCAAATGCCAAGCCGTGTGCGAAGTGACGTCAAGGCGAGGAAGAAAAGAAAAAAAGATATTAAAAAAAGCGTGTGCACAGGGCGCGACGTGACAATCAGAATCACGTTTTATTCGGAAAAGTACCTGGAAATAAACGTCGTTGTTTGAACAGAAAAAAGTGAGTCGAGTTATTTTTTTCCTTCATCTCCTTTGCGACGGAATCTACAACGTGTTGGGTCCGACTATCTTTATGTTAAGACGTATGTAGTTGTGTACTACGTTACACAAGTATAGCACATGGCTGGATATGTTTAGTGTATTATATCGCTTTAATAAGATAATCTTGTTTTAGTTATAGTGTCTTTTACCCTCGTCTTTGTGTGTAAATACAGGGTAGAACAATACAATTGTCGCCATAGAAAAGACGACATGATTCCATTTTGCTTTTGAGTAAACGCGGTTTTCTGTTTATTGTTGGAGACAATCTACTTGTTGGTCAGTTCTGTATAAATCACAAGAGCAATAAGAGCATTCTATCTTGTCTAAAAGTGACACAATATTCAATGAGCGAGATCGGAGATGTGCCGCTGTACAACTCATGCTCTCTACCAATCCAAGGTATGACAGCAAGACCATTGCCAGCGCCCTCAAAATGCATCGCTGTATTGCCACGAATAACAGGAGAATGCCCAGAGCAATGAAAATAAGGTTCCCGGCTACGGTTATGGTTTTTGATGTGGTTTCAAGCGAGAGCCAACACCAAAGCCTGGATGTGTTCAAGAGTGTGTGATACTCTGGTGTAATTATGTGACCATTGCCAGACACTGGGATTGGCAGCAGGACTCGGCACCGTGCTACAAGTCCAAAGAGACCCAGACTTAGCTTCAAAAGGAGTGTTACGACTTTGTACCTTACTCTGACTGGCCTCCCTCCACACCCGACCTGAGCCCGCTCACCATGCATCGAAAATATTACCAACAGTAATTCCCACAAAACCAAAGCCAGCCTGATCGCCGTCATTCGCCGAGCTTCCGCCAGCGGTTGTGGAAAAGGCATGCTCCAAGTTCCGTATCTGTAGCAAGGCTCTGATTGAAGCTGAAGGCGGCTACATTGAATAAATGGCAGCTCTACTACATAACGAAGTTACCTGAATTGATTTTCTCAATAAAAGTTTAAGAATAAAGCTGTAGTGTTGTTTTCTTTAGGGCGACAACTTAATCGTCTCACCCTGTATTAAATAATCTTAAGTTTTAAGATCGAAGAATATGAAAGGGAATGAACTAATTGAAAACAAATATTAAAATACATGCATCCACTAAGATTTCGGACTTTATATTCTTTTTGACTTTAAATAAAATAAACAGTCAAATTATTTTCATTTTAAACTTTTAGTTACGTGGTGCCTTCAATAAGTTCCCAGCCCTTTTTAGTATAGGCACTTTAATTGATAGTACACACATGAAATTCTAGTCCTCTTCGAAGTAATCTCCTCCGACTGCGATTCACTTATTGTACCGTTTCAATACCGTCTGGAGTAACAGCCTTCGTAACAGCCTCTTTTTTCTCATTTTTTTAATAGGTTGTCTCTAAGGTTTTCTTTAAGCTTAGGCAATAACCAAAAGTCACATACTATAAGAAGGGTGAGGAACTGTCTGCTTGCCCATCTGGGTCAAATAGTCTCTGAATAGGTTAGAGCACTCTTGCGACAAACTTTGCGCAAACCAACCGCATCTCCAATTCCTCGGGCATAACTGTGTGTACAGTTCACATACTGACATCAAACTGCGCACATTTTGTTTCTATAGACAGACGACAGTCATTATCCATGAAATTCTTTATTTGGACAATCAACTCTTTATTCTTCTCACACCTCGCATAATACCTCACAGCTTCCCGGCTGAATCTCTTGTCACTCAAAACTGATGCTCAAATCATGCAAGATAGTCCAAAAGCAGTATGAAGCATCCCATACATTTCTAGGCATTTTTTAAAAAGTTTAAACTATGATTTTATTGTATACCGTTCTTATAAAGTATCTCTACGCTCTGATTATTTTCCTGAAATTCACCAGCTGTGACACTCTGGCTTTAATAGGGTGTATTCCAATTCTTGCTTTAGCTATTTATTTGAACCTGAAATCCTCATAAGATGCATTACAATAACGTACTGAATTTTCAAGAGTATATGACAATTTTAAATTCCTGTGCAAAAAAAAAGTCTGGAACTTTATGAAGGCACCTCGTATATTTCTAAAGTTCATTATATTTGAGGTTGAAGTTTAGAATTTCGATTTATTTTATTTAGGCATAGTCTACACGGGTCATCTACATTTCTATATGTACTGGCCTGTTGTATTATTTTCCACTCGACAGTTGATGAGCATCCGTTTCTCTTAGCCTTCAGTAATGGGTTTCAATCCTGCTTTATAAAGAATAGAACCGATTACTGAAGTAA
>NC_136483.1:60855928-60858428 GCF_053919585.1 Euprymna scolopes
AACAATTTTGTATATCCATTTCATTCCCTATTTTTATTCTCCTATATTTAATAACTTTTATCTCTTATAATATTTATTATCTAATATCACTATATAATCCTTATATCTTTTATATTTTTTCATTGCACACTCCTTTGTAGTTTTATACCATTATTCTACCGTTTGTGTATCCGCCATCTTATTCACCTTAAATCTTCCGATACTGTATTCTTTAATTTATACCTTCATTTAAATACTATTCAGTCATTATCTTAATAGTATTCCTAAAATTTATATTTCTTTTAAGCACTGTTATAATTTCAGATATAATCTCTAAATTAAACCGACATAGCATTAATCTCATATTTTACCTAAGCTTTTCCATAGTTAAAACCTTTTGATACATATGATTAAACGAGTATCTTCCTTCAATTAACTTAGCCTATATTTTCCCATAGAGTCTAAACACACATTTTGTCCACATATATTAAACCCACTATGACAGACATGTCATATACCTACCTGCATTATATAATAAAACTATACTTTTCCTATATTACAAAGATCAATTTAGCTCCCCAAACACCCTCAATAAATTATTTCGCTCCTAATGTAACTATCGCTAGACGTCGCATCCCTAATATGTGGCCCTAGCATCCCTCCTCTTCTGATGAGAAGCATTAGGCTTGGAAATACCATGGTATATGGAGTTCTAACTTTCCCTACACCCCAATTAGTGTATAACCTTATTGAATAAATCAACAAATCGCTCTCTCTCTCTCTCTCTATATATATATATATATATATATTACTATATATATATATTACTATATAGTTTTATATTGTCATTTTCTTTCTTTATTGATATATATATATATATATATATATATATATATATATATATATATATATATACACACATATATATATATATATATATATATATATACACAGGGTGGCCCCTCAAAAAACAGGCCCCAACTCTAATTAGGCCCCGTTTCGTAGTGTTTTGTTTGAATGAAATGAAACTTTGGTCATAACTAGTTTATTATATCCAAATCACACAAGGGTTTTCGGCCTTCTTTCATTCGTTCTACAGCATATGTTCTAGATGGTGTCCATTTAGTTTCTTTTTTTTTCGGTCACCCTGTATATATATATATATATATATATATATATATATATATATATATATATATATATAAGCTGAATGTGTGCGTGTGTGTGTGCCTGGTAACGAATAGGCAGGCTCCTATAGGGTTGACTATTTTAAAAAACTTATTACATATAATGATAGAAGATGTATCGAGACACAGGAATGAGTAGGTTTGATCTGGCAGAACAGAGGTTCATTCAAATTGTGGGGTCTGCGTTCGCGCCTGGTCTACAAAGTATGGAAATAAAAAGAATACAAATTAAAAAAATCGTTTACAAGTGTTTTTGATATAGATGTACATACGAATACTTTGATAAGTATGTTTTAACTTAAATAGGGATGGTATAATAAAATTGTGGGGTCTGTTTTCGCGCCTCGCCTCCATAGAATGGAAATAGGCACAAACTTTAATAAAGACTTTTCATATCTATCTGCGTGAGTATACTTTGATAATTATGTTTCAGTTTGAAGAAATATGGTATAATAAAATTATTAGATGTTCGTTCGCGCCTGACCCCCATAGAATGAAAATATGCCACAAAGTTTTACAAGGTTTTTTAATATAAATCAACAGAATATTCTGATAAGTGTTTCAGTGAGAACAGATATGGGAAAATTCAGAAAGGATAACTACCAAAATAGTAAGACAGGAGTTATTAATGTTATATAATGAAACATGTCTAAAGTAAAATAAATGATGTCTATATATATATATATATATATATATATATATATATATATATATATATATTTATATATTTATGAATATTTATATATACGTGTATGTATATGCATATATATATATTTATATATATATACATGCATATATATATATATATATATATATTTATGAACATTTATATATACGTGTATGTATATGTATATGCATATATATATATTTTTATATATACATGCATATATATATATATATATATATATATATATATATATATATATATATATATATTTAAGTAAGGTAAGTAACTGTCAGTAGTTTCTTTGTTGGGCAAGAATTCTACGACCTTCCCCTTTTAATGAATGGTAGAGCTCGGCTAATGAACTAAAATTAGACAGCATTTTTCGCTCTCTTTGACGGCCTGATTGGACAGTGACTATAGTGATTTACTTCATTGTCTTATGCGGTCTTTCACTGACCATTCAATCAGTAGCGACTGGACAATACCGACAGCATTCGTTTATAAAAGCGCACTCAGATATTATTTCGATGGGAAAGGCGTGTTAAATTAGTAGACCCGCCAGGTATACGGTGCGAACCTTTGCAATGCCCTTCGGCTGACCCCCGCGAGGCAGTTGACGCTATCGATCACGAATGAGGAAGATTGGTAGAGTTTGACTAAAACAATA
>NC_136483.1:60863428-60875928 GCF_053919585.1 Euprymna scolopes
GTATATATATACATATATACTTACGTATATATATATCCATATATACTTACGTATATATATATACATATATACACGTATATATATACATATATACTTACATATACATATATACATATATACACGTATATATATACATATATACTTACATATACATATATACATATATACACGTATATATATACATATATACTTACATATACATATATACTTACATATATATATATATGCATATATACTTACATATATATACATATATACTTAAATATATATATACATATATACTTACATATATATATGCATATATACTTACATATATATATACATATATACTTACATATATATATACATATATACTTACATATATATATACATATATACTTACATATATATATACATATATACTTACATATATATATACATATATACTTACATATATATATGCATATATAATTACATATATATATGCATATATACTTACATATATATATACATATATACTTACATATATATATACATATATACTTACATATATATATACATATATACTTACATATATATATATACATATATACTTACATATATATATATACATATATACTTACATATATATATACATATATACTTACATATATATGTACATATATACTTACATATATATATACATATATACTTACATATATATATACATATATACTTACATATATATATACATATATACTTACATATATATATACATATATACTTACATATATATATACATATATACTTACATATATATATACATATATACTTACATATATATATATACATATATACTTACATATATATATATACATATATACTTACATATATATATATACATATATACTTAAATATATATATACATATATACTTAAATATATATATACATATATACTTAAATATATATATATACATATATACTTAAATATATATATATATACATATATACTTAAATATATATATATACATATATACTTAAATATATATATATACATATATACTTAAATATATATACATATATACTTAAATATATATATACATATATACTTAAATATATATACATATATACTTAAATATATATATATATACATATATATTTATATATATACATATATACTTACATATATATACACATATATACTTACATATATATACACATATATACTTTCATATATATACACATATATACTTTCATATATATACACATATATACTTTCATATATATACACATATATACTTTCATATATATAAACATATACTTTCATATATATAAACATATACTTTCATATATATAAACATATACTTTCATATATATACATATATATACTTACATATATATATACACATATATACTTACATATATATACACATATATACTTACATATTTATATACACATATGTATACATACACATATATATACACATATATATATACATACATACACATATATGTACATATATATACACACATATATATACATACGTATATATACACATATATACATATATACATACGTATATATACATATACATACGTATATATACACACATATATATATACATACACAAATATATATGCATATATGCACAAATATATATATACATATATGTACACACATATATACACACAAATATATACGTATACACATGTACATGCACACACACATATATATATATATATATATATATATATATATATATATATATATATATATATATATATATATATATTTCAGCATACTACCAGAGGAATTTTCTGTGAGGCTGGTGATTTTTTTATGAAATTTAAACATAAAAATGTCATTGGTAACGGAATCTGCATAAGTCTATTTTCATACTTCTACTGAGTTTTACTTTCGCTTTGGGCACTGTTGTACACCGAGAATCTTGACTTTTTTTTTCTTGTTATTGCATAGATTTTTAGCAAATTTCTGTTGTTATGTATATGATCTGACATACAGACCGGAATATCTAGTCTTTAAACGTACATATTATAATATTGCAATTGTTGTAAGTAGGTAATGCTCAATAGTCGTTAATATAATGGACAGAGGTAAACGTTTTCTATATCCACACCTACTAACGCTTTAATTCATATTACTTTCCGCTAATATATTTAAATCCTTCAAAAGTGTAAAATAGCATTGATGAATATTGGGAGGGATAAATATTTTACGTAAGTGTATAAGAAGAGTGTTCGCAATGTAGGAAACCAGAGTGATGAAGTGACATCGCTTACGATATTCGTATTTAAATTATACATTTAGTCTATTTTACAAACCTTTCACGTATAAATCAATAAATATAACCGGGACGGTAAAACGTTTTTGGTCATTTCCAGCGATCGCTCACATTTGCAAATGAAATAAGTATGCCGTAAAACGGAAGAAACATATGAAGGAGATAGAAACGAAAAGTTTGCAAAAGAACAAACAGGAATAAGAAATATGCGTGCATTCACAGAAAGAAAGAAGCAAAGAGAGGGGGGTGGAGTAGTTGTAAAAACATATATCTGTAAATCGAAAATTCTCAGTTGTTGACATACGTTTTTTTTTTTATAATTTTCGCAAAATGTTCTTTTATCTTGTCCACGATCATATTAAGTAAATACAAAATGGATTATCCCAAAAGAGAGAGGGCTAAGTCTGTCTATTACCCTACCTTCTCCATCTCTGACCGTCTCTTCTCAATCCTTGAAAACTTCGGTTCCCCCTCCACGTCGGCCTAGTGGACAACCCCCACACTCTTCAACCAATTCCTTCCCAACTGCCTTTTCAACTGGGTGCGCTTTAAGAGCCTAATTCCAACAAGGAAACGTATTTCCATGTGCGACCGAATCCGTTGGGAGATGGGTGCTTATTATCGTGTTGGACAAGGGCCAAGATCCTATCTATCACCTTGGGTGCAGTATTATCACACAAGGGCCGGTGGGGTGATTTGGTAATTTTCGTTGCGAGCACGCCTCAGCTCCCAATTCTTGTTTTGCTTTCATCTGAAGAAGGAAAGAACGGATAGCCCAATGGTTAACTCGTTGCGTTTTTGAAGCCGTGATATACTCGCGAGTTCAATACATTAAATTCAGCCAGCCAACCAAGAGGAAAAATCCGTATTGCTTCAATGGTGTTTTCCTGTAATGTTATCGATATATTAATTAGCAGAAGGCGCACTGGTCTCTATAAATCAATTAAGCTTGACAGAACATGTATCCTCTCCCTCTTTTTCTTTAATATCTCTGTATATTTCTTTTTGTCTGTCGAGCATATCTATCTCTTACTCTCGGAAGTACACAATTACACACTATGACAAAATGTTCTCTCTTACTCTAGAAATTCACATTGAAACAAGAGTTGCACAGTGTTTAATTGTACTTCAGATCCGGCTTTGTTTAAGTCCAAATGTAAGGAAAAATCCAAGACAGTAAATACTGCTTGGACAAATGGAAAATGGTTTGTGTTATTTCATTGTTTACCTTCTCCTAGACTTGTTGCTTTAATAAATCTTGCGAATTTAGACTATGCTACAATCTCACCATATAAAGAGGAATTCATCTATTTCTCAATGGTATTAAAGAATATGACTATAGATATGCCCACTTATTTTCTAATCCAACCGAACGTATATGAGAACGTTTATCTTAGCTTATCTCTTGAAATAAGAAAAAAAAATTGTGTATAACTTGTTTACCATCGGTTTATTTTAATATTGCTATTAAGAATTAACTCACTTTTGGGGCACGGTTCAATAGTTAAAACATATGAAATGAAAAATGAATGAATTTTCTCATAAAAAATCATGTAGGTATACTATATTCTAATGTTTAATGGTTATAAATAAGTAGTACTCAATATCTGTAGATATAGTATACAGGAATAAACAATTCATGGACATATCTGCAAAAGTTTTGTTAAGTCCAATTTTGCTCAACGTCCGAATCGTTTAATAACCGGTATTCCAAGGTGAGGGAGCAGTAAGCTAAATGATATACAATGCATAATTAAACAAAGTAATTTTGGGAACGACACACAATGCCGTTTATTATGCAAACCTACAAAACAGTATATACTATCATAACGGCTATTCCACCTGCATGTCTGCATTTGCATTTAAAACTAACGGTGACGTATTAAACTGAAATGTTACAGATTCACGAAAAACACCATAGTTAGGCAGCAATGATTTTAAAAACAAAATATCACAACTTTATAGCATTTCTTTTCAAAATATCCGCTAATATTAACTTCAACCTTTCTGTTTTTATCAGATCGTAACGTTTGTGAAGTTAATGTATACGCGTGTATGCTAACTTAGTTGTAATACAAAAAACATTACCAATTTCCGATTTAGATCAAGTGCGTCTATGCGAAGAGGAGAAATGAAATTATTCGTGTAACATCGTGCGACGTTCGCTGTGTCTGTCTGATGATTTGTAGGTCTGTGCGTGCGTAAGAACGTGCAACGTGTCTGCTTTTTAAAATCGAATGTACTTTCTATAATACCGCATCGAAAAGTGCATATAAGGATCAGAAACACATGGAATCAAATGTTCATGTTGGAAGCACGCAAGGCGAGAAACACGTGGTTGATTATATGTAAAGTTTAAGTAACCTTAGATACATCATCGATATTGAACATTCACCTCATACAACTCTCTTTCTCTCTGTATATTTCAGTTTATTGCAAAATCATAATATATACCATTGCATATATCAATATTATATAAATCACTCTCCCTTGCACAAAATTGCATATATATATATATATATATATATATATATATATATATATATATATATATATATATATATATATAATTCCATCTCTCTCTCTCTATATATATACTAGCAACAGTACCCGTCGTTGACTGGGTTCAAAAACAGCCTACAGAAAATGGACTCTGATTTATGATAGGTTATGAAAAGGAACGGTTGTAAAGAGATAGCTTCGAATTTGGGGGTATCAAAACCAAAGCAAAATATGATGAAAGTAAAAATAATACAGGTAAACCCCATAATTTATTATACCATACCTGTTCACACTGAAACACTTATCACAATATTTTGTGGATCTATATTAAAAAACCTTGTTAAACTTTGTGACATATTTTCATTCTATGGAGGCCAGGCGCGAACGCAGACCTCATAATTTTATTATACCATCCCTATTTAAGTTAAAACGTACTTATCAAAGTATTCTTATGTACATCTATATCAAAAACACTTGTAATTTTTTTTTTAATTTTGTATTTCCATACTTTGTGGGTAGGCGCGAACGCAGACCCAACAATTTTAATGAACCACCGTTCTGCCAGATCAAACATACGCATTCCTCTGTCACGATACATCTTCTATCATTATATGTTATCAGTTTTTTTTAAATAGTCAATCATATAGGAGCCTATTCGTGACTAGACACACACACTCAGCTTTATATTCTAGAAGATATATATATATATCTTTAAAAATGTATGTTAATATATGTTCACTATCAGGGAAACCCGATGTTGCCTGGGATTGAATGATGTTTAATGAATATTTCACACTCTTATATTCCTATTGTCATCGATATCGATGAAATCACCCATTATTCAATCAAATCTATTGATTCCCTGCTCTCCTTGGAGTCTTCTCATTGTGCACCAAGAGGGAACTTCACATGCCTTCGGCTGTGACTAAGTCCACAATGCATTTTAGTCTACATTACACCGTAGAGAACTTACTGTTGGTTTTATAAAATTAATTTTATATACAATATATAATGACTTCAATTAAAGATTTTAATTCAAAAGTCAAGTATCATCATTCAGTTGTGCTCTAAACAGAAACATTCATTTCGAACGTGCCCCTGTAATATCCAAGAATCTACTTTCGATTTTATATGTCAGGTCTTTCTTCATGAGTGTTAATAAAACTTCTCAAATGCACTTGTGATGCAAAAGCTATGTAAGATGTTAACTTTCGTCAAAATTGCCCGTTGTTCTTTAAACGGATTATTTTGATTATCGATACTTATCGAAGACTTTCCGATACACAACCCATCTACGAACACTGCCAGTCACATAAAGTGCCTTCGTGTGTAATTTCATACAAATAGGGCCAGTCCTTTTCGAATCCATAGAGAACGAACTCCCACTCACATAAACTTCCTTGTATATATTATATTATCGATTTTGTAACACAATATATATATATATATATATATATATATAATGTAGTAGAGTCCGTATGTGTGTGGGGGTTTACAACTCCCATAACCACGATCATAACCTGGAATGATGATAGTTCTCAACCTGGAGATCGTGCACACAATTTTTTAATGTTAAGATCATAGCGTATGTATATGTACTTTCCTAAAGCCAACAGTACTGGACAGATCATGACCAAACCTAGCATGATGATGGTCCCCCCCCCCACATAGGAATGGTGCACACAATTCTCAAGTCGGGAATTTTCTAGTATATATATATATATATATATATATATATATGAAATTGTTGCAAAATAAAGCCATCTTATTTTTTTAACTCAAAAAGTTGAAGTACTACGCAGTACGAAAGTGTTTGCTTCACATTTTTCCATATACTTTCCACCATTTTCTATGAAATTTTCCAGAAATTCTTTGGACGCATATCGGCTTCTGAAATCTCACATCGTCAATAACTGCAACAGAGAGATGAAACTTTCAGGTTATGAATTCATAACTTTAGTCATCATAAAAATGCAATTTGCAATCCCCTCTGACCCACTCGGGCGACATAACAATAGATAACGGGTGATGCGTTTTTCACTAATGTTTAACCATCCAATAAAAAAACCTATCTTTGGTAATCTGTAGATTAAGGATTTTCCACTGTTATTATTCTTTGTTTCAGTCTCATGAATCAATAAATATTATTCAATTGTTTATTCGTTATTTATTTTTACTATATTTTTATTGTTCTATCTAGTATATTGGACTTTTGATTATATTTATAGGTTCCAATTTTAAAGATAATATAGAGGGTGGTTAAAAAGTCAGGTAACATTTTAAAGAAAAACGATATTAGCAATACACGTATATTTAAGTACCATACATTGAAATATAAAATGAAACAAGCATGAAATATGTTTATTTTGTTAATTGTCGTCCATTTCTCTCTATCAATCGCTGGAAGCGATTAACCACTGATTGTGTAACACGTGTAATCATGTCAGCTGATCTCCGCGCAATCTCCTCTTCAATAAATAACTTTAAAGACGCTATTGTATCAGGCTTCTTGCCATAAACGCTATCCTTTACATAGCCACAAAGCGAGAAATCAGGAGGGATAAGATCCGGAGATCTGGTTGGCCATTCAACTGGGCCACGGCGACCAATCCATCGTTGTGGAAATATTTCATCCAAGAAATAATATTAAACGAATAGAGATTATAATGGATCATATTTTTTTTCTAACTTTAACATGTTACCTGACTTTTTGACCACCCTGTATATATATATATATATATATATATATACTTATACATACATATACCTATACATATATATATATATACTTATACATACATATACCTATATATATATACATATATATATACTTATACATATATATATACTTATACATACATATACCTATATATATATACATATATATATATACTTATACATATATATATACTTATACATACATATACCTATATATATATACATATATATATACTTATACATACATATACCTATATATACACATATATATATACTTATACATACATATACCTATATATATATACATATATATATACTTATACATACATATACCTATATATATATACATATATATATACTTATACATACATATACCTATATATATACATATATATATACTTATACATACATATACCTATATATACATATATATATACTTATACCTATATATACATATATATATATACTTATACATACATATACCTATATATACATATATATATATACTTATACATACATATACCTATATATATACATATATATATATACTTATACATACATATACCTATATATATATACATATATATATATACTTATACATACATATACCTATATATATATACATATATATATATATATACTTATACATACATATACCTATATATATACATATATATACTTATACATACATATACCTATATATATACATATATATATACTTATACATACATATACCTATATATTCTTATACATACATATACCTATATATATACATATATATATATATACTTATACATACATATACCTATATATATATACTCATATATACTTATACATACATATACCTATATATATATACTTATATATACTTATACATACATATACCTATATATATATACTTATATATACTTATACATACATATACCTATATATATATATACTTATATATACTTATACATACATATACCTATATATATATATACTTATATATACTTATACATACATATACCTATATATATATATACTTATATATACTTATACATACATATACCTATATATATACATATATATACTTATACATACATATACCTATATATATACATATATATACTTATACATACATATACCTATATATATACACATATATATATACATATATATACACATATATATACATATATATACCTATATATACCTATATATATACAAAAATATATACATATATACCTATATATATATATATATATATGCGCCATCTCTCTCTCTCTCTTTCTCTCTCTATCTCGCGAGAGAGCGTGAGAGAGAAGTTCAGATCGAGAGATATTAATTAATTTCCAGTTTGATCATACATGTTTTTGTCCTTTTTTGTTTGGTTGGGGGAGGGGGGAGAGGTCACCCCAAACAAGGCACAGTGTCACTTGGGCCTAAGGGGGTATGATTTGCGGCCAAACTTGAAGGGATACTACGTAGGGAGTTATGCAGTGGGAGGTATGTTCACATTACATTTGAACTTCTGCGTGTCAGAACAGTCCGGGAAGCAGGGACCTAGAAGAAAATTCTAAAGTACAGCAGTTCGAGGAAATAGATTATTTTAGTAAAAAGTTTTTCAGCGTCTAGGGACTTCAACGATGTAGGGGTGGAGTTTTGCTGCTTGTTGAGGAGTATTTACAACGTGGAGATACAAGTGCTTCGAGTTCGTCGGAGCACACTCTATTAAAATACCCGTAAAACATGCACATGAATGCACCATTTTCGGCCATTGGACAGAAGCTGGAATTTGATTGATTTATTAGATTGGTGACTCTATTCGAAACCCTGTCTTGGAGTGCGAGGCTAATGATAGATATACCAGCCCCGATATGGCAACAATCTTGTAGATGTACATGATACCCTCGTTTGTGAGTAACCTTTTAGCACGGTAGAGACATCCCACCTTCTTCGCAGAAGATCTAGCAATGTCCCCGATATATTTGTTCCAATTCATGTTCTATGTGAATGTTTAACTGATGAGTTTGAATGAAGGATTTTTCTCGTTATGTATCCCTATCGATGCTGGAGAAGTTTTCTTGAATTATTAAAGCAAGCAAAACTTAATTTAACCGTACGTTTCAGTTTCATTGAATTGTTTGAATATTACAATAAAATCTTCAGGAAAAACAAACCAAAATCTGTATAATGTAGACTTAACTTGAAACAAATATCAAACAGTCTTATAAACTTTATGGCTATAACTATTTCGTTATTTCATTATTTTTTTATGACTTAAGCAAGTATTTTAAGTTGTTGGTTTAAACGGATTGAGAAATCATCTGACGAAAGTAGACGTCGAGCAATAAAGAAGAGTGACATTTTACTAATCATCAAATGAGATTGAACAGAGAATAGGAAAACTCAAATATAAGAGGGGAAAGTCGACGCCACTTCATGCTGCCACCTATCGGCCAGTGTCGTAACTAATTCGATTTCAATTTGAATACGTGGCCAAGGCTTTGTGTCATTTTCATTATATGAAACGCCAAGATTAACACACAAAATGTCGATTCAATTAATTGAGAACGCACCATTGTCACATTAAGGTGAGAAAATACAAAAGGCGACGGGTTTCGGAAGGAGGTAGAGAGAGGAGCAAGGACGGAGAAAAGACCAGTAACGGAAGAAACGGCGAAAAATAGAAAGAAGCAAGAACAAATACGAGACGAAAGAATATCAGAAGAATAAAAAGAAAAGTAAAGAAAGGAGAACGGAACTAACTTTGAAGTAAAGACAGAAGAAAGGATGAATAAAGAAAGAAACAGGGTAAAAGGAAAAGTACAAAAAAAAAAAGAAAAAACAAAGGGATTATTCATACAAAGAAATTAGAATTAACGAACGAGGGAAAGGACAAAAGATTAAATTAACAAATATAAGAAAAAAAAACGGCAAAGAAGTACATTATACTAGTAAGCCGCCCGGCGGTGCCCGGTCGAAAAATACGCCTAAATATGATATTTAAATTTATGCTTATTTCCTATTTATTAGTACAGAGTTAATTCTCTATCGAGTATTATATTGTACCCAATAATAGGGATTTCAAAAGTAAAAAGAAAATATAACTTGGTTGCCACCAGCTAAAATTTGGAACCTAAACATATAGCTGTTCAGCCTCTTTCGTTACTGTTTGAGCTATCGTCGGATAGATTATAAAAAAACATTAAAATTCAACCGACTTTAAAGTATACATGTACATTGGCGCATGCGTACAGAAGTACATCAGGTCGGCTTGACGGTTGTCAAGTGCAAATTCTTTCAATTGTGGCCAGTTATATATTTTTACCAGCTGAAGTCAAATCAAATTTATTCCACAATTCCAAATCCCCTATATATCAAATTTCAATTCTCTAGACAACAAGCCGAGCATATGGGGTACCCCTCCACGAGTGAAAAAATCTCTATCACCATGACTGATGTTTGTGCAAAATTACAAAACAATCTAAGGGATGGTTATTAAAAAAAGTGTGAACAAACGGACTGGAGTGAATTACTGTCGGGGGGAACAAAAATTTGAGCGAAGTTTATTAGACTGACAGACAGACAAGGTCACGATATACAGGATGGGCCATAAGTCGCGCACCAAAGGATTTTAAATAATTCTGATAGTAGTAAACGTTATTTATTAAAACCAAACTTAACCAATATACTGAAAAACACGTTGTAAACGTTGATACAATCATAAAAGAAGATGTATGTTATACACAAAGAAAAGAAACTATATTTTGCCCCGCAGATTTGAGTTTCACATCACTTAATTCTTTGGTGCGTAACTTAGGCACACCCTATACATATATATATATATATATATATATATATATATATATATATATATATATATATATATATACAGGGTGTCCCAAAAAAACGGGCCCAAATCTAATTAGGCCCTGTTTCTAAGTGTTTTGTCCGAATGAAATGAAACTTTGGTCATAACTAGTTTATTATATTAAAAATCTCACATCAAAACACTAGGGTATTTGGCCTTTTTTTTCTCCGTTCCGCAGCATATGTTCTAGATGGCCTCCATTTAGCTTTTGTTTTTTGGGGGGTCACCCTTTATATACATATATACACACATATATATATACATATACATATATATACATATACATATATATATACATACATATGCATATATATACATACATATATATGCATATATATACATATATATGCATATATATATACATATATATACATATATATTTATATATATATATACATACATATATACATATATATTTATATATATACATACACATATACATATATATTTATACATACATACACATATACATATATATTTATAAATACATACACATATACATATATATTTATATATATACATACACATATACATATATATTTATATATATACATACACATATACATATATATTTATATATATACATACACATATACATATATATATTTATATATATACATACACATATACATATATATTTATATATATACATACACATATACATATATATTTATATATATACATACACATATACATATATATATTTATATATATACATACACATATACATATATATATATTTATATATATACATACACATATACATATATATATTTATATATATACATATACATATATATATTTATATACACATATACATATATATTTATATATATACATACACATATACATATATATTTATATATATACATACACATATACATATATATTTATATATATACATACACATATACATATATATTTATATATATACATACACATATACATATATATTTATATATATACATACACATATACATATATATTTATATATATACATACACATATACATATATATTTATATATATACATACACATATACATATATATTTATATATATACATACACATATACATATATATTTATATATATACATACACATATACATATATATTTATATATATACATACACATATACATATATATTTATATATATACATAC
>NC_136483.1:60878428-60890928 GCF_053919585.1 Euprymna scolopes
TTATTAATTGAAATATTTAATTTCTATGAATAATTGAACTATTTAATTTTTATTATTAATTGAAATATTTATGTTTTAATAATCATTGAAATATTTAATTTCCATAAATAATTGAAATATTTAATGTCCATGAATAATTGAAATATTTAATTTTTATTATTAATTGAAATATTTAATTCTTATTATTAATTGAAATATTTAATTTTGTCCGGTTATTAGAAAAACTTCGTGATCGTAACAAAAACGCAGCCACTTAAATGGTTGGATGCAAATCAGAAAAAAATCTGATGCAAATATTAAATTAAACCCGATAGTAAGTAATATGTGTATGTATATATATAATGTGAACAAGTTTCTGATGAGCCGTTCCACTTAAGTTAACAAATTTACCGAACTTCCATTGCTATTGATTACTATATTGTCCTTTTGACTACTCTACACTCTTTAACCCTTATCCTTAAGTGGCCGATCGGCCTTGATAAGTGGTGACGCTTATGTAAAAAAAAAAAAAATATTGTTAAAATAAAATTTTCTTCATATAAGCGGCAGAGCGGATAGCTGGTTTCTGTCATTCTCCTCTATTCTTTAGAAAAATGATGACACTAAATAATAAGGAAGAGAGCAGAGTTTTTTTTTTTTAATCAAGCTTCCCAAACAATGCCACCTCTGATTGAAACAAAAAATAAATGTTGCCTCAGTCTAGTAATATTTCTCCTTTGAAGTATCAGAACAGATGGTAGGCTGAGATTAGATTTTACGAACACACGTTATTTTAATCACGTAATTCTTCATTTATTGCCATCAAGCTGGGTGGTTATAACGAGTGATCAGACGAGTTCAATATTTTTTTATGAATCTGATATGATTACTGATTCTTTTCTAAATTGCCGATTCGCATGCAATTAATAATTCTGATTTCGAGTCTGAAATGGTCTAAAAAATAGAATTTCATTTTTTTTTTACACAGTGATCACCACTTATCAAGGCCCGGAAGCCATTCAGGGATAAGGGTTATTGCAAGTACATTACGTTAGTGTGGAGATTTGATGAAGTGTTTACTTAAGGGGGCGGTTCATTAGGAATTTGTTAACATTGGACTCGAGGCATCCAAGTTGTAGTCCGGTGGGAAGCAGGCAGCCGGAACAGAGTTCCACAGGCGTGCAGTTCTAAGAAAGAAGCTTTGTTCATGGAATCCGCGTTTTGATTTAGGCACAGATATAGAGTGGGGGAAATTTTTCACAGTGGGTTCAGCTAGACAGGTGTTTTTCGTGAAAGATTGGCAAAGGAGGACCAGAGATTGGAGTTCAGACGAGCATCTGCCATGGAAATAACGATAAAACAAGGATAGGCTCGTAACGTCTCTTCTGTGAGAGAGAGGTTGCAGGGTAGAGAAAAGGGGATCCCCCATTAAGCCACGAAGTCTATTTTGTACTCTTTCAAGGCAGGATAGGCTGTTTTTTAGCAGCTCCTGCCCAGATATGGCAACAGTATTCCATCCTTGGACGTACTTGGCTTTTATATAGATAGAAAATTGCATCAGTAGTGAGATATCTTCTGGAGCGGTAGAAGGATCCCACCATCTTTCCAGCGACAGTACGTGTTCCATTTCAGATCAGGAGTAAAGGTCAAACCCAGAAACTTGTCAAAACACGGGACCTCACCCAGATGAGAGCCATCCATCACAATTGATGCCAGATGGGGATCAGAGCGTTGTTGATGTAAGGATAGGAGTTTGGTTTTGGATGCATTAAAGGTAACCAGCTACATCTTCCCCCACTGAGCCACGCGCTCGAGATCAGAGGAGAGAGAATCAGAGAGAACTTTGTCATTTAAAGCCTTTGATGTGTTGCCGTAGATGGTCGTGTCATCAGCATAGATGTCAACGAATGATTTAAGTATGTGTTTAGGGAGGTCATTGATGTAGATCAGGAAGAGAGTTGGGCCCAGGATTGATCCCTGAGGGACTCCAGCATTTATATTGCAGGCCTCCGATTTTTGTCCATCTACCACATTTAGGGGAGGTAGCGGAGAGTCTTAGTTTAGTTTTAAATATAGATACATATTTGTTTAATCTGGATGTATTTTAAGATCTTGATAAAGTTATTTTTTTCGTCTATGCATTTATCAACATTGTTTGCTGCTGCATATACAGAAACGCGAATGGCACATGACGACATAATTGTGGCCAAAACTAAACTCATCAATAGAAGCTTCATATCTGGATCTATGACGTTCCCATAATTTGAGTCTAAGGTGAATAATGACTTCCACTTGTTTTCTCCTCTTTTTTTTATATTTAAGTTGTGTTCGTCTAAGTTTGTTACTTTCATCCTGTATCGTGTAATCAAACAAAATATAGAGAGTTGAACGATAAAATTGATTCATAGAAAGACGACATGATTCTATTTCAGTTTGATGAAAACCGATTTTCATTTTTTGTTGCAGACCGTCTACTAGTTGGCCAGTTGTGTGCAAATCCCAAGAGCGATAGAAGCCTTCTATCATGTCTGAAAATGATACAATGTTGAACGAGCGAGATTGGAGATGCGCTGTTGTACAATTAATGCTCTCCGCCGATCCAAGTTATAACAATAGGACCATTGCTCATTGCTATCACCCTCAAAATGCAAGCCCGGATAACAAGGGCGTGGCCAGGGTGATGAAAACAAAGTTTCCAGCCGCAGTTATGGTCTGTGTTGTGGTTTCAAATGAGGACCACATCATGCCTCCTCACGTCTTCAAAGTCAAAGTCAAAGATCAAAGTGTACCAGGATGTGCTGAAGAGTGTAGTGATTATCTGGTGCAATGAGGTGGCCGCTGGCTAACCCTAGGTGTGGCGGCAGTAGACGCCAGCCCCCAAGTCCAAAGAGCCCTAGGCTTGGCTTCAGGAGTGCTACGACTTTTTGCCCTTCTCTCACTGGCTCTCTCGTCCCCCGACCTGAACTACTTCGTTTTGTCATACGTCGAGAATATCACCAACATGACTTGCCAGAACCCTACAGCCAGCCTGATCACTCATCTGCCAAGTATTCGCTGAGCTTCCACCGGAGCTTATGGAAAAAGACATGCTCCCAGTTCCGGACTTGTATCGAGGCGGTGATTGAGGCTGAAGATTACTGCATTGAAGAGACGTCAGCTCTACAACATAATCAAGTTACCTGAAAATATATTTTTCAATAAAAATTTTAAAATAAATTGTAGTGTTGTTTTCTTTTGGGGGACAATTTTATCGTTCCACCCTGTATGTTAAGATATTCTTCAATTCTCGGTTTGAGTTGTCTCCTAATTTGTTTAAGTAGATGTAATTTGCAATTAACTCACAAAAAGATTCACTTCTTGCTATGTTACTTTCTATCACTTTAATCCCTTTCACTGCATCCTGCTTGGTCACCAATTGTTTAGTAGGTTGTCTATTACTCTCGCTTTCGTTGCTGTTTCTGTTTATCGACAATCAAATGTATTTACTTCCTTTCTGATGATACTTTCTGCAACTCATCTTCATCCCCTTTCCTCTAGCAGGGGAGCTCCCGGTCTTACTTGGTCGTAAAACACGCTTTAATATATTTTGCTGTATGCAGATTTCGTATTTATTATTACAGAGACAATTCTCTATTGAATATTTATTCTTTACAAGAGGATAACTACTTATCGAGACCTGGAGACGGCAAAAATGACAGGATAGATCTCCCAGAACTGCATAGGTGCCAATCTAGTCCAACAGATAACAAACTACCTTAACAATGACTTAGATTTTAGAGATATTGTGGACAAAGGTAAAATATATCGAGTAAATGTATTAACCAGGTACTTCTTAATTGTCATATATCTCTCATCTAATGAACCTTGTTCGGAGTAGAAATAGGTGCTCTAATATAATGTATATAAATTTTGGTAAAGCAAAACTATACTTCCAAAAGATGAGGGTTTAATTTGCAAAGCTATACTTCTAGAAAATGAGGGCTTGATTTGCATCGATTAATTAATGTTGCTCAGCCATTCTTGTTAGTATGACATGCTGAACATTGGATGCCAGATAAGCTTGCAGATCAAAATATGTGTAATACTATATTAGAAGTTATTCTTATATCGCCAGTGTTTTTTTTGTATATTCCTAATAACTCTGATTTAACCGAGTTAATGCCAAGTCCAAGCTGGGGAAAAAACAGGATATCATCCGCCACGGAACTTTGAAACTGTAATACTTTCGTTTCTTAATTCCTTACGTGCACAAAAAAGAGAGGTTCGTTGGGAATTACGTATTACGTAAGTTTATTCTAGAGATAAATAGTTCACAAATGAGAGAGAGAGAGAGAGAGAGAGAGAGAGAGACTAGTAGTCTTTAATAAATAAATTAATTAATTTATCAGGCGTCAATGGCTGGACATAGCAAAGAGGTAGCATTTCGCTCCTGGCAATTATAAAAGTTTTCTTTTCAGTTATGACAGCATTTATTGCCGATCTCTCCGACATGCGAACCATTGATAGAGTAGCTGAGCCCTAAGTTTCTTTGTCAACCTCGATATGCGTGACGTCATGCGTTATGTCGTTGACGTCTCTTTGATTTGCTCTATTTTGACCTATTTAACTTCACCTAAACATTACACGGGTTTATACCAATCTCTTTCGTAGTGACTCCTTTATTTCCCAAACTGTGTTATTTCGGTCTGTATTTAGTTCCATGATGGAATGTATCATCAAGATAGTGTATATTGAAAAGAGAGACAATAAAATGGTCGTAAAATACGCTTCAATATATGTTGCTGTATGCAGATTTCGTATTTATTATTACAGAGACAATTCTCTATTGAATATTTATTTTTTACAAGAGGGTAACTACTTATCGAGGCCTGGAGACCATTATAGACCTGTAGACGGCAAAAATGACAGGATAGATCTCCCAGAACTGCATAGGTGCCAACCTAGTCCAACAGATAACAAACTACCTTAACAATGACTTAGATTTTAGAGATATTGGGAGCAAAGGTAAAATATACTTCGTCAACCGCCACGAAAAAATAGTAACGGACCGAGTAGATCACCTTATGGAATTGCTGTAGCCGAAAATATGTCGAAGTGATCAATATACTAAGGTGTTTATGCCAAAAGCGAACCAGTAAAAAAAAATGAAAGGCATGCCTTGATGGCAAACGTTCAGAATATGCCATCTTTGATATTACTGAAAACGTTGTTCGTGTCTAGCTTTTATATAAAACTGATGGAAATAAAAAAATATATCAGTGCAAAAACTAAAACAAAATAACGAGCATGTTATAATTCAGGTCGACTCGTTCGTATCATCAAACTAAATGTAAGAGATAGAGTCGTGATCAAGGTTAAACTTCAAACTAAGGGCAGCAGACGTAACCGTTTGATATCTGCATCTAAAACTGATAAATTTCATTTGATAGGAAAGAAAGTATGGATCTTTTTCATTTTTCACTTAGAAAACTAAAAAGTTTAACAATAATAAAACTGTAGGCCTTGTTAGCTTGTAAGTCCCCGTTCACACATTATGGCGCAATCATAATAATAACATCACGAAATTATGACATCACTAGATGATGTATCTGAAGGTTTTAGATAACATTTCTGAGTTTAACAAAGTACATCTGAAGAAGGTCAGAGATTACATCGGCCGAAATATTGTGAGAATAACATGTAATCCATTAAAATGAGTCGTGGGATAAACTGTCACAATGGATGCTATCAGAAAATAATAACGTCATCCATCTAATAAGAGATCGAATGAGGAATATATCCCTTACAGAAGCGTTAAGTCGATCAACTGTCGAGACAATATAGATTTTTATACTAATATTTCCTTTTAGTGTGTGAAGTTTGGAACCGTTTTTCTTCGGGTAAATGTCCACACAAACATTTGCCTGTCTTGGCTTTAAGTTTAGGAACAAAGTGTATTATCTGTTCTGATGCTGCATAATATTTTCTATCCTCAGTCAATAATGGAGAATCCCTTCCAGATTGAAAAAATTTTATTATTGCTCCAATCAAGCGTGCCATTCCTTAAGGGGCTAGATTTACCCCAAATTAAAGCCTGACCTTGTGCATAACATTGAGCCCGTGGGGATGTAAGTAAATAGAAGCAATGATATTTGTACAACGTCTCGATTTTATTTTAAGTCTTCAGATATATCATTCACTGATGTACGATATTTTTCTGTAATTTATACTTTATATTGCCATCATTTTGAACACGATTATATATATATATATATATATATATATATATATATATATATATATATATGTATATAATTTTGTTTTCCGAATAGATTTACCCAACAATCAGCTGGTATAGAAACCTGTGATTATAAGATTTACCAAATATTACTGGTCGTAATATTCTATGTATTATCCCATCTAAATAGGAATTGCTCAATAATTTGATATATATATATATATATATATATATATATATATATGGGTATAGTGTAGGTATTTAATAATTATTCTAGTAAATATAAATATATATATATATAGTAAGTAATAAAATACATATGGCAATTAAGCTACACAGAATATTCCGCGTTTCATCCACGCTAGAATTCGTCAGGCTTCCAGATTGAGGCAAGCTCTACCTATGTATTGAACACTGTTGAAGTAAATAGTTTACGCATAAAATTATACTTTCGTATATTAATTTATGTGATTAAATGAAGTATATATATATATATATTATTTTGTCTGTTCCAATTTTTTCGGAGACTCCTGCGCCAATGTGGCTGAAATTTTGTATCGACTTTTATTATGATACGGTGCAGCAAACTGATTAGTATGGTATATGTTCTATGCACGGTTACGAATTAATAGGGGTTAGTATTTAATGAAAAAATAAACACAAATTGGATCATATTTAACTATCACTTTGATATAAAGAACTCATTCTAAATTAACAGTCAAGTTTAACCCATAAATCGTATTGACATACTAGCAATTTAAATGATAGTAGACAAATCGTATGAAAATTGTGTCCGCAATACGCGATATAGTTTAAGTTCATATCTAGGTCCAGAAGTTGATGAATATTAATAAAATATTGCGAGATAAAAAAAATAAATATAAACTATATTAAAAACGAGATGTTTTCATTAGTCCTAATACAAAAATAAAGGAACGATACGTTGAAGGTATAAAGACGCAGATATTTCTGTAGAACCCCGGAATCTTCCATTAAAAATGAGTAACAAAATACAGTACAGTATATAATACACATGTATGTAATCAAATGATATTATAAATAACACCGTAAAACGGGGAAACATCGTATTCCATATCGTAACCTGAAAAAAACGTATCCTAGAGACACCGTATCCCGGGTTTCTACTCTACTACATGTGGTTAAAAACAGATAACACGCGATTAACCATACTGAAACCAGCAACCTCTTACGTCCGTAAATATTATGTTTCTAAAAACTTATGATTAATTGATAGACTTAAAAATTTACTTATAAGTTAGAAATTATATCACTAGGGTTCCCTGATAATTAAATTATCTTTATAATTTGTATAAACTAACTTCAAACAAAATTCGGAACTGAAGTGCGGAGTTACCCCTCTTTTTTCCTGCTAAAACATGGCGACTTTTACACCTGACGAAGGTCGAAGGTTTCCTTGACCGAGACCTTCTACAGATAACACTGGAGACGAGAACAATCATTTGATTAATCTAAACAATACAAACATTTGTACCTCATCTCAAAAAATCAGAACTGTAATGAGGTTTTTTTTTTTTTTAGGAAGTTGACGATATATTAGGAAGTTAAACCCTCGTCGATAATTAAATAATGATAATAATAAAATCATTGAAAATTGTACTGCGGAATGACCCCGACGCGAAACTCGCGAAGCTGTGTGGGTACAGCATGTCACGATGAAAATATGATGATGATGATGATGATGATGACGACGATGATAGCAGTAGTAATAATCGTAATAACAGTTGAATCAGTAGAATAAGTAGATGTCGTAAGAACATTAAAAACTCTTGACGCAATTTTTGATAGAAATATATATAAATCATTTAATTTATGTGAGTGTTTTTATAATAACAAACTTCGGAACTTATAAAAAAGTATTATTTAATTTAACCGTTCCTAAGACAAAGTTGGACGGTTTGTTTTTAACATATTAGGCTGGCAGGAAAGGTTCTTGCAGAATTTTAAATTTTGATTTGCAATTAATGTGTTTTCAGATAATTCTCATCATAATATCTTTACTTTATATAGCATTTTAAAGAGCGTTTTCGCTCCATCTAATAGTTTAACTTACAAATGTTTTAAAGCAATTGTCTTTCAGAACGCGTAATACAAGATGAAGCAAATTCGCATAATTTTCTTATTGCAATTCAAGCTAGGCCGAAAAACTGGTGAAACAGCTTGCGATATAAACGACGCGTTTGGTCCAAGAATTACACTGAATGCACAATACAATGGTGGTTTAAAAATTTCGTGGCGGCAACGAAGGTTTTGAAAATTATGAGCGTAGTGGTCGGCAACCGGATGTTGACAACGATCAATTAAGAGCGTTGGTCGAAGTCAATCCACGTGCAGCTGTTAATGAATATGCTTCCAAATTAGACGTAACGACTTGAGTGATTGGAAAGACAAAAAAAATCTTAGATAATTGGGTACCTCAAGAATTGAACGATAACCAAAATACACGCCGGAATGAAGCGTCATCTTCCCTTCTTTTACGCAACAAAAACGACTTGGATCTCGACCTGGTCGTGATTTACGATGGACATTGGGCTCTTTTACTACAACCGGTGACGCTCAGCGCAGTAGTTAGACGCCAACGAACCTCTACGACACTTTCTGAAGCCAGAGTTGCACTAAAAGGTCATACTGACTGTTTGGTGGTCTGTGACCAGTCTTATCCATTACGGATTTTTAAGGCAAGCGATACCATTACGGTAGCGAAGTACTGTTTACAAATCGATTAGATGCATCAGAAACTTCGACAACAACAACCAGCGTTAGTCAATAAAAAAGCCCGATTCTCTTCAACGACAATGCCCGATCGTACATTGCTAAACTGACCCTGCAGAAGTTGAACAAATTGGGCTATGAAACTCTACATCATCCGCCATACTCCTCAGACATCTCACCTACCGACTACTACTTTTTCAACATCTCGACAACCTTCTGCGTGAGAAATGCTTAAAACATCTCAGAAACGCCTTTATCGCTTTCAAAACCACAGATTTTCACGTTACTGGCATAAATACACTTGTTTTTTTGTTGGCAAACTTGTTGATTCTGATAGTGCTTAGTTCGGTCATAAATTATTGTTTGAGACGAGATATGACAATTTGAATTTAAATATTGAAAACTGCAATAATTTTCTTGTCAAACTAAAAAAAAAGAAGCATTATGTGTAAATAAAAATATTTTAGATTTTAACTTTTGGAGATTTATAAACATTTTCACAACAAAAACAAATTTATGTAAAAAAATGTCATGTGAATGCAAATTTCCAGATAAACTCCTGTTATTATTGTTGTAAATATTCAGCTAAAACTCATGCAAACTGTACAGCCGACTGGGAATCACCTTTGGAGTTATATACTTCCTTGATTACGATGATGATATTGACAAGGAGGACGGTGGTGGTGGTGGTGGTGGTGGTGGTGGTGGTGGTGGTGGTGGTGGTGGTGGTGATAATGTAGTAGCAGCAGTAATAGTACTAATAGCAGTAGCAACATTAATAACACTTGAAACAATTTACGATATAAATAAACTATTTAATTTGGGAATAATTATTTTCTGTACTGTGAAACTTGAAATGATTATTTTTTCTGAACTGTGAAACTTGAAATAATTATTTCTCTGAACTGTGAAACTTGAAATGATTATTTCTCTGAACTGTGAAACTTGAAATGATTATTTTTCTGAACTGTGAAACTTGAAACGATTATTTTTCTGAACTGTGAAACTTGAAACGATTATTTTTCTGAACTGTGAAACTTGAAATGATTATTTTTCTGAACTGTGAAACTTGAAATGATTATTTTTTCTGAACTGTGAAACTTGAAATGATTATTTTTTCTGAACTGTGAAACTTGAAATGATTATTTTTTCTGAACTGTGAAACTTGAAATGATTATTTCTCTGAACTGTGAAACTTGAAATGATTATTTCTCTGAACTGTGAAACTTGAAATGATTATTTCTCTGAACTGTGAAACTTGAAATGATTATTTCTCTGAACTGTGAAACTTGAAATGATTATTTCTCTGAACTGTGAAACTTGAAATGATTATTTCTCTGAACTGTGAAACTTGAAATGATTATTTTTTCTGAACTGTGAAACTTGAAATGATTATTTCTCTGAACTGTGAAACTTGAAATGATTATTTTTCTGAACTGTGAAACTTGAAATGATTATTTTTCTGAACTGTGAAACTTGAACTGATTATTTCTCTGAACTGTGAAACTTGAAATGATTATTTTTCTGAACTGTGAAACTTGAAATGATTATTTCTCTGAACTGTGAAACTTGAAATGATTATTTCTCTGAACTGTGAAATTTGAAATGATTATTTTTTCTGAACTGTGAAACTTGAAATGATTATTTCTCTGAACTGTGAAACTTGAAATGATTATTTTTCTGAACTGTGAAACTTGAAACGATTATTTTTCTGAACTGTGAAACTTGAAATGATTATTTTTCTGAACTGTGAAACTTGAAATGATTATTTCTCTGAACTGTGAAACTTGAAATTATTATTTCTCTGAACTGTGAAACTTGAAATAATTATTTTTCTGAACTGTGAAACTTGAAATGATTATTTTTCTGAACTGTGAAACTTGAAATGATTATTTTTCTGAACTGTGAAACTTGAAATGATTATTTCTCTGAACTGTGAAACTTGAAATGATTATTTTTCTGAACTGTGAAACTTGAAATAATTATTTCTCTGAACTGTGAAACTTGAAATAATTATTTTTCTGAACTGTGAAACTTGAAATAATTATTTTTCTGAACTGTGAAACTTGAAATGATTATTTTTCTGAACTGTGAAACTTGAAATAATTATTTTTCTGAACTGTGAAACTTGAAATTATTATTTTTCTGAACTGTGAAACTTGAAACGATTATTTTTCTGAACTGTGAAACTTAAAATGATTATTTTTCTGAACTGTGAAACTTGAAATGATTATTTCTCTGAACTGTGAAACTTGAAATTATTATTTCTCTGAACTGTGAAACTTGAAATAATTATTTTTCTGAACTGTGAAACTTGAAATGATTATTTTTTTGAACTGTGAAACTTGAAATGATTATTTTTCTGAACTGTGAAACTTGAAATGATTATTTCTCTGAACTGTGAAACTTGAAATGATTATTTTTCTGAACTGTGAAACTTGAAATAATTATTTCTCTGAACTGTGAAACTTGAAATAATTATTTTTCTGAACTGTGAAACTTGAAATAATTATTTTTCTGAACTGTGAAACTTGAAATGATTATTTTTCTGAACTGTGAAACTTGAAATGATTATTTCTCTGAACTGTGAAACTTGAAATGATTATTTTTCTGAACTGTGAAACTTGTAAAGAAATAATTATTTATTTTAACTTCCCAAAAGTTGGACAATTTGTGTTTGTATAAATAAAATAGAACACAGCATGTAAAAATTTAAAACAAAATAAAATAACATTTTGACTTTTATAGATTTTACATTTTGACAAAAATCTAATGTGATATCAATATCAAGATTAACTTTTGTTATTGTTAAAAAATATTTGGCTGACTCACATGCAAACCTTACAGGGGACTGAGTACAGCATGCGAATGTAATATTCCCTTGACATTTCCACCATCGAAGGAAATCAGTTCAACACGTTTAATGTCAGTGGCATACAACAAACTATTTTAGAAGTACGATTAATAGATCGTATTCATCTATAAGATTAATGTAAAAGGATAACTCATTTTCTGGCCAGATAGCGTTTGAAGGACATTGACTCATTCTAGTTAATCTGAAAAGTAAAATATTCGTTATTTATTTTGTTTTTGTTTATGTGGGTGAATATGAATTTAAAGTTATTGACAGGATTAAAAGAAAGATTTAGGGATACTGTTGTTACATAGACTTAGGGTTTGCGGTATATTTTAGAGTTTTTTTTTCAAGTCCACCTTCTTAAAATAAGCACAGAATTAATTTTCCTCGGCTAAAAATATCGAGTTATATACTCTATAAATGTATATATAGAAAGCGAAATGTTAGTGCTCAAAAATGAAAAAAAGAAGAAGAATCTCAGTTTTAGAGTGGGGTGGCATCTAGCCGAGGGTACTCAGCTGCATCATAATCGACAATTAATTAAAATATAACAGTTCCAAAGAGTCTTCCAAGTCATCTTGTTGTATATCTTATTTTTGTTCTTATTTAACAGTTCGTTTCTAACTGCTTATTTAACGGACTAATGTCTGTTTACTTAACTGCCAGTGATTCGGCTAGTATTATAAGTGCGTGCGT
>NC_136483.1:60895928-60920928 GCF_053919585.1 Euprymna scolopes
ATGAAAGCGTTCAAATTTTAATGATAATATTGAACGCATTGGCGATAGATAAAGTGTATTTAAAGTAAGACAGCGAAATTAAAATGACATCTCAGAAAGTGATTCGTACATGACTGACATCATAAATGGGCGCACTCAGCTACCGACAACTGCGAGAGATACAGTTGAAATATTTATTCTTTTTAAATGCATTTAACGTCAGTCAGAGTGATCTAGTCATTATATGACGATCTAGGCATATGAGCCTAGACTTATTACAACTGAAAGTGCTCAACGATAAGAAACAAGTTTCTTAAATAGGCTGACATAATTATTTACTATAATAATTAAATGCCTACAGACACTAGTGTTTCATCCTTTCGGGAATCTTCAGGACAGGGTGTCACGATCAACGCCAGATGAGAGATTCGAAACTCTGCGAGGTACACTAGTACCATTCTGTGAAATTTCATAAAAAAAAATTGGTCCAACCGTTTTTGAGTCTATAACGAACGAACTCAAACACACACACACAGAGAAAAGTTGCATTTATATATATATATATATATATATATATATATATATATATCCGTATTCCTTCCTGTCTATTCACATGATGTTAAGGATGACGTAATATGATTGTGTATATATAAATGCCTATATATGCTATGATGTCATATATCACCTCGTGGAAGCTGTTGTTGTTCCCCATCCAAAACTGTTTCGGGTATTTAAAGACAAAACAGTATTTTATTTCATTGCTCCACAACAATGTGAAGTAAATAGCACCTCCATAAAAAAAAAACAAGAACGGAAATGTTCCGAATATCCGGTCTATCTTGTTTCTCCCGATGATTTTTTGCTGACGTATTTATGTTATTAAAATGTTCTTCCTGTGTTGTTCCTTTTTGTAGAAAGAAAAATAAAGCCTGTTATATATAAAGCTACTCTGTTTTTAATAGAGCTCAGATGATTCATTACATTACTTATCGCCCTCTTTTGTTTATGTATAGTTTTATGTACCGATATTTTTGTTTGCTTTATAATATATATATATATATATATATATATATATATATATATATATATTTACATTTATTATTACTTCCTTTAAAATTGTTCAAAAACATTGGTACCGTCGGTTTCAATGTTTTTCTGATCTTCTGTACAGTTTTAATAAATAAATATCAAGCTCTTACATTGATAATTATGTTATAATCGAACACTTTGCTGAAATTCTTTATCACAAACAGAGAACATATATATATATATATATATATATAATAAAATCAAAAAAGGATGTAGTGTTTACCTGATATACGCAATGGTAAACTTCAATCTAATATAAATGCCAGTAGTTATATATAGGTAATTTAATCCCAACCGAATAAAAAACGCTCAATACGCGATAGAGTTTGAAATTACTTTTCTAATTAAGCTAGCGATGAAAGATGACATGCTTTTTTTCTGTCCTTTTTATTTTTCAATTCCACTTGACTGGAGATCAACTTTTCTTTGGACGACTGCACTGTCCGAATAACAATTTCTATTATTTCACCTGCTTTGAAAATTTTCCAACCGGACTCTGACTATTAACATCACACTGGATTTTATTTTGGACTTAATTCTCTTTAAATAATTATTTTCGCCTTTCGGCTTACCTTGAGATAATCTCCATGCAAGTTGAAATATTATGCGCGGTTTGTTTTCATAGATTTTTTTACATATCCAACAATTTTCCCTTGTTTTCCTGGCAATTTATGACTAATAAATTGCGGGTTCACTTAATGTTATAACCAGCAAATTCTAACATTGCTAAAAATATAATTTGCCGATTTTTTGCTGTCCTCTGATGAGAAGAATAGCACGAATAGCATTCTTTGAAATTCCACAGAATAAGGTCTTTGAAAATTTTTTTTGAAGTATTCAGTCGAAAAATAAATTTTGATTGTAAATTTCAACCTACAGATTTAATTTTCTTTCTCATATATATATATATATATATATATATATATATATATATATATATATATTGTGTACAGAAAGTGTTTAGATGAGACAAGTCATTTGTTTCAAGCCCGATAATTAGGACTGTTTAATATATCCTTATCAAGCTCTCTTCAGCCAATATTCGTCGTGAGAGAGGAATATTAGCTGAAGAGATCTTGATAAGGATAAACGAATGTTGTCTGGAGAGAGTTTGATAAGGATATCTTAAACGGTCCTAATTATCGGGCTTGAAACCGACGGTACCAATGACTTATCTCATCTAACTACTTCCTGTACACAAAATATAAATACGCTCTTATATTTCGGATTTTCCTTTTAATTGAGCACTCTGCTGGATTTCTTTTTCCAAAAAAATCTAATACATCATATTAATTATATGTGTAAATGAAGTAGTTATATATATATATATATATATATATATATATATATATATATATATATATATATATATATATATACTATATGCATTATCTATATACGCTATATATTTTATACTAATTTTCTTGTATAATATTGAACGTCTTGTATTAATCTACTTTGATTAATTTAGTATGATTGAAACCTAAATGTTTAAATATTTCAGTTTGATAATTTTGATCACAAACTTGTTTAATCATTTTTATTACTAGAATACTAACTGAAGCATAGGATTTATTAATCTTCAAGCAGCAAGATATTGTTAGAAGCGATTGCAAGATAGTGAAGTTTTCTAATAGATACAAATCAGTCTCTTTGTCGATTTGGCTAAGAGATTACTTAAGTCATAAATGTTTGATTCTAGTTCTTATTAGTCGCGTGCAAGCGACTCTATAAGTCGGTCGGTCGGTCGGTCGGTCTGTCCGTAATACTTTTGTGCTTGGCCTTTTTGCTTAAGATCAAAGGTCTGTTGATAATAGATGCTGTTCTTAGCTTTTTAAGTTTTTCTTGACCTTTTGGCCAAGATTAAAGTGTAATATCTGTTCCTACTACATGCTGTACTTATGTTTGTAAATTTTCCTTGGCCACATAGTTAATATAACGTTTCACATTACCTAAATCAAATAATTTTTATGATATAAAGTGGGGAATCACTTTTCTGTATTAATTTAATGTAAAATGATAACCCACTTTACAACCAGTCAGTCTCAAAGCCCTTCAAGTTATTCTCCAGATCATGCAAGTTGATTTAAGTATTCCAGTTATTTTTTAAGCATTCAAGTCATTCATAAGGTATTTCAATTCATCGTTAAGTTCGTTAAAGTAATTCCAAGTCATTTACTTTTTATTTATTTAAGTCATTTCAGTCCATTTTTCGGTCATTTTAGTTTATCTTCAAGAATTTCATGTCAATCCTACATTCACGCATTCATTCATTACACGGGAGTACGCGACTAATGGCTATCGGTCTTGTTTTTTATTATGACTGATTAAATAGAAAATTATTTCCCTGCATTCTCCCTTTCAATATTTAAATATTTTAAGTAAATTATAATTCTTAAATGTAAAATTAATCCCCAGCAACGCTGGCAAGGGACTGATAGCAGCATGTAAAGTTTTAAAGCGACTTGCTCACGCGTTATTCTTTGTTCCTCTCTTATAAATACTTCTGCTTTTGATATTATCATATGAATTAGGATTGTTTTTTACATTATCTTTTTTTTTAATTAATTCCTGTATGGCTATGGTTTAAAATATATACTGTTTTGATTCGACCATAAAAGCCAAGTACGTCCAAGGATGGAATACTGCTGCCACATCTGGACAGGAGCTGCTAAAATAGCCTATCCCGCCTTGACAAAGTACAAAACAGACTTCGTGACTAAGTGGGGGATGCCCTTTTCTCTTCCCTGCAACCTCTCTCCCACAGAAGAGGCGTTGCGAGCCTATATTTATTTTATCGTTATTTCCATGGCAAGTGCGTGTTTGAGCTCCAATCTCTGGTCCCACCACCTCGCCAATCTTTCACGATAAACACCCGTCTAGCTGAAACCACTGTGAATAATTTTCCCCACTCTTTATCTGTGCCTAAATCAAAACGTAGATTCCCCGAGTGGCTTCTGGGTCTTGATAAGTGGTGACTTCCATGTAAGAAAAACAAAGTTGTAGTCAAATGCTTTTAACGCTTCCCTCTTTGTACTACTCTTTTTCAGAAGATGCATTCAGCCCGTCTTACACACCGCTTAACTATACTACTATGATTTGTGTTGTGTGTGAATTGATATTCCTATTAAAAACCTTTTTCTATTTATTTAGTTATTTATTTGCTTCCACACTGAGCAAATTAAGCACAAGGCAGTTTTTTTTTATGTGAAGAGTGAGGGGAGGGGCACCTGCATAGTGACAATTGATATGAAGGGTTTTTCCTACATCGACCAAACTGATTGCTCAGGAGCAATAGTCTGATATATGGCGTTTCCCCCACTTTGATTGCAGTATCTGCAGAACAGATGTTACACTTTGATTTGCTCCGGGTCCGAAGACCAAGAACAACAGAAAAAGGATCTTGGCCCGAAAGCCAAGAAGAAAAAAGGTGAACCTTTGTTCTGTTTATTTAAAAAGAAAATACAACTGTGTTATATATGTCGTGGAATTTCATTCACTAGCAAGAGATTTAGATAATTAATTCCTTATTAGTTTATTCGGTTTTCTAATGAAATGATCATCTTTAGTTAATTATAACAATTGTAATTTTTATAATTATAAAATTGTAATTATATTCATGCAGATATCCTACATGATTTATACTAGTGTAATATTTGCGTAAAAATTTTTAAGCAAACACAAACCTATTTATATATATATATATATATATATATATATATATATATATATATATATATATATATTCATGTATGCGTATATATATTTATTTAAAAAATTTTATTTACCAAACCTTTCCGTCAGTTTTTGGTCTATGGGCATAAAACTTAATATATAGGTATTTTGACCCATGCGAAACTTTATATTTAGGTTTTAGCCTGGGAAAATCAGTGCAAAACTGTAAAAAAAAAATGGAAATCGTCAAATAAAAGTCGAACGAAAGCATTACGAATATGTTTGCGTAACGTAATAGCTATTGGTTCATGTTTTAATTTTTAGCCTTGCAGCAAACATGTCCGTATAGGTCAGGCATTAAAGTCAAAGAAATTAAATCGCAAGCTAAACGTTTTGGTTTCGGTTTTCGGTGTTGGCGCATAAGTCATTTTTTCTGTTTTTTTTTACTTTTTAAATCTTTACTATATATTTCGTCCAATATAATAAAATAATAAATACGAAATTAAAACCAAAATATCATATTTAACGGTATTTTATGGCCGAGCAATGCCATGCGGCTTTCTAGAAAATAATATATTCCCTTTCCTACTTTTCGATGTATAATATACGATATATAATTACTAATTGTACACATCAAACAAAAACAGATATTTCTGATTCACATAAATGACAGTTAAAATCAAAATACATTTTTAAATGAACTAAAAGGAAAGTAATCCGGATAAATAATTATCTAGCTTTTCTATAATTGAAGTAGTGTATCTGTCTATGTGTATTCCATAATTGAAGTAGTGTGTCTGTATGTGTATTCTTTGATTGAATTAGTGCTTTGTATGTGTATTCTATAATTGAACTAGTGCTTTGTATATGTATGTGTATTCTATAATTGTATTAGTGTGTCTATGTATGTGTATTCTATAATTGAACTAGTACGTCTATGTATTGTATAATTGAAGTAATGTGTCTATGCATGTGTATTCTATAATTGAAGTAGCGTGTCTGTCTATATGTAATCTAGAATTAAACTAGTATGTCTATGTATGTGCATTCTATAATTTAAGTAGTGTGTCTATGTATGTGTATTCGCGACAGTATACTTGAAAATCATCATGGCTGACAAATAACAGTCGTCGATATTATGTTCTTGAATTTTTGACATGAGAATTTATAATTTTTATCATGTAGATTATTAACGCTGCTATTTTCATTTTCAGTGCTATCCTGCGCAACGTTTCTTCCGATGTTACCTCTAAACTTTATCAGGTGTATGTTGTCGAACCTGAATATCTTTCGTTCGATTTCGTTGATTTGCACGGAATTTTGAACAGCCCATTTAATTAATAAGCTATAAATGGGTAGAAGTTTGACGTAATTCACAATCATGATTTTGTATCGCCAGTACTGAGGATTGAACCTTCAATCTCCAAAAAAGTTTCACTTACAATTGAATTTTACCTAGTATTGTATCGTTGCGGACAATCCTATTATTGTGGTAAAAGTACAATTCTGTGTACATGTCAATATATATAACTCCTTTATCGATTTAGTTTATATATATATATATATATATATATATATATATATATATATATATATATATATCACTGTGCGTTAGAGTCCCTTTCTCGTAGGTTCCGGAACGGCTGAGCCTATCTTTTGCAAATTTCACATAAAGGTGATTTATATGTCCTGTAGGGTTTCTCTGACATGTTTTATACTGAAATCCATCCGATAAATATCGAAAATTGAAAACATCCGCCATAAAATAGTCTTTCCTACTTAGAGATAGAAAATAAGAAGATTTACAGGGGAATATTTTATGTTACACCGGCCACAAGATAATACATTCTCAACAAATCATTTCTTTTGTTAAAAAACAAAAAAACAGGATTATTGTTCTCTATTGATATGGGTCAGTGCTAGAGCATTCGACTACAAATCGAATGACCCTCTGTTACAGCTCGAGTGTACCTCACCATTTTATTTTAATTTTTTCTGATAATTGTGTTCAGGTTACGATAAAAGAAGCCCATTTAAAATCGCCGCAAATCATTCCTTCGTTTGCATATTTTAAACGCAAACATTAAGCAGAATTGACTTTTCCAGAAAATGCATCTTCAAGCACAAATATCAGCTGATGTGATATTGTAAACTAACAGAGTTTGATGAACGACATTATTATTATTATTATTATTATTATTATTATTATTATTATCATATATTTTTTCCGAATTAATCTACCGGGAAAGTTATTCCTCTTAATATATAATATTCAATACAGGATTGGTTCTATGATAATACATGCGCAATCTGCATAAATTAAAATGTAATGTTTAAGCGTATTGTACGACCGGGCCACGCCGGGCGGCCAGCTAGTATATATGTGCATAAAAATTCCCCGGGTTTGATAAGATACACCTGAATCTGAAGGGTTCATCGGTTGAAACTTATAACACTCAAGATCAGATAAGTAGTTCAAAGGATTTAAATTATACAAATTCGTCGATATATTAAACTATACGGGTGCATAAGTTTAATGTGCAGAATTATTAGGGGCAAAGTTTAATTAGAAGAAATATTCGTTTACATAATCATTGTCGAACACATTTCTTCCAGATTTTACTAACGTACTTTATCGTATTAAACCACGAGATTTTCAATACTAATTTTCATGATCCATTCACTGAAGGAAAGATAAAAAATCTTAACTGGAAAGATTCGCCTTATTCATGTCAAACCCCAAAAGCTTGTACATGGGCACGATTAATGCTTCAGCCTCCGATAATCATGTAGCGTTTGTGCACTTTGCGATCATTTCACTTAGTTATATATACTCTTTACTCTTGCATCCGCATTTGTTCAGAAATATTCCCCTGGCATTTGTTTTATTTGACTAAGTCATACCACGGAATTATTAATGTGATATGTCAATTGTAAGTAGAAATTAATGGCTGCAGATAGCTGACCTTTAGTCTGAACTGAAATAATCACATTAGTTTAATAATAATTCAGATTATATTATTCATACAAACAGAATAAAAGGAAGTGACTACCAACTGAAATTCCCATCGACGCCAGCGAAGTGAGTATGAGTATAACCTTAGTAATTACGTTAGGTTTATATTTATATTCATTTACACAATGTAGTTATATGTAATCTTTTGTATTGCAATGATGGAGCACTGTTGCCACATCTGGACAGGAACTATTAGAAGTAGCTTCTTCTGCCTTGACAGAGTTCAAAATAGACTTTGTAGCTTAGTTGGGGATGCCCTTTTCTCTTCCCTGCAACCTCTTTCCCACAGAAAAGACGTTGCGAGCCTGTCTCTGCTTTATCGTTATTTTCATAGTAAGTGCTCGTCTGAGCTTCAATCTATTGTCCCTCCTCGCCAAACCTTTATGAAAAACACTCGGCTAGTATAATACCATTATCAATAATTTTCCCCACTCTTTATCTCTGCCTAAATCTAAATGTAGATTCCATGAACAAAGCTTCTTTCTTAGAACTGCGCGCCTCTGGAACTGTCTTCCGTTTACCTGCTTTTAAGCTGACTATAATTATATTGTCTTCAAGTCTAATGTAAACAAGTTCTTGATGAATCATCCCCCTAAATAATGCAATTTACAAAATTTCCACTACTTATGATTACTACGTTATAATCCGATTGACTAATGTACATCAATTAACCTTCATCATCGAGTGGCCTCCGGGCCTTTAAAAGTGGTGACTGCTTTGTAAAAAATAAATTTTGTGTGAAGCGTTTTTCGTATTTCTTAATTAGTAGAATTTGAGGACCAATTGCATGTACAATGCGCACATTAATACCCTACTACCTTTAACGTATGTATGTTTCGATTTTCAGAAAATAAATTATTCAATCGGGAGATCCTATTTATTAACAAAGAAGTATAGAAGTTGGTAGTATTCTTTGAACATTAAATTTTTACAGTGTAACTCGGATATACGAGGCCAGAATATAAGAAAAATGGATAAGAGAGAGATTTTCTCTGGTCCCAAATTAGAGTCTGTATAGTGTAACCCGGATAGAAGAACCCGCCGGATATTAGTATAACCCGGATATAAGAGAGATGTAGGGATCGGATAGGAAGTATCTTATATCTGCGTTACACTGTAGCATATAGATAGGCTAATTTAATGTTCGTAGTATGTTAACACCTTCTATCCTCCTTTTTTAATGAATAACATCTCCCGATCACTTAAGACCCAATGAAAAAAACATAATAATGATGATGATGATGATGATGATGATGATGATGTCTCTTTTGGGTTGTATTTTTAGAAGTAAACATTTTTCTTTTTGTTTTTCTCTTAATTTTATGTTTCTTTTCTTAGTGAAATCTTATTTTCCTGTATGACAGTCTTCTGGATTCGAGGTCTCATAGAAAAATGTATAAAATTTATGTGAACTATTTAATAATTTATTAATTTATGCCCGTGTATCATCGTTTATTTAAAAATAATAATAATATACTCAGAGTAAATTAAATGCCTTTTAATTCCATAAAAACCGTAATAACCGGATATATTCTGACACTACATAAATCAAATTACTAAGAAAAATGTTAACAGTTTTAACAAAAAAGCTACAATAATATCACGCAATCTCCAATCACATTTAACGTCCACAGAAACCCACCAGCAATATATTACATATGAAAGATGCCGCTGTGGAATTTCCACAGGTCCCGCTAAATACTAGTTTCATATTAATTTGTTTTTTAGACAAATATATATTTTAAAACAAAATCAATTGTTTCAAAGTATTAAACGAACCTTCAACTTAATATTTACTCATTATTTTTATTATGTTAAAATTAATATTTTTTAACATGACAAATAATAAACTGAGTAAACATTATTACTAATGTTTACTCATTATTTTTATTATGTTTAAATTAATATTTTTTAACATGACAAATAATAAATCTATGATGCAATGCCAAATTTATAATTATTTTATTAAGGTAATGTTTTAAAGTCAGACACGTAGCTCGGTTTATCGAATATCAGAAGGATTTCCGGTCATGACATCTATATATTAAAATGATAGCGTGTTATTTTGTGTGTTACGTGACTATCCTTTAATTGTTATGACCTTCAATTTCTTGTAATAAATAATTTTACCAATAATTTTTCATAAGTTTCTGCTTCGGTTTCGATTATAACTGATGGCCCTCAAGTCAGCTATTTTTTGTTTAAATTTTACCAAGAATTCTCCAGAAGTTTTGATTTCGATTCAATCTGATGAACTCATGCCATATGGATATATTTGTTTTTAAACTTACAACTTTATAATACAGGGTTGTTGCTAGAAGCGGGAAATTTGTCAAACAACGGTTTATATTTACAAAGAATAATTTTTACAAAGTTTTTCAAAGACAAATGTTATATTATACTCATAGATACTCAAAATGTCGTCCGTGCACTTCACTGCAGCACCTTAACCTAGAGATCCAAGCTTGTGTGGCATTTTGAAGGGTAACTTGTGAGATATCATTCCAAGCGCTTGCCAAGCACGTTTTTAAGTCATCAATAGAGTGTATGTCATGTCGATAGTTCTGCGTCTCTGTCAATAACAAGTTCCAAGAACAGTAATCCATGACATTTAAGTCTGGACTTTTTGATTTGAGGGCCAATCTTCTGCTGCAATGAAATCAGGAGTAGATTGCCGAAGAAACTGAATTGAAGTCATTGCTGTGTGAGTCTTGGCACCATCCTGTTGCCATGTCCATGTTTGGTTGTCTATTACATTTCGTATATCGCTAAACATCTGTGGACACATCTCCTCACTATAAACTTGCTGGTTTACTGTTTTTTCTTCCTGTCTTTAGAACTCTGATAATATCCTTCAAGAAATCGAAAATTCGTTTTGCCATACCATGAAACAGCAGCATAACAAAGATGGCTGCATATTGTCATATTCCACAAGCAGATCTTCCTCAGGTATGTCAGTTTTTACATGCAATTCTCGGTAAATTCGATCATTTTGTCTGTTCAAAGGCGGTCGCAAAGAGAATCTTGCTTCGTCCAAAAACCATACTCTTTTCTAAGCGAATTCTGGTCCAAAACGAGCAATCAGAGCAAATGACTTGTTTTCGCGTATGTCCTGATGTCGCTCAGTGAGGAGGTTACATTACATTAGGAGAATTTCAAACACTTATTTTGTCGATATAATGAGATGTCGAGCGATTTCTCGTTGACTGAAATGACGTCTCTCTATTGCATCACGTCGCACAGGTGAAACAGCCAAATCCTTTACCGTGGCGTGTGTTTCGTCCGAAATTCGTTTCGTTGGTCTCGTTCCTTTTTGGCGAGTAGCAGCTGCTTCAAGATCTTCTCGTTTCAAAGTTACAACAACATTATACAACTGAAGTTTTGTAATCGTTGAAAAAAAAATCGGTAACACGGCCAGACATTTTGTCCGTCCCCAAGTCAGATTTTCACTTTTGAAAAGAATTATCACCTGTCTTTGAAAATCTGAAAGCTGTGTCTTGTTGCTCCCGTCCATGATGTGGGTATCAAAATCTAAATCGAAGAAACAAATAAGCAAGATGTAATGAAATCAATATGCCGATTGCACAACCATTCGACAACAAAAGAACCAATCAAAGAATAGCAACCCTGCATTTTATTCATGATCTAAGCTTGCCTTAAAATTTCCCTCTTTTCTAGCGATCACACTGTATATTAGAACCGATAGGAAATTGGCTCTATAATAGTATATACGAAATCTGCATTAATTAAAATATCATATTTAAGCGTATTTTACGACCTGGCTACATCGGCATCCTTGCTTGTCCGTATTATTTGTTGTTGGGAGTATATTATTTGCTATTAACGCCGTAATTTCCATTTCTAAACGTTTTAATGATACTTCGAAATGATAAGTTCCGCAGGGTTCAAGAATAAAGGATTCAGTTTGAATTCTGCCCAGATTTCGGAGTTCCACATAGAAACACTCTAAGCTGAGAAATTCTACGTTTAAAAATATGAAGTCGGAGGTTTCTCGGCCAAAACCTTGTGAATATAACAAGCAAGATAAGAATAATATCTCCAACAATTCAGATAATTCAAAATGGCTAACTAATATTTAAAAAGTCTATCCTGAATTCACTTATGAATTTTAGATCATGTATTAATAAGAATATTATTCGGGTATTTCTACACACGAAAAAGTTAATCTATCTAATAAGTATGCATATTAACCATATTAACACAACATATTTGGTTTCTTATATTTTAACTACGTCTTTAAATATATGATTTTTTTTATGTTTGTGTCGTTTTTATTTCAGCGTTAATTATTTAGTGGTGAAATGTGTTTACTTTGCGTATGTTTAAGGCCCTAATTTAATTTACACCTATCATCGCCCCGACCCCAGGAAGTGAATATTTTAAAAGCAGCCGAGGAAAAAGCAGTTGAGAAAACCCTCTTAATTAAAGAATCAGCTATTTTCTCTTATCTTATTTTAGCGTTCGACTCGCGTTGTTTTTGCGGAGGAAAATGCATTCTAATTCCAACTAAAGTAATATTGAAACAAAACCACAAAAAATAAAAGAAATTAACGTCTCCGCTGTTGCGATTATTGACTTATTATTCCTTTTGAAGCGGATATTTTTTTCATAAACAAAATGGATAGAAAGAAATTTAAGAAATCTGAAATAAAAAAAAAACCGTCAAATACTTCAAAATGTGTAATTAGAGTGGAAATAGAAATACAGCTGAAATTACCTATCAGAAATTATACATACAAAATATAAGCATGAGAAAGAGTACAATTAAAAATGATTATATAATTATAATGGTTATTATCTTAAAAAGAACCGGTATTCATAAGATGCGTCAGTTCAATCTGCGCGTTTAATGATGAAAATGATGCTATAAAAGGCTCTATTTGTTTCAGTCGGTCTCCATATTTTTAAACTCTGTCTCTCCGAAACTAAAAGTCGCAGAGCAATGTTAGGAGACTCAAATGATTGGATCATTTTTTATGTGTCTTTAGCAGGTTAAAATGTTTTTAAGGTGTCAACAACGGGGCCAAATTGAAAAAAATCGTTATACATTTTGCGAATACATCTTCGTTTATTTTTTTATTTTTAATCAGTTCGTATGCGTGTCACGTGCGTACTGTATTAACGTCACCAGCTTTGATTATTACAGTTTTGCTTTCGGTTTCGATTCTAGCTGATGGCACCCTAATACTATTTTTTACTTTTGTAAATCACGGTTCTATGATAATGTTTACTAAATCTGGATAAAGTAAAATTATATTCAGACGTATTTTATGACCACACAAACCCGTCCCCCTCCCGTTATTAAAATGCCAAATAGTAACGAACAAATAGACTGACAGATAATACCTCGTATAGAGTGGACGCAGGTATGCTTTCTATTTCAATTGTAAGTGCGAACGATCAACGTACAAAACTTATTAGAGATACAATAGACAGATCAAAACACCGGTTAATATATATATATATATATATATATATATATATATATATATATATGTATGTATATATATATATATATATAATCAAGAGAGAGAGAGAGATGAAGTTATGAAAATATATATGGCAATTAAGCTACACTGAATATTACGGGTTTCATTCTCGTGAGAATTCGTTAGATTGATTAATTCTATTTGGAAATGGAACCTGAAATATTCAGTGTAGCTTCATTGCCATATATATGTCCATAACTTACTATTTAGATCTACCTATGTATTGAGCACTGTTGAAGTAAATAGTGGAAATTTACACGTAAAATTTTATCTTCGTATATTAATTTGTGATTAAATGAGGTAGTCACATATATATATATATATATATATATATATATAATTAGTGATGACGGTTCAAAACTTTTTCCCGATTCCGATGCCATTAATGATTCCGTCCTAAATTCCCGATTCCGATACAAGTTCCGATTTCGATTTTTTTCAAACTTTCTTTACATTTAATAAAATATTCGATGCTTTTTAAAAATTACCAAATGACTGTACCCCCACCGCGTGCAATGTCAATTTTTTTTTTTTTTTTTTTTTGCAAAACATAAAAATACACTTGTGAGAGAAGTGTATATTACAAGAGTAGATCTTTCTAAATGTTTTTCTCTTGTAATTGCTTTACAATTGTGAGACAGGATTTGTTTTTCCTTTAAAACAAATCTCATTTGCATTTTGTCGTTGTTAATGGCATTTGAAATTTTCAAAAACGATTAAATTAAATCAATGATCGGTATGCAAAATAAGAAAACTGTTTAAGGAACAGAATAGTTAACAAAACCAGTTCCATGGTTGGAATGAGCATCTACATAATAATGTTACTGTTTAGAAAGCAATTCTTAACATTGTGCAGGGTATCTGTTAAATATTCTCTACCTTTCCTCTGTAGAGGAATGGTGCTTTTTTTTGCGTTAGTGTAAAAAAATAAAAAAATAAAAATAAATAATACTGATGATGATGATGATGATGATGATGATGATGATGACTAAAAATGAATAGAGACATTAATAAATACCACCAGGATCTTCAATCAGGATATCCAAATGGAGTTTGCTATGGAAAAGTGCACACTACTAGTTATAAGGGAAAACTGGAAACGACAGAAGGCATGGAACTACCCAACCAAACGGAGATGAGGGCACTAGGGGAACAAGTGGCCTATAAATACACAGGAGTACTAGAAGCAGACACAATTAAAGCAACAGAAATGAAAGAGAGAATTGGAAAGGAATATCTCAGGAGAACAAGAAAACGTCTCGAAACCAAATTATATAGCAGAAACCTAATAAAAGGCATAAATACATGGGGAGTATCACGATTAAAGTAGACCGTTCATAGAGTGGACTAAAGAAGAACTGAGACAGCTCGATCAGAAGACTAGGAAATTCATGACCATGCACAACACACTACACCCGGAAGACAATGTTGACCGATTCTACGTAAAAAGGAAAGGCGTCGGAAGGGGACTGGTTAGTATAGATGACTGCGTGAATGATACAAAAAAGAATTAAAAATTACATAATGCAAAGCACTGAAATAATAATCATAGCAGCGAGAGACACTGAAAAAATCAATATAACAGAAAACAGACAAAGGATAAGACAAGAAAAGAAAATGATAAGAGAAACAACTACACGGAAGATTCATAAGGATAGCAAAAATGAAAATAAAGAAAACTCTTGGACATAGATACGAAAATGACACATTAGCTGGGAAACTGAATTCCTAATAACTTCAGCACAAGACAACTCGATAAGAACAAACCACATCAAAGCAAAGATCGACAAAACACAAGAAAACAGTAAATGCAGACTCTGTGGACAAAGAGACGAGACGATAAGCCATATAATACGTGAATGCAGCAAACTGGCCCAAAAGGAATACAAAAACAGACACGCCCAAGTGGGAAGGACCGTACATTAGGAATTATGCAAACAACTGCATCTCGAACGCACAGACAAGTAGTACAAACATAAGTCGGCAACAGCACTTGAAAACGAGGATCACAAAGTCCTATAGGACATGAACATACAAACTGATAAATCCATCCAAGCAGGAGGACCGGATGTCGTAATAATTAACAAGAAAGAAAAGTCCTGTCCAATCGTAGACTTTGCTGTTTTAGTTGATCACATGGTGAATATTAAAGAAAAAGAGAAACCGGAAAAATACACAGAGATAGAGAGCTGAAAGGGATATAGAAGATGAAGAAAATAAAAATAGTAGGAAATATAATAGTAGAAACACTGGGAACAATCCCGAAAAACTTTAAACAAAGAATGGGAGAAATTGGAATCAGAGAAATGACTGGAAAAAATACACCGAACAACAATGAAAACAGCTGAAATATTATGGAAACCTCTTGAATGTGGAGACTAACCCACATGAACCACAAGTGCAGACTAGATAAACTGCCGCGGCCACAAAACATTAAGCGCTTCATGGAACCAGGGACGTTGAAGCAGCATAACTATAAATACTCTAACTCCACCGGCATCCCCCATTACCACATCACTGCCCCCTAAAAAAAGAGTGAGACCAAATAGCCAAGGAGAGTCAAGACCGAGGAGTGAGCACTGACTAGACCTCCACTGTATAAGTGCGAAGAAAACTGGGACTTGGGGAGGCTTATTGCCACTTAAATTCCATTGAAGACCAATGGCCGCTGCCAACGAGAACTCAATGGTTAGGAGCTGTTTCGATATTGCAAATTTATTTGCAAATATTATCGAAAGTGGTGGAGAGTACTGGAAATCTGGGGAGACTTATTGTCATTCAGCTTTCAGGGAACACCACAGGCTGTTTTCAGTGAAATCTTTGATGACCTGTGTGAAAGCTCCTTGTTAGCCAATAATAATAATAATAATAATAATAATAATAATAATAATAGATAGATAGATAGATAGATAGCTATACATTAAGGTCTTTATCTAACTCAATTCCCCTAAATGAGATTCTACTGTTTTGAGCTGATTACGTGGCAGAAAGAAAAAAAAACAATTATTTTAGAATTTTGAGTAGTAAAGCAGTTTCGCACATGAATTTCACGTAAAATTATTAACATGTCCGGCCAATTCTAATGTATTTATCTTATCTAATCGTTAAAAAATCGAAACAAAATGTTGGTAAAGCATAACATTTAGCTCAATTGTAAAAATTTATTTGATGTATTTTTACCAGCGTTTGTTTTATTTTCGATTTTCATCGGTTTTAACTTTATATATATATATATATATATATATATATATATATATACACACTTCATATATATATATATATATATACTCTTTATATATATATATATACACACTTTATATATATGTATATACTTTATATATATATACACTTTATATATATATATATACTTTATATATATACTTTATATATATATATACTTTATATATATATATACTTTATATATATATACTTTATATATATTTATATACTTTATATATATTTATATACTTATATATATATTTATATACTTATATATATACTTTATATATATATATACATTATATATATACATTATATATATACATACTTTCTATATACATATATACTTTATATATATTTATATACTTATATATATACTTTATATATATATGCATTATATATATACATACTTTCTATATATATATATACTTTATATATATACATTATATATACATACTTTCTATATATATATATATATATATATATACATTATATATATACATACTTTCTATATATATATATATATATATGCTTTATATATAATCTTTATATATATACTTTATATATATACACTTTATATATATATACTTTATATATATATACTTTATATATATATGTATACACTTTATATATATATATATCTCCACTTTATATATATACTTTATATATATATACTTTATATATATATACATATATACTTTATATATATATATATACTTTATATATATATATACTTTATATATATATGCTTTATATATATATATATGTTTTATATATATATGCTTTATATATATATACTTTATTAGGCACCGCCAAAAATCAAGTTGTTGTTTTTTAAAACGAAATTACATTTATTAAATTCCATTATGTCTTAGTAGCTCTTTTTTCCAGAAAGATAAAACCCTGAAATGTTAGAATATAGAAACAGAATTATGTAAAACTTTTTCTACTATTTTTAATTAAATTTTTAATGTTAAATTTTCCCCAAAAGTTAACAATTGGTGTTTATTGTTTTGCACAAAAAACGTATATAAATAGTTTAAAAAAGGGTTTTTGAAAGAATTAATTTGTTTATTTCTTGTCTAACTAAGATTTAGGGTGATTTTCTATGAGAATATGCAAAAATATTTTAATATAAGCACCTGGATTTCAAATAATTCCACTTATTATTATAGGCAACCAGTTATTTCGAGTCGATTTTTTTTTTACTTTTTACATTTGTGCTTGATAAAAAGCAAACTACGGAAGACCAAAAAGCCAAAAAAAATTATTTTTTCGTGACGAAAATTTCAATGTATTATTAACGCTGAGGCTGGCCAGTACCAGATGGGTGATCATTTGTATGAGTTTGGTTATTAATGTGTATGTGTGTGGGGGCCAGGCTCTCCAAACTGGGAGGGGGGTAATTTAAAGCAGAATAAAAAAAAATTATTTCAGCGCGTTTGGTCCACCGTAGTCGAAAGGCGGCAAACGTTTCCAAACTTGATCGAAAAAATAATGATATTTTTAACACAAAGAGCACTATATTTATCGATTTTTTGTATCGATTCTTCAAAACATGCCCTGTTTAATAATGGGCATGCATTATTCGGCTCGCTAAAAAGAAATTGTTAATTTATTTATCAAAGATTTTAAAATGGCTCCTTTCGTATAAATATTAAACATTTTTTTTTGTTTTGCTTTACTTAAATTAATTATTTTACTTAACATATTCACCGAATTTCACGCTTCAAAACTTAAAAGCGGGATAATTAAACACAATCGAAGTTTTGATATTCAGACATCAAAATAAGGTATGCAAAAAAGTTTTTTTTTTAATCTATAATCCCGTCCCTTACAACAACATAATATGTTTTGTTCAGTTTCAGATGATTATTTTAAGCATATTTGGAACCCCCTCAAAACAAGGGGGATTTTGTAAGCAAAATAAGATATATATATATATATATATATATATATATATATATATATATATATATATATATTGTTTATGAAAAATAAGTGCACTGTTATGAAGTTTATCCTGCTCTTATTAATCGCTGAAAATTTCGTATTGATTGGATAATTACCTAATTTTTGGTAGATTTTTACAAAGGCGGTCCGTCAAAAAGTACTTACCTGCCCCCCCAGTTTTGGCAGTGCCTATACTTTATATAATATATATATATATATATATATATATATATATATATATATATATATATATACACACACAGATACAACCACGCAGTATTTTCCACCAAAAAGTAAAAATAACTTTTCCTTGTATTAAGCACCCATAAGCTAAAAAACATATTTTGAACACTGTATCCGACGTACTTTTCTGCTCTCTTTTAACGTTTTATTCTATTAATGTGTGTGTGTGTATGTGTGTGTGTGTGTGTGTAATTTACCGGGAAAATGTCCGCGAACAATAGTTTGAAAAACATGCGTCGGCCACTTGACGTCAGTAAGAGAAAATGTTAATGACGGATGCTTCTGTTCTCGGATGTATTTCCTACAATGTTTTAACATAGATCACTTTTGCTTTTTACTTATTAAGCATTCCCTGTGCATAAACTCTTCAATAGGTGCGTTGGAATTTCCACCATCTTCGCTAATTTGATATCTCGAAATAGAGTTGATTGTTGTTCGTTGTTTGCGCCCCCTTTGATTACAAGCATAGTAATCGTGTAGAAAAAGCTCTTTATCCTCAGGAAGCAGCTTGTCTGGAAATGAACTGACATGAAAAATATTATGTGAACTTTGATTACTATTGGGAAAATAAAAAATTGGTTGATTAAATAAATTTACTAAATAAAATAAAAATAAACTACCTACATTTTTGAGAAAGCAACGATTAACAAAAAATAAAAAAAAGGAAAAATAACTTATTCCAGTACTCAAACAATTTAAATGTTGCCAAACAAAGAGCAGACAGGCCTTCTTTGGAGATAAGTTCGGGTTAAAAATTATAGACTGAAAGAGATAGGGGGATAGAGTGTGAGAAAGTCGTAGCAATTAAGTACATAGATTATTAGCTAGCTAGATCCAATTACTTTATATATATATATATATATATATATATATATATATATATATATAGTACCGGCAAAAAGAAAGTCCGCACTTTTTTTTTCAAAAGCAGCAAATTGAAGCTAAATTTAATGTAACTTGTTTAAGCAACCTATACCTCATTTGATTCGCCGTTTATTCCTCTATAATTTTAACTGTATATATTTGACTTTTAATTGAAATATTCTAGTGTTCACGTCAATAAAAAAAATACTTCTCTGTCTGTCTGTCTGTCTGTCTGTCTGCCTCTCTCTCTCTCTCTCTCTCTCTCTCTGTTTTTCACCAGTCGATGGTAATAGAAATAATTATAAAATAAAAGACTGGAATATTTAATCTACTATATTATAAAATGATTACAGAAATTCCTCTCTGGACCAAAGTATCGTAGGTTTGCAACAACACATACCACATACAAATTCAATATATCTACCCTGATAGCCACTATTTTTTGTAGTTTATGGCCACCATTTCTGTCACATTTGCACGTGCTGATAAAATGTTACAATATATCTAATGCGAAGCATCATCTCAATCGCCACATCTACAGAGGAAGGAGTTCCTATTTTTCTCTCTCATTATTTGGTGTTCTCACCGCTACTAGTTGACACCGGGGTAAATTCTATATCTGTACTTGGACTGCCATTAATTCGTTATTACGTATATAAACATAACCATCTTTCCATTTTACACTACGTAATTAATGACTTCTCCCCAGCATAATTCCGATTACTTCGATTGGATAAGCTTTGACTATTCCTATATTCTAGAATAACAATTCTTCCCCCATATAGACGAACGTTTAGTATGGCATCACTTACAAACATATTATATGGCCTTTTAGAACGTCCTTTACAGACGACACAATTTCCGTTTTTAGGGGAATTGCCAAACACATTACAGTATAATATCTGGCCTGTGACACTTTTGGGGGGATTCACTGCCTTACATTAGGTAACTTTACTTACACATGTGTACATCACTACGACTGCGACGAAGAGTTCTCCGTCAAATACACAAACAAAGTTTATCGGGATTACTACTTATTTGTCAGTCAATGCGTACGGTACAAAAAAGGGATTTTGTTCTTAAAATTTTGCCACAACAATGTTGCATGCAACTAGACCTTACTGCATTCGTACATTTTTACACTCCTATCAAGTACGTATAAGTTTATTTACACATTTGTTAAACAGTATGATTGTGAAACCGCGTTCTTCTTATTAGACATGAACAAACGTTGTTTCTCAGGAATATTACTTCTGTACGGCAAATTTTACATGCGCTGTTCGGATTTATTTTATTAGGAATGAAAGAATCGGCGAAAAGTAAATATTAGAACAGATTTGCATAGATTAACTTACTTTTTAAAAATTGCCAACAACAAAACGATAATCCACTAAAGAACATGTCGCATATTTAGCACCAATTATTATCTTACAGGTACGACACAATCACGATGACACCCCGTTTCTCGCCATATCATCGAAGTAAAGCAACGTTGAGCTTGGCGAGTTCCAGATTAGTATGTAACTTCTGGGAAAGTTTGTGCGTGGGGGGGGCAGCACCCACACGCCGAAAAAAGAACTTCTCGCTATAAAAGCATCTACAAAGTTATGAATAGACTATGCCCCTCCAGGGGCTTATAGCTATGGATGGATGGATTATGTTACTGTTCGGTGCTGTACGAACAATCTATGTGGTTACTGTGCTTTACAGAATGGTTTCATGTCACCGTTATAAAACTTGTACTTTTTGAGGTACGCACTCCTTTTTTTATTAAAACCTTTTTCAACTTATTTTAGTTGGCTTATTATATCAGCAAGTATCACCTAAGTACTCGGTCAACAAAACCATCAAGAGTTATCATCACAAAAAATAATAAATACAACAAAAAATTTACAATTCACAAAATGCGAAAATTGCATCACGACGACGACGACGACGACCACGGCGATTTAAACACATAATCAAACTTACACTTTAACACGTAACTAAATTAAAAAGATACATTACATTTCTATAGAGAACAGTTCCACGTTTCCATTAAAAATAGAATAACGGTTGTTGTTTTTTTATTTAGTAAAATATAAATATATAATATAAATAATTTAATGAACTAATAATAACTATAAATCATTTGTAAATCCTATTTTTAAAATATGGCGAATATCAGTGAAACAAAAATTAAATTAAAAAATTATCCCGGTTAATATGAGGTAGGCATAGCTAATATAATGACGTGCTCCTATTTTCTTCTTCGTATGTCATTAACCTTCGAAATTTGCAAATAATTTTAAAACATTACATTGTCTATGAGAACTTTATCTAGATTAATTTTTAAAAATTAAAGGCGAAAGTCAAGTATTATAGTTCATTGGTGTTGCTAAACAAAACTGCACTCTTTATTTTATGACGCCCCTTTTTGCATATAAAAAAAACATGTAATCCGTTTGCATTAAGTTAGAAAGCTCCCATTTCAAATATAGCACTCTATTAAGAGATGTGTAATCGATCAGCTTCCGGCAGTAGATTACAAATTAAGTCATCGAGGATTAACATCGGCTTTTTGACGGTAAGAGGAAGAAAATATCTGTAATCCAAACTAGGCTAAGAAGAGAAAGTATGCAAAGTTATTCAAGGTATATTTTATACTGACTATACACAAAATTCGTATTACTATGTACTTTATTTCGAAATCCGGAAGAGGAAAGTAAAACATGTTTTATATACAGATAGCCGATTTTAAAACGGAATTAAATAGTTCTTCACAATGCAACAATAGAAACGAAAACTTTAATTTTTATAGTTTATCAGATATTTTGCGGATGGAATCGTCGTTGTTCGTAGGAACAAACGTATTCATAATTACAGATTCTTATAGTTAGAACTAATTTGAATGTGGAGGTGTCTAATTTGCATATGTAGATATAGCCTAAGTTTTAACAGATGAATTACGGTAAGTCGAATTTTAAACATTTTTAAAAAGCGATGATTGTTGTAATTTTAGTGTCGTTACGGTGTTATATGAAATGGAAATCCTTCGGAAGTTTGGGCCATCATTGAAATTATATTAAAGTTAAAGCATATTTTTAAAACCATTGTTTCTTATATACACGTGCCTATTATGAACATTTCTAAGAGATTTAAATATGGTATTTTAAATTATATACTTTCGGAATTCGCTAGGTTCAACCACGCTTAAGAGTTTAAAAACTATCAAACACGTCTATGTGTATAATATTTTATACATACACTTTTTAATATATGGGGTGATAAAGTTACATGTCAAACTTTTATAGAGGATATAACTTCTTTTATGATGATGATAAGTATGATCTTAAACTGAACAGATGGGCGTTTAGAAAGAATAGTGTTATCTCTGAGTTACTATTACTCTCATAGCCAGTTTAGCCGGAAGCGTCAAACTCATGTTAAAAACCGTCTTCAAAACTTAGTAGACGAAGCTCTTTCTCCTTCGTATAACCTCTTTTTCTCAGAAAAGACGTTGTGAGCCTGTCTACTCTATCGTAATTTTCATGGCAAATATTTGTTTGATCACATGCGCTAAACTTTCACAAAAAGCACTCGTCTATCTACAATCACAACAAACAATTCCCCCCTACTCTGCATCCGTGTCTACATCGGAAAGCAAATTCCATGAACAAAGTTTATTTCCTAGAACTACACACCTGTGGAACTCTACTTCGCTGGTCTGCTTGCCAGCTGACTACAACATAGTTGTGTTCAAGTCCAATATATACAAGTTAGTGATAAAAACTTACCCACTTTCCACCACAAACTATCATTATTTAGAAATAAAACTATTCGAGCATTTACGTGATTTTTGTGTGTGTGTAACAGGTAAAATTTTGCTTATTTTTTATATGGGTAAAATTCTATACAAGTACCTCATTTGTTATTCAAAATAAAACAACTCGATGATTTTACATAATTTTTTGTTGTAGAAACTTTCTTCGTGTTAAAGAAGTGTTACAGAAAAGAATTTGTTTGTTTTTCTGTATGGATAAAATTATGTCAAAGTATTTTATTTAAAATTAAAAATACTCGATTTTATGTGATTTTTTGTTGTATAATATTTTTTTCGTCACGGGTAATACTTTCTTTTTGTATAAGTCGAATTCAGAACAACAACCTTACTTTCTTATTTAAGACGAACTTATCTTGCCGTTGATAACAATGTATTGTGCACTATTTTGTTGTAAGAAAAATACTTTAATACTTTAAAATAAATTAAACCAAAAAGACATATCACGGTAAGTAAAAAGATAACTTATAATGCAATTCACACGTAAGTACGTAATGTTTTCACCTGAAATGCGTTGGTTTAAAAGATCACCAATTTACACAATGAACCCTCAAGACAACTAACCGTTTCTAACGCTTCCATCTAGTTTTATTAGTCTTAAAATATGTCCTCAAATAATATGAAAAACAAAACAAGATCAATACAATGTCTGTCACGGCATTTTAGTAATTAGTAGTATAAATAGTTTTGTTCGCTCTCTATTGATGCATACGTCTCTCTCTCCCTACACATATATAAGCAAGCAGACAGTTTTAGTAATTAATAGTATAAATAGATTTCATTCCCTATCGATATATAATACATGTCTCTTACTAGATTTTCCTTATCTGTATTTCTTCTCTTACTTTCACTAGGTAACCATATCCTTGTGTGTAATGTCTAACAAATTAAAGTACTAAATTTTCACAACAGAAACTTTTAAATATATTTTGTTGGAGGCAAATTTTTTAAATCCTCTAAAGAACAAAAGTGTGCAGAATGAAACAAGGAAGATTTTTATATCGGTTTCATTCACAAATATTCAATGCATAACGAGCAAACTCGAAATAAATATTTAGAACATTCAAAAACAATATAAATTTAAGTGCAGCCAATAATATCCTTGCAAAATGAAAGCCATATTAGTTATGTAGACAAAAGTAATAAAAAAGCATTGTCGTAGCGCTTTCACGCGAGGACAACAAGAGCATCGTAATAAAATCCGTTGTACATCGAAACGATGACTAACTCAATTCTTTATCATGACGCATTAACTACAAACGTTTTAATTAGACGAGAAAAATATTACAAGAAAAGATGTGCTCGTTTAATTTGTACGTTTAATGATCAAACTTCAAACTAGTGTTGGAACGATTAATCGGAATCGGGAATCAGAAAAATCGGAACAGTGAGGATATCGGAATCGGGGATCAGAAAAATCGGAATATTTGAGGATATCGGAATCGGAAAAAATGTGTACCGATTTTCCGATGCCAAAGCGATTCTTTTATTTGTCGTTCTTATTTGATTTTGTTTAAGGCTAAATTTTCCATTGCTGGTAATAATAATAAAATAATAAGTATTTATTGCTTGAAGAACACTAATGAAGTTAAAATCGATAGACTGTCCCCCACAAATATATTTTTACGTTTA
>NC_136483.1:60928428-60975928 GCF_053919585.1 Euprymna scolopes
AGATGCAATTCTACGACCAATAGATGAGAAAATTGTATTTTCCTTTTAAATAAATAGAAAAGAGGGTTTTAATATGAATATCAATACACATATTGTATATATATTATATATATATATATTAAATCTTATATATATATATATTATATAGTATATATATATATATATTAAATCTAATATATATATATATATATATATTATATAGTATATATATATTATATAGTATATATATATTAAATCTAATATATATATATTATATAGTATATATATATTATATAGTATATATATATATTAAATCTAATATATATTATATAGTATATATATATATTAAATCTAATATATATATATATTATATAGTATATATATATATTAAATCTAATATATATATATATTATATAGTATATATATATATATTAAATCTAATATATATATATATTATATAGTATATATATATATATTAAATCTAATATATATATTATATAGTATATATATATATTAAATCTAATATATATATTATATAGTATATATATATATATATATATATTAAATCTAATATATATATATTATATAGTATATATATATATATATATATATATTAAATCTAATATATATATATTATATAGTATATGTATATATATATATATATATACATATTTATAAAGGGAAAAATGAAATACAAATTTATGTATGTGTTCATAAATTTTTTGCCTTTATTTAAAGATTTATCAAAAGTACTCAAGAATGGAATACTGTTGCCACATCTGGGCAGGAGCTGCTAGAAAGGATTTTTCCTGCCTTGATAGAGTTCAAAATAGACTTCGTAGCCTCGTAGGATATGTCCTTTTCTCTTCCCTGCAACCTCTATCTCACAGAAGAGATGTTGCGAGTTTGTCTCTGATGTATGGTTATTTTCATGGAAAGTGTTTGACTGAGCTCCAATCTATGGTTCCCCCTCGGCAAACTTTCATAAGAAACACTCGTCTAGCTGAAAACACTATCAATAATTCCCCCCCACTCTTTATCCGTGCCTAAACCTAAACGTAGATTCCATGAACAAAGCTTCTTTCTTAGAACTGCACGTCTGTAGAATTGTTTTCCGTTTTCTTGCTTTCCGGCTGACTACAATATGTTTGTCTTCAAGTCTAACGTAAATAAGTTCTTGATGAGCCGTTCCATATAAGTTAACAAATTTACCGAATTTTCATTACTAATGATTACTATATTGTCCAGTTTCCACTCTACACTCTTTAACCCTTATCCTTGAGTGGCCTCTTGGCCTTGATAATGTGGTGATGCCTGTGTAAAAAAAAAGTACTCATCTTAAGAAAAATATAAACGTCAATATTTGATCATACGTGGTGCGTCCCCCCCCCTTTATTCGAACGACACATGACGTTAAAATTAAAAATATTCGGTGCGTTAAACGTTGTACTGTAAAATATGTGATTGATATCGACCTCATAGACAATGTCATGTTGGGCATGTGACGTAAAATAGCTAGCCTGAATCTAAATTTAAGCCCTGATTTCTGTAATATTCAAGATTGTTTATTACTTTGAATTTTTGGTACGACGCTGATAAGCAAGATATGATCATTTTCATTAACGATTGTCTACATCTTAGATAACGTAAAATACCTTCTTTTCCCATGTTAAGAATGGCTTTCCTGATCGCTTGATCATGTCTAATCATTCATACCAATAAAGAGCAAAAATTGAAGAAAAAAAAGAACACACACTTTTTACTATAACTGAACATCTGCTGATAGAGCCGATACTGCGTTAGCTCTTTACAGTTCAACGTTATCATATAGTTTCTTGATGTGTGTGGGGTGAGATATGTGATATTTGCAGCCAGATGTAAGACTAACATTATCGTATAATTAACAATAGAGTAAAAACAAAATTATATTTGAACGTGCCAGTAGTCTAGGGCCATATCCGCTACCAATAGCTGCCGCAACGTTTAGTCGTTACTGTATTTATTGTCTAAATCTATTTTACAAATAGTAATATTAGCTTACGCCATAACAATAAGAAAAACATAAATTCTAAAGCAACCATTTCACGTTCTTTTAAACAACATATCTAAAAGAAAATCAAGGATGTGTAAAAGAAATAACATGTTATTAAATCAAATAAGCCATCTTTTTTTTACATGGAGTCACCACTTCTCAAGGCCCGGAGGCCACTCGGGGATAAGGCTTATTGCGTGTACAGTAATGAATGAGACAATATCATAGTAATCGTTAGTAATGGAGATTTAATATGGTGTCATATTTAAGGGGGCGGTTTATCAGGAACTTCTTTATGTTGGACTTGAAGACATCCAAGTTGTAGTCAGGTGGGAAACAGGCAAACAGAAGAGACTTCCACAGGCGTGCAGTTCTAAGAAAGAAGCTTTTTTCATGGAATCTAGGTTTTGATTTAGGCAAACATAAAGAGTAGGGAAAATTACTGACAGTGGTTTCAGCCAGACGGGGGCTTTCGTGAAAGATTGGCGAGGGGGCGCAGAGATTGGAGCTCAGACGAGAACTTCCCATGGAAATAACGATAAAACAATGAGAGGCTCGCAACGTACCTTCTGTGGGAGAGAGATTGCAGGGAAGAGAAAAGGACATTCCCCATTAGGCTACGAAGTCTATTTTGTACTCTGTCAAGGCAGGATATGCTGTTTTTAGCAGCTCCTGCCCAGATACTCCATCCTTGGACGTACTTGGCTTTTATATAGATAGAGAATTGCATCAGCAGTGAGGTATCTACTGGAGCGGTAGAAGGATTCCACCATTTTCCCAGCGACCTTGGCAACAGATTTGATGTACGTGATCCATTTCAGATCAAGAGTAAAGGTCAATCCCAGACGCTTGTCAAACAATGGAGCCTCCCCAAGACGAGAACCATTCATTTCAATTGATGCCAGATGAGGATCAGAGCGTTGATGATGTAAACATAGAAGCTTGGTTACGATTGTACATTGTACCTTTTAGATTGCCATGAAAAATTCGGAAAATCTATGATTTTGACAGTTTCCGATAGGAGTAAGGGAATTTTGTAATTCACGCTCGTTTTAAAACGATCTACTAGTAGAAGCAGTTTTAATTTTACAAGTTTGGAGTTTGAAATGTTATCTATTTGTGGGAAATTTTAACATATGGATGGCAAGAAAATTCCAATCTAATTGTTTTCTTTTTTTTTTCTTTTACGAAACTCTTAATGGTGTACCATTCAAATAAATTATTACTCTTGTACAATACACATTAGCACGTTTGATGCTATACTCTTTTGCACTACTGGAATGTTTCTTATCTTCTTACCCTTTATCACTTACATACATATAAGTCCGTTCTGCCCTATCAAACAAGCTCCAACCCCTGTCCCATCGCCGTAATATTACATCGATTTGTCTTTTACAAATATTTTAATGGAATGTGCTCTGATGAAGTCGTTGCTTTGTCCCCGTCCCGACATATATACATGCTACAAACTTTTCTAGCAACGTCTAAATGTCTCTAGATGCTGGAAAGTCCCTTACTCTAATAGCTTCTTCCCTCGGACTGCTGTCCTTTAGAATTCCCTCCCTGTTTCCTGCTTCTCTGGCTGTACTAACATTGTACCCAGTAAAGATGGTTTACTCTAAAGGAATGTCTTCGGTTTTGTTTTCAGATGTATTGCGTGACGACGTGTTCGTCTAAACAAAAGCATGTGGAAATGAAGTCAACGGTTACAAAAAAGCTAACAATCGAGTTATACATGTATATAATACAATCCGTGTATTTCTCACTTCTCCACCTCTCGCTCAGCACATTCAGTCCCATTATTTAGCAGACACACCGCATACGTCAAACTTATGAATGCGTCCAAGAAGGGGGCTTGAAAGAAGCTGGCAAAAACGTTATCATTTCCGACCAGACGAGATTAAATGAAACAAAATCTTTTTTAAGAGATAGAAATACGGAACGCAAGCACTTCACATGTTACAATCGGTGGTTTTGTAAATGTGTGTGTGTGTGTGTGTGTGTGTGTGTGTGGGTGGGGGTGTGTGTGTGTGATTAGACGTGTCTATCTTTCTATTTGGTTAAGCATTGGGCGCGCTCACTAGACTGTGAGAAAATTTTGACAAAGTGTGAATCCTTAAATAAATTAAATTAAATTCAAATATGACGCTCATTCTAAAGGTTATAGCCCGAATTAGAACCTGATAACAGATTCTGTATATATATATATATATATATATATATATATATATATATATATATATATATATATATATATATATATATGAGAGAGAGACAGACAGAGCGTGAATATTAATTCATAAAAGATAGAGCAATTTCTGTATGAAATCATATGTGGGAGAGCACAATGCGTAGAAGAGCAGCGTTAAAAGGAAAAAAAGGGCGGATTAAATTGCTTTTATTATGGAATTATCTTAACCTGAAAGGGCTTTATCAAATGAGAACTAAGTATAGCGTCTGACTGCAATAATGTAACACATTCACAACGATTTTTGTATTATTTTTAAACGGGGAAGGGAAACACACGACGAGAATATGAAGGAAGAAAAGAAAGGAGAAATAATTCAGCGGTAGTAGAAAGAAGAAATAAAAATACAAAGAGAAAGCACGGATAAATTTGTAGAGTTTTACTTTTAATTATATATATATATATATATATATATATATATACATATACACATATATATATATATATATATATATATCAAAAACTTTGGCTGATGCCTATGTAACTTACATCTAAAATTGTGTTTAGACCCCAAATTGGCGGAGGAGTTTCGTAGGGACTGCAAAAGACAACTCTTTCAACTTTAACCTTTTGGCAGCCAAATTTTCACCCAGAAACTTATTTAAAAGCTTACTGCATGTCTGAATCCCCTTTATGTAAAATTTTAATTGCTTGGACGTAAAATTGGCTGAAGAGTTTGCTAGAGACTACAAAAGTCAAATATTTTTAACTTTGACTTCTTGGCAGAGACCGTAAAGGTCAAATTAATTTTAACTTTGACTCCAATTTTGCCTCTTAACATTTATTGTTTTGGGCTCAAATCAAGTTAAAAAGTTTGATCCATGTCCAAGTAACCTACATATAAAATGTCAAGTGTTTAGACCGAAAATTGGCAGAGGAGTTTGGTAGAGTTTTCAAAAGTCCAATCATTGAACTTTGACCTTTTGACAGCCAAATTTCTGGCCTAAAACCGATTACACGTTTTTCCCCAAATCTCAATACCCCTCATGTCAAATCTCGAGGGAGTAGACCGACAATTGACAGAGTAGTTTGGTAGGGAAATGCACACACAGACAAATTCACTTATATATATATATACTTATATATAAGTATATATATATATATGTATATATATATATATATCTTTCTGTAGAAATATATTTTCTCATAATATATACCAATCCTTATTTGAGAAGCTCAATGTAATTACATAGCAATATAGGCAACTAGCAAGGCCACCGAGTGTTGCTCAGGAATTTTGAACATACCTGTTATTCTTAGAATAGAGGAAGCTTTTATCTCTATGTATCTTTTGGCATCCTGAGCAAAAGTAATATTTTACCTACCCTTGGACGGGTATTACACAACGTATGTATAGAATAATTGTACCTGCCCTACTTGAGAAAATTTACAGGATGTAATGTGGAAAAAAAATTCCTTACCTAGGGCGGGTAATGTACAACACATATTTAAAATTATTTACATAATTTTCTGTTGTGCTAAATTTTCGGTAAGTTACAGGTAAGAGTTTGTTTGTTTTTACACCAGAGTACCTGTTTTTTTATATAAATATTATACTACTCAAATACATTACATGATTTTCCATTTTGATAACTTATGTACGTCACAGATAAGAATTTCTTGATTTTTCAAATGGGTACTTCACTGTACAAGCACTTTATTTCCTGGGTAGGATACTGTAGAAGTACCTTTTTTCTAATTAAATAATGCCAGAACTCGATACTTTTATTTTTGGAATATAGATAGTTTTTTGTCGTTTATTCTCTCTCTATATATATGTATGTATATATGTATGTATACATACATATATGTATATGTATATATATGTATATGTATGCATGTATATGTATATATATGTGTATATATGTATATATATGTATATGTGCATATATATGTATAAGCCACATCGTGACAGTGGCAAAAATATGTATGTATATATAATTTAAAATACAATTTTTACAACACAATATGCCAGAGCATAATGGCCGTATTCCTATCAAAAGCGCTCGTTAAAGAAACTTATGGGTCCAAACTAAACAATTTTGAAAAAAAAGGAAAAACAATTATTCGGGGATTGAAGAAAAAGAAAATAGTGAAACAGAAAAATTCCGTTTTTTCTAACAACCCCGGTCTCGATGAGAATAGGCTGCCTAAATATACCGTATATATATATATATATATATATATATATTAGTTTTTTTTGTTTGTTTTTTTATAAGAAATTCAGCAGAGTGCTCAATTATAAGGAAAATAAGAAAATAAGAGCGTATTTATATTTTATTTACAGAATGTTTTTAGATGAGACAAGTCATTAGTACCGTCGGTTTCAAACCCGATAATTAGGACCGTTTTAGATACCCATATCAAGCTCTCTGCAGCATATACTCATCTCATAGATGAGTACCTACTAAAGACACATTGATATGGGTATCTAAAACGGTCCTAATTATCGGGTTTAAAACCGAAGGTACCAATAACTTGTCTCATCTAAAAAATTTCTGTAAACAACATATAGTATATATATATATATATATATATATATATATATATATAATGTCGACATACAAAAACGTACACTGGTTTCATTGAAAAGCATTCAATAGTATCTAATACTATTATATATAATTTACATAGACACTGCCAGATTTCCGATCTATGGAGGTCACACAATTTTATAACAAAAAAGGTATACTTTTTACAATATATTCTCCTTTCAAATGTTGAAGTTCTTTTAAGTTTATATTTGCAAATTTATTTAATAGAAAATTATTTGTTAAAGAATTCGATTTTAAACTGTAATAATAATAATAATAATAATAATAATAATAATAATAATAATAATAATAATAATAATCGTGGTGGTGGCGCCTAAGTCATGAAGGTTCCAATAGGATCGAGGAGAGAGAACAAAAACAAGACCACCACTAGAAAAGTCCGAAGGGCACTGAGGCCTTGGAATGTCATTTTTGCCATTCAAACCCCAGAGAATACTTATGGACGTTACCAGCGAGTAATCAAAGGTAGGTGACTGTTGCGATAACATAAAGCCATTTGAACTGGTTATCGAGAGATGTAGAGAGCACTGGAAATCTGGAGATATTTATTCTCATTCAGGTTATATAAAACACCACAAGGTTTTGCCAATGAGTGATTGCTGGTTAAAGTCTGTGTGATTGGATAATAAAAATTCCTGAGATAACAATATTTGAAAGAAAATAGATTGACAAAGGTTATCATCGAGGAATGTAGCGAGCACATATATGAAACGTTCGTATCTGTTGCCTACTTGAACACATATGGCCTTGTTTTTTATATATACACACACACACACACATATATATATGTTGTTTTATAAAGCTGCGTGTAAGTAGACCGATGCAATTCTATATACATACATATACCACACACGGCTACAAATATATTCTCTGATAAAAATCTAACCATGTTCCGCCATTATATATTCGCAATATCTTTTGAAAACAACTTTTGATACATCTTCATTTCCTTTTCGTGTTTCTATTTTCTTATTTCTATTTTGATGTTCCTTTTGTGGGTCGTGTTCACCATTGGCCGTTCCATATGTCGGCATCCGTCAGAATAATCCCTGTATCGCGAATGTTCCAAAGACGAAATTACACCTGATATTAAAACAGGTGCGTGTGAATTGAGAGTAACGTTTTTATTTAATATTTTCCGATGAGAAACGACGTACGCTCCTCCTACACACATATTATCTTTCTGTCTTGAGAAATACACTCCTCTCACTAATTCATACACAAGCACGTGCACTTCTACTTTTCCTTATACACGAGTAACTAATCACTGGGTTTTTTTTCCGCGCACATACACACAGCCACATGCTAGTTCTTTCATATATATTTATATACACATGTGCTCTATCGCATTCACTAATAGTCTTTTCATACCCACTCCCGTTACAGCATATGTACACTCCCATCTTAATTTCTATTTCCATCTCTTCTCTTCATCTCTTCCTCGTAGACACACATGCAAGCATCTTGTTTATTTATATAAATCTACATGTACGCCTGATAAATATGTTATAACCTCAATTCTCACCCAAACGCTTTCGCATAAAAACACAAACAAATTCATACAGATGCCCCCGCTTAGTCTTGAAAGACAACGGATACCTCCTGTAAGAATAGCTGGGCGTGTAATTCTGAGGCAAGGGTTGCGCAATCCACAAAAGCACTTAATCTGAATCGGCTCTGCTGGAATCAAGGAGAAATGCTAGACGACTGGAAACAATGCTGGGATAAGCGGATAACACATACAGTATGTGGAATTCTCCAAATGGTCACCTCATTAAGTTTTCAATAAGCTTAACGTTGCTTAACTTCAGATACCTGAGGAGAACCGGTATGTCACCGTAATTCTGCTGTATATAAATTAATACAAACACAAGCGCTCACTCTCATACGTACGCATGTTATCAATTGCGGTGTTTCCAACATAGTATTCGCTTCTTTAGTTGCTTGTCTGTCTGACCCTTATTCATATTTGTACGAACATGCCTGTGTACGTATCTGAGGATAAACCTACATAAATATCTACATACATACATGTACTTATACATGTATGTATGTATGTATGTATGTATGAGGTGTATTTTTGAGATGTGGCGAACTTTAAACTGACAACTCTATTTTGCTTTGATTGCATATTAGGCTAATATCGATTATTTTGAGTTCAGCTTGGTTTGGCAATTTATAATGGAGGGACATACACCCGAGCAGCGTTTTCAAATTGTGCAAATTTATTTTATTCAAAGTTAATGAACGAAGAATTTACATTTGATGAACAAATAATTTCACGATATGAACCTGTCAAGTGGCCATTTTAGATTAGTAGGAGATTATTTTCATTGGTGATATGCAAAATGACATGAATATGCTGATAAACAAGACATAATAGACCCTTGTAAAATAACATCTTACGTGTTATTACTGAAATACAGCCTAATTTAATTCGTAGTGTGAAAATTGGGCGTCTATATTATCCCATGTACAGGCGAGACTTGGGAGTTATATACCCGAAATTGTATTTAAATTAAACATACCAAAACTTAATCTTGGAAATAAACCGGATATTTGTATAATAAAACTTATTTTTTCTGTGATTTATTTTAATTCAAATTTAGCCGCCTCTAAAAGTTCACCCTTACAATTTTTTGCATTAAATACGCTTGGGGACATTTTTGTTTTCTCTTAATCATAGTATACTCTTGAGAATTAAGTATATTATTGCTACACATCTTATGTGATGACAGATACATGTATGCATCTATTTTAAAACTATTTTAAGGAAACATAAAACATATTTATTGCATTTCAAATTACTTATTTATTAATTTCCCTTTAATATATATTAACTTATTTCTAATGTAATGTGAAAAGTTCAATTGTTTTCTTTGTAAATGTCAAGTAGATTCCTTTCCCTATATAAGTACATGTTATCATTTTTTTTTTAATTTTTATAGTATTACTGTAGTATTATGACGCTCGACTAAATCGTCTCTGCCCCTAAACAAAGTATGCAGTTCTAATTGAAGGTGATTGCGTGTGAACACTTTAAAATACATGACGGGGCAAACAAAAAAAATCAGAAAAATTATATCTTTAGAATTCAAAGTGAGAGATCTGGCTAGAAGACCCTAAGGGTTATGAAAAATATCGGTTGAGTCTAATTAGTCGTCGTGAAATCGCTCTCTCGAGAAATACTCATCGAAAAGATCGATACGAGATCACTATAAAACGATAAAATCCGGCCAAACAAACGACAATTCACCAATGTGTATTCTGTTGTATATCTTAAGATAAAAAAATAGAAAATATCCGTTTTTATAATTTTATCCCAACAGAATATTGTACTAAAAATAATAGAAGCCAATTCTTAGCTTATATTTTTAATATACTAGTTTATTTACGTTTAAAAAAGCGTTGCTATTAAAAAAAAGTTTTCCGATATATATATATATATATATATATATATATATATATATATATATATATATATATATATACAGAGTGTCCATAAAGTTCGTGTGCACTTTTAAAAAATATAACTTATTTATATTTGCGATAGAAATAATCTGTAAAAGATGCTATAAAGTTTCATGTATCTAGTTTTAAGTATAGTTATTGAATAATTTTTCACCACAAAATACGTAACAATTACGATAAGTAAAAAAATAAAACAAAATATTTTCTTTTGTTTTTCAGAATCAATTTGATCCCATGACTTCAATTGAGGAAAAAGTAACCTGCGTTCTTTGGTTGGCTGAATTGAATTCTACTATTGCTGTACAAAGAAAGTTTCGAATTGAATACAATAAAAAAGCGCCTCATAGGAGCACCATTGTTAAATGGATGAAAAAAATTAAAGAGACAGGCTCTGTCCATGATAAACCACGGTCTGGGAAATGTTTTTTATGAACTGCAAAATCGTATTAACCTTTGTATTGCTAATGATGGAGGGGATGTGAAAGTTAAATAAAATTTCAATAAAGGCTTAAAAAATATAGATTTACTTCTTTCAAATCCATTTTGCAGATTATTTCTATTGCAAATGCAAATAACGTTATAATTTTTTTAAAGTGCACACGGACTTTATGGACACCCTGTATATACGTACACATATGTATACATTTCTACACTACATGGACACATGTATATACATACAAACATGTATATATACACATAAGCACACACACATATATACACACATGGTTACATATCTATATATACATACACATATATATAAAAAGAGAGAAAGAAAGAGATAGAAAGCGACATATATACACGAATTAAATAAAAATGTTTTATAACCACAAAAATATTTGAAGAACAAAATAATATAGAGATAATTTATCTTGTATTACCATGAGGAACTTGAACATAGCGGGCTGTCTCCAGTAGTAGTGTAAAAAAATGTAATAGTACTGTGATATTAAAATATTTATGATAGACGGGACTTTGGGAAATTCCACACGGGACTCATTCATATGTAATATATTGATGTTGGCATTCTGTAGATGTTCAGTGTAAATGGAGACGCTCCGATATTATTGTAGCTTTTTTGTTAAAACTGCAAAAGTATTTATCCAAGCTAGCAGGGACGCCCGGCATAGCCAAATCGTAAAATACGCTTAATACGATATTTTAATTCTTGCAGATTTCGTATATAATATTATAGAGTTAATGTTCTTCCGATTTTTATATATTATAAAGTTGCGATTAAAAAAAATAAAAAAATATATCTATCTGACTTGGGTTCATCAGCTTGAATCGAAACCGAATTCCAAACTTATGAATATATATACTTTTATTTTTTTCGGCTATAATCGAAATCGAAACCAAAACGTATGAAGAATTATTGATAAAATTATTTATTTAAAAAATAGATTATTAAGTTGCCATCAGCTGAACTCGAAACCGAAGCCAAGACTTATGAAGGATTTTTTATTAAATTATTAAAAAAAAAAAAAAAATAGATCATTGTAGTGCCATTAGCTAAACTCGAAACCGGAACTAAAACTTATGAAGAATTCTTAGTAAAAGTATTTATAAAAAAAAAATAAATGACTTAAGTACCATCAGCTATAATTGAAACCGAGACCAAAACTTATGAAGAATTCTTGGTAAAATTATTTATTATATGAAATGGAAATAAATAACAATTAAACGATCTGGATATAGGCGTGACACAGAAAATAACACACACGCTATCGTATTAATATAGAGATTATCCCGGTTGATTAGGTGGGGGCGTCCAACTGAACCGCTTTAATATTTTAAGCTGCCAAAATGTTATTAAACTGGAAACAAAGTCATTTGAGAATGACTTCTACATAATGCACGTCTATTATAATTTTTAAGCAAATTGATTTAAAAATAAATATAATAATTGATGTAAACAGTGTCTGTTAACCTAGTTGAAAATTAGATGTTAATAATTAAAGGAAATTAGTTTATTTATATTCATTGATGAGGATTTTTTTTTAAATAAATGGTTGCGGGTGTTTTGTATAGGAAATAAAACGAATACCTTTAATTGCTAGGATGAGACTATAATAAATGCGGCTGCGTTTAGCCTTGGCAGACGAGAGATATTGTCTGAATTGCCTAATTGACTGACTTCTTGCCTTGTCAGACGATAGATATCCACTGAATTGTCTAATTGTCTAAAGTGTTGCCTTATCAGACTATAGATATCCACTGAATTTTCTGAATTGCTTAATTGTCTAAATTGTTGCCTTATCAGACTATAGATATCCACTGAATTTTTTGAGTTGTCTAAATTGTTGTCTTGTTATACTATAGATATCCACTGAATGGCGCATGCGCGTGAAATTCTCGTGTTAAGAGTTGCGCAATCTCCAACCAAACCTGAATTGGCACAATTTTAATTCCGGTTGCAATTATATATGTGTAGGACAACTGGAAACGATGCTGAAGAATTTGGAGAGCACATATAGCACCTAGCGTTACTAAATGGTTACCTATCTGGTACTGGGCAGGTTCATCGTTGCTTAACTTCGGTGATCTGGTGAGAACCGGTGTTTCAACGTGTTTGTGTCGTGTATATAAAAAAATGTATATTAAAGAGGTGGAATGAAAACAGTTTACTGAATGACAGTTTACTTACTATGAGTACATTTTTGTATTGCAGAGAAAAATATAATGAGCATCGTCGACTGAGGAATTTTCATTTCCAATTCAAAGAAAGTTGTAGTACAGATAAATCACATAGAAATTATGCAGACTCTCAAGAGGTGTGGAAATTTAGAATCTTTTTAAGACTGCTTAATGCACCGATTAACAAAAAAATTCTCATAACCCATAAATATTTTTTCCAGCTATGAATTGGTTCTAATTTCAAATAGTTTTCAAAATAGCAGCATGTTTCTGATTGCTTTTAAGTATGTAATTTATGACCTCCTTACGCTGTCTGTATACGACAAATGCATTCCGAAATGGTTTCACTTGCTAATTATATATATATATATATATATATATATATATATATATATATATATATATTATATATTTGCCTATAAACAAAAGCGTATTTTATATAATATATATATATATATATATATTATTTATCTATGTGAAATTATATGTAAATATTTTTAGTATTTACTTCGACAGAGCTCAGTACAAAATAGAGTTAGTAAGTTTTGAATATATATATACGGCAATTAAGCTACAAAGAATTTCACGTGTTTCATACTCGTGAGTAATCGTCAAGTTGTTGCATGGAATTGATGTTGCTTCGTGTTTTTATATATCTCTGGGGAACTGGGTTTGCTAGTCAGCCAATCAGAGCGTTAGTTATTCACACATTCAGTTTTGCAGTTTTTAATTTTTAAATTCAAATGAACATATCTCGGCTAAAAAAATCTTACTGAGCGAAATAAGCACCATCAGCAAAACAACTTTAGTTGTGCCAGTAACGTAAGAATCTGACGTTCTGGTTGTGATGAAGTCGCTGAAGGCGTTTTTTATATCGCTTAGGTTTTTGAAGCATTCCTCACGCAGAAAATTGTCGAGATTCTTGGAAAAGTGGTTGTCTGTAGGCGAATGGTCTGGAGAGTATGGCGGATGAGGTAATGTTTCGTAGCCCAATTTGTTAAACTTCTGTAAGGTCGGTTTAGTAACGTGCAGTCAAGCATTGTCGTGGAGGAGAATTTGGCTTTTTCTGTTGATTATATCTGGGTGTTGTTGTCGAAGTTTCTGATGTATTCCATCCATTTGTTGACAGTACTACTCTACCGTAATGGGTTCACCTGCATTTAAAAAATTGTAATGGATGTGACCGGCGTCTAATCATCAGCTTCGTCCGCGTCTACCTACTGAGCTGACCATCGCCGGTTGTCGTAAAGAATCTACTTTTCAGCGCAAGTTACAATCTGGTCGATAAACGAGTCGTTCTTGTTGCGTAAAAGAAGTGTAGGTGACACTTCATAACGGCGTTTCTTTTAGTTGTTGTTCAATTTGTGACATCCATTTATCAAGTTCTTAACAGTTGTGCGTGGATTGGCTTCGACTAAGGCTCTTAATTGATCGCTGTCAACATCCGATTGCCGACAAATACGCTCATCATCTTTAAGACTCTCGTCACCACCACGAAAATTCTTAAGCCGCCATTTCCCTATGAGTTCAGTGAGTAGTTTCTGGGCCAAACGCTTCGTTGATATCATGAGCTGTTTCGTGAGTTTTTCGACCAAGCGTTAATTGATATAAGAAAATTGCGCGAATTTACTTTTTTCCATTCTTGTATTCAACGTTCTTACAGGAACAAACTTGCTTTAAAACGATTGTGATTTAAGCGATTAGATAAAGCGAGAAACGCTTTTTAAATGATACATAAAGTAAAGATTTTATAAGAAAAACTTATTTGAAAATTACGCAAGAACTTTCTTATCAGTCTAATAGTAATTTGCATCTCCGGTGCGACGTAAGCAGCTTTGATACGTAATGAATTCAAAAAATTCCAATCAGCTCAACAAAATAAAAGCAATCTACTTAATGACAAGCTATACGGATTTCTGTCATGCAAAGTGAACTGCTGTTGTGCTGACTGCAATAGCACATATGATCAGAGAATCTCTTGACGGGAGCTTTCTTTTCAAAGCAACAACTAAATGTAACTTTAAAACATGTCAATTATGGAATAGCTGTCCATGTCATCTCCACCATAGTTTCATGTCTCTCGGGTATTTTCATAAAGATGTCCATTTATGGAGAAGAATTCTGCAGCACATGCTATATATCATGGTTTCTTAAGGAGCTACTTTATGCTAACACTGGGTTTTATTGGCGAGCTTCATATTAAGAATGAATCATACTAAGAGATCATTTTTTCCATATAAATCCAGAGACAACTGCTGCTATGGCGGCCCCCTGAAGAGCATGGATGGTCGATATTTCTCTTATGTTTTTTTAGTGTCTGGAGCGTGTAGCGCAATGGAGAAAAGTGTCTTGTTAATTTTAACAACTGTAAAACCAACTTTTCCTCATTTCGCCACAAACGCTCGGGTCCGTTTTGCCCCATTTGAAATAACTGGCGCTGTATTTAAAGAATCTCTTTGTTTTCATAAGCTGTTAGTACTAACTTGCGTCTAGATCTAAAATAGGTGTATGTCTGGCCTTTTGCTTATATCCTTTAAGATCCTTTGGGTCATTTAACCGCTCTACAAAGAATCTGCCACGATATACATCCTCAACCTACGATGGAATATTAGTGCCACATCTGGGGATGAGTGGTTAAAAACCTTATCGGTTTGTTAAAGAACAAAATAGACTTGGAAATCTAGTGGTGATTGCAATGTGTTCACTTTCCTGGGGACCATTTCTCACAATAGAGATTGCCACTCTCTCTCTCTCTCTCTCTCTCTCTCTCGTTATTTCCAAGTCGAGCCTTCCTTTACTTTTTATAAGAAATTCACTGCAAGAATCCGTCCTCTTACTACTACAGAAATACATTTTTCCTCCTTATGTGTGCCTAAAATAAGGCGTTGAATTTCATTGACATGATTACTTTTCTCGTAACTTTGTGACTGTTTTCCTTCTGATTACAAGACAGTTGTCTTTATATGCAATCACAAGAAATTCTTGCGATAAACTGCATTATAAATAATCAAACGAAGCTAATTCAATTGTTCAATGCTACTACTCCAATAGTGTTCCTCATTTTTCAGCTGAAAATTATTTCGCCTCATTTAATTTTACTCTTCAGTGAATATTTGCCTTGATATAGTTGGACTCAATACTAAGCAAGAACGTACGTGTGAGTGGTTAGCCATAAACACTACCAATATGTATTCTACTTTGCATTCAAAAATCTATATATTGTGGCATATATGTTAAGACACGTTTCTTGAATAACTGAAGTAATAGCTGTGTTTACTTTTATATTACTGTTACTAGGAGGGTAAGCCGACGTTGCTCGGGATTGAATAATGATCAACAAATGTTTCACTTTCCCATATTTTTATTGTCATCGAAATCGATGAAATTGTCCATTTTTAATCAAATCGATTAATTGCCTTCTCTAATCTCATCGCGCCTTCGATATCCCATCGCGATGCATCTGCCTCACATGCCTCTCGCAGTGGCTAAGTTCACAATATATTGTAGTTTACATTGTACTGTACAGAACCTACTGTTTATTTAATAAAATTATTTTTAGATATAATGGATTGTCGATACCTCCGTTCAGTCTCGAAAGACAAAGGGTGCCCCTTTTAGGGACAGGTGCGCGTGTAATTGTGAGCTAAGTGTTTTGCACTATCCAACGGCACCTCCCTGAATCGGCACTGATTGAGTCCAGTGGCAAGGAGAAATCCAGGACGACTGGAAACAATGCCGAGATAAGCGGAGAGCACATTACAGTACCTGGAAGTCCCAAATGGTCACCCATCTGATACTGGCAAGATTCATCGTTGCTGAACTTCGGTGATCTGACGGGAACCGGTGTGTACAAACGTGATTATGCCGTCATGGCTTGTATTAAAGTTTAAAGTATAAAAATCACGTATCATGTTTCAATTGCTCTCTAAACTGAGACATTCATTTCGAGTGCGCCCTTGTTATATCAAAGAATGTGCTATTAGTTTTATATGTCTGGTGTTACTGGTTTTGTGGGGATAATGACTTAAATTGAAGTTTAAAATGAAAAAGTCAAGTATCATTGTGAAATCGTGCTTTAAACAAAAACATTCATTTCCACCGAACCTCTATCATATCAATGAACTTACTGTTGATTTTATATTTTGGGTCTTTGGGCTTGTATAGTAATAAAACTTCACAAATACGTTTGTGATGTTAGGCTGTGTAAGAGGTTAACTTTGGTCAAAATCGCTTGTTCCTTTTTTCATCGGATTATTTCGATTATCGATACGTATCGAAAACATTCCGACACAAAACTATCTATGAACACTGCCAGGTATATAAAGTATATTCGCATGAAATTTGATAAAAATCGACCCAGCTGTTTTAGTGTTCACAGGGAACAAACTCACAGACAAAGTTCCTTTCATATAATAGTAGATATAAGACAGATTAGAATAGAACAGATAGATAGATAGATGGATAGATAGAGAGATAGATAGATGGATAGAGAGATAGATAGATAGATAGATAGATAGATAGAGATAGATAGAGAGATAGATAAAAATTGTTTAAAATGGCTATCATTCTTAATTATTCGGTATATGAAATTAAAGTAGCAAATATCTTTACTTTTAAATGATTTTTTTTTATATTTTGAAATAAAAACAAAACTTTTTAATTTACTGCATTTAAAAATATTCTAGAAATAAAAGAAAATTACTATTTTTATGTAAACTTTTGAGAAATATTGTTCAGATATAAAATAATTCTGAAAAAAAAACAATGAGATGACAGTTGTCTAGTAGTTAGCGACACGAACCTATGGCCTGGGTGCCATAAGTACGTATCTAGTTCGTTCCACAAAAATCAATTTCACTTAGGATGTTGGCAACCTTAACGTGGTTCCCTTCATAACCTCCGATGCCTTTCTAGAAAGAGGGAAATATTGAGGGAGCAAATGTCAACAATAAAATTATCGGATTCATAAGATATGATAGTGATAAATAAAGATCAAAGAAAAGACAAAAAAATACATTTTGTAAAAAAATAATACCATTTTGATGAACAAGCATTCCCAAATAAAGACTATAATTTCCATGTTTTTTTTTTAAATTACATTTTCACCCCAAACAAGGCACATCGCCACTTTGATGTAGGGCCTACTGTTAGGGACACAGGCTACAAAGGGACAAGGTGGGGAGTTGGGCAGCAAGATGTCGGTTCACGTTACACTTCTGCATGTCAGTAAAGTTGAGGAAGCAGGTACCTGGAAGGGAATTCCAATGTCTAGCGGTTCTGGGGAAGAAACTACTGGAGTAGAAGGCTCCCTTACATCTAGGGATATCTACTGTGAAGGGGTGGGATTTTACTGCTTGTCAGGTTTGTCGTGGGTATTTACGTAGAGGGGGCACAAGTGCTTACAGTTCGTCGGAACATTCACCGTTAAAGTACTTGTAGAACAGGCAGAGGGATACTACATTATTTCGATGGGACAGAGGCTGAAGCTTGGATGACAGTTCAGGAGATTTAGAGATCTAGAGATTTAAAATGAAATTTGAAGTACATAAGTATTGATTAGAACATTCCCTTGATATACACACGCAAAACAGAAAGCGGAAAAGCGGAAATCCAAACAAAATAAGCTCATTAAACTTAAATTGAATATTAAAAATTAATAAAGCATTATCTATTCTTCGGTAAATATTGCTTAATAAATTCTTTAGCAAACACTTTTGTAACGAGATAAGAAATAAGTTGCAGTCTGCTGATTTTTTTTTTCTTCTTTTTGCAGACAACGTACTGGAATAGATGTATTACAGTAATTAATATTACTAATGCGTTCTGTGCTAATGAATGTTACTTTTCTCTCAACTCTTAGTGAGGATTACTAGGTTATTACGAGCTTATTTAGCGTGTGTGCATTGACAGTTTTACAGACTTGCTAACCAACTAAAGTGGGGACAAACACAATAGCATCCTACAACGCGAACTTAATCGTATCTGATTGATAAACTCTTTTCTTCATCCAACTGCACAAGATGGATGAGACATAATCAGTCAAGGATATCCGACAATCAAACAAGACTTTTCTCAACCATTCTTACCTTACTCGGTATATATATATATATATATATATATATATATATATATATATATATATATATATATATATATATATATATATATTAGTTTTTGTTGGTGTTGTACGGAGCTGTCTGTGTATGGGAGTTTTTGATGAGGTCGAAAGTCTCAGTGGGGGGCGTGTAGATAAGCCGCAAAAAAAAAAAAAATGGGACAAAGAATGTTTTGCTTTAAACGATAAAAATAGAGTTTGTGTTTTTATTTTAACGATTCCGTCTTTCGCTATCGTTGCTAAACCGAATCTTCAATGCATTGACTGTAGAATCGGCAATCTGACTCCCGGTGTTGCCACCTCTGATAGATTTGCTAAAGCATTTATAACTTTTGGTATAAATCTACACTCGATTAAAACTTAATGTGGTTTTGTAAGGGCGATAAACATTTTCTAAACACACAAATTTCCTCATATATATATAACTACTTAATTTTCTCACGTAAAATTAATATACGAAAGTATAGATTTATGCGTAAACTTTAAGTATTTACTTCAAAAGTGCTCAATACGTAGGTAGAGCTAGTTAGTAAGTTATAAAATATATATGGCGATTAAGCTACACTGAATATTCCGCGTTTCATCCACTCTAGGACTCTTCAGGCTTATGCGCGAATTCTGATTGGCTAACTAAAATCTCAATAGAAGATGCGCATATAAAAACGACAAACAACCACAGAATTCGCGCATAAGCCTGAAGAGTTCTGGAGTGGATGAAACGCGGAATATTTAGTGTAGCTTAATCGCCATATATATTTTATAACTTACTATATATATATATATATATATATATATATATATATATATATATATATATATATATATATGTAGTTATATATATATATCATATTTTTGTAGAGTAAAAAAAATACCCATATTGTAATTATAGAGTGAGGACTTATTTTGTTGATATCCATCATTTAAAAAAGCAAATCAGGGGAACAAATGGAGGCCAGCGGACTGGTTTCGCCTTCACTTATCTAATGCTTAAGTAACGTTATAGTATTATAACGTGGAAGAAAAAATAGTAAGGCTCTATATATCTAAAATAAAGCTGCGTGGTATCCCTCCTCACCGTTACTACACGATAACGTTAATTTATTTTAAACATACAGTTTTTCCATGAATTTATCTCGTGTTTTAATGTGAATAAACATTCCTAGATCCAGCTCTAGAACATTAAGAATGAAACAGGTCAGCTGGCTTACTTCTTTTTAATAATGCACACCAAAAACAAGTATTCCATTCATAATAGCAATATATACATGATAATGATTGATTGCAACGTCTTGTCAGATGAATGCTACTCCCTCAGACACTTAAAGTCCATGAGCCCAAAAATGACTTCCATCGTCACAGGACCATTTTAATAGACAAATGCCTGAGGGAGTATCTATACACAGATTGTTACAGAGTCTTAGCTTTGTACGACATCTAAGTCTCTCACTCGGTTCAAAATGTTGAGATCCAGCAACAAGCAAGAGCAAGATAGCCAGCAACAAGTTAAACAGCAGACCAGCTTAATGCGGGTACTGGTCTCCCGTTTCACGGTTTTTTAATCGAAGATTTGCTTCTCCTAGAAGGTTGTCTTCACCACGGCTTACGGGAGCCCTCTGCACCCCAACACACACATACATACACACAAAAACACACGGTTCTAGTTGGCCGTTGACCCCGAAAAAGGGATCATTCGCCCTTTGGATGGTCTTGTTTTTTATCTTTCAGGGAGACTATCCACCCTTCTCACCAAACAAGTTTGGTGGGGGAACCGGTTTAGTCGCCGGTGACCCGACCATGAGGAAGGTATTACTGGGTTACAGGGTACCAGTAAAATATGACATGACCTGACATTTTATATATAGATAATATAGATATTTATATAAGAATTCTCTAATACATACATACATACATACATGTATATATATATATATATATATATATATATATATGCTTTCAATAGTGCTCAAATTGAAGAATCTGTTCTGTCCTTAGTCAGAAGAGAAGTAACTATTTTTGATTTCGATCATAGTTGTCGAATCCAAAGTGCTACAAGCGCCTGGCACTACTCTAGTAAGTAGACATCACCCACATCAATAACTGCGTAATTTCTATCACATTAAACAAGCTATACACTAATATTACAAACTATATCAGTAAATTAAAGAACAAAAGATATTTTCGCAAAACTACAAATACAGACAAGTGTACTGTCTCATGCAATCAGATATAGGTAGGTGAAACTCAATAGGAACAAAAGAAAAGTCTTGGTAAACACAAAAACGGTTTTTGGACATTATTTTAAATAAATACTTTTTGAATTAGCCCTTATCATAAAATCTAACGCAATAAAATAGCGAAATGAGTTCTTTTAACTGGAAAACTCAATGGTAGAACAAAAATTGCATTTAGATTGATATTAGCTGATTTTATATTACGTTCGCAGATGATAATAATAATAATAATAATAATAATAATAATAATAATAACAACAACAACAACAACAACAGAAACAGTTGAATGAGAAACAGTTAAACTCCTTGGGAATCAAGTACAACATCACCGTACTCCAGAAGTCAGTTCTGCTTGGCACAGCAAATATCCTACGCGAGGTGCTTTCCATCTAATTATCTATGTTACTATACTCACTAGTTTTAGTGTAAAAACCCGATCTAGAGTGGCAAAAACGGTGTGAAATACCACTACACTGTGAAGTTAGCGAAAAAAAAAAATAATAATAATAAAACTTTGTCATGGTAATCACGCTATATTTTACTTTAGGGCAACTATGTGGCTGGTGAAAATATATACAACTCTACACACATTACACATTTTCAATTCTAAAAAAACATTTCTTTCGAAGCAGGTAACAACATACTCTTAACGTCACACACACACACACACATTATATATATATATATATATATATATATATATATATATAGATACAGATATATATATATATTTACATCAAAATAAAGTGTTTGTGTGTTTGTTAAAATTATAGTCATATATGATGTCATAGCAGATGGCGTGATATATGAATTTATAGCAAAAGATACAGTTTAAAAAGGAGAGCAGGCAAAAATTCCCAGAAAACGCTGGGTGTATATATATATATATATATATATATATATATATATATATATATATATATATATATATATATATGTGAGAGAGAGAGAGAGAGAGAGAGAGAGAGAGAGAGAGAGAGAGAAGAGCTATATAGATAAACCGAGCAAGATAATGCTGGCCAAGGAAACCTTTGGGTTATTATCGCTCAGAAAGATTTGTTATTTGGTTTGTGTTGAGTTGTTATCTTGTATTTATAAAAGGTATTATGGATGTTGTTCTCATTAGCGTCTCTATTCGAAAATGACCCTTTTAATATATATTTATATCTAAATGTCATTTGATATTAAGTAAGAAATGCGATAAGGAGTGAACCTACCGCTTATTCTTTTATTTGTAACACAAGAGTGGGGGCAAGCAATTCCGTGCATTATCGGTGGTATCAACCAGCGGCAGACGACCAAATATTAGTAGTATTTTACTAAACAAGTCATCTGCTTTTTTGAAGTGAATGTAATTATGAAATGTGAAGATAAGTTGAGAAGCAAAGAAAAATATTACCGCAACTTTTGACGATATGCGCACAAGTGTTATATAAGATTTCTCTAAATAGAATTCCATTAAAATTAGTGAAGAAATCTTTGCAGCCTAAGGTTGGCTTTTTATAATTTCTTACGCAGTTTTCATTAAGAAAACTATTTCTGTGAAAAAATAAGTTTCTGTTTTTCGCGATGATACGCTAAGCTTTTAGTAACAGCGATCAGATCTTTCTTTCTTTAATTTGTTTCGTTTTTTTTTTAATAATTCACGTTGTTCTCGTTTTTATAGTAATAATTAACTAACTACTTATCAAGACGCGAACGCCATGTGAGAATAAGGTTTCCAACGATTTTAGTTACCGATGAACGCGTTTCAGGGAATTGCAAGTAATCCGATTAATTGCAATAAGTTGATTATTTTTATGAGCAGCTTGACAAGAATTAATTAACGTGTGTCTTAAACACGACCATGTTGTACTCAGTCGGGAAGCAGCCTAGTAGTATCGTATTAAAATTCTTTAAACGACATTTTGTTTATGGTAGTTCCACTTTATACAGAAGATGAAGAAAATTACTTGCAGTGGTTGATGCTGGACGAATACTTACTCTGAATGGTTTACAATCTATCCTTCAGTTTTGTTTTTAAAATTTTCACTTCATGGTTCCAGAAAGGTTATATAACGCTATAAAACACCCTGTCTGTCCTTGCATTTGTTAAACCAACTATTATCTACTTACTAACTGGATTTAAACTAACTATTATGTAACGACTAATTGTATTTGCTAGTTCACTATCGCTTCGCTAAGTAAGGGATAAAGCAATAGACTAAATGCGGTATTTTGGTGAGAGTGTCTGGTGTTATTTTGGAAAGAAAGGAATAACTCTTCATCCCACTAACAAAGATTTGTTGTCAACATTCTATAACCATCACCCCTTTTCCCCCCAAAAAAAATCGATTAGAGCTTCATGCCTAAGTATAAATAATTTTTGTTTGTGATTGTTTACAGAATTATACAAATGGAGCATTCAGTTAACTTTCCACAGCCTCGTAACTGTCGTTTCCTTTACTTTGTCCTTTAATCTTCACGTTTCATGATCGAAGTTTCTTACAAAAGAAGAAGGATTGATATTTGCTATCCATCTATCTAACACTTATCATGGTTGTTATTTTTTGTTTTTTTATTTGTTTTTTTTTTTTTGTTTTTGACTGCGAAATAATATTTTGTTGTCCCTTACATAAAGTGGCTCCACGCCTTACCTGGAACGATTTCTATAAGGAAAAAATTGTGTATATTTTTTAAGGGGCTGGGGAGCTCACCCCATCACTCTTACTCCGATGTAATTTGTACATATTTTTTTATAAAATAGATGTTTATTTAAAAATGACCTTGTAAAAAAAGGTCAGCACGACAAGCATCATTAAAAATATTTTAAGAGTTTCCTAATTTATCCTTCTTTTTACCAAGAAATCGTTTCATATATAAAATAGAAAGAACGCAATACAATAACGAAGCAAAATCATCAAGTATTATTATGTTGTTTAAGAATAGATCTGAAACTTATGAATACATTTCTGTCGAAAGTTTTTTCTTATATATATATATATATATATATATATATATATATATATACCAGCAAAAGTACCCGTCGTTGACTGGTTTCAAAAAACAGCCTACAGAAAATGGACTCTGATTTATGAAAGTATGATAGGTTATGAAAAGGAAGGGTTATAAATTTGGGTTGAATTTGGGAGTATCAAAACCAAAAAAAAAAATATGATGAAAGTAACAATAATATAGGTAAACCCTATAATTTATTATACCATACCTGTTCACACTGAAGCACTTATCACAATATTCTGTGGATCTATATTAAAAAACCTTGTTAAACTTTGTGACATATTTCCATTCTATGGAGGTCACGCGAACGAACACCCCGTAATTTTATTATACCATATTTCTTCAAACTGAAACATAATTATCAAAGTATACTTACGCAAATAGATATGAAAAGTATTTATTAAAGTTTGTGCCTATTTCCATTCTATGGAGGCCAGGAGCGAACACAGACTCAACAATATTATTATATACTCCTTATTTAAGTTAAAACATACTTATCAAAGTATTCTTATGTACATCTATATCAATATATATATATATTTTTAATTTTTCAAATTTTATTTCCATACTTTGTGAACCAGGCGCGAACGCAGACCCCACAATTTTAATGAACCACTGTTCTGCAGATCAAACATACCCATTCCTGTGTCTCGATACATCTTCTATCATTATATGTAATCAATTTTTTTTTTAAATAGTCAACCATATAGGAGCCTATTCGTGGCCAGACACATACACACACACATTCAACTTTATATTATAGATATGCTTCAGAATAAAGAACAGTCGTTTCAGGATTTTGCATACATTCTTTATCTGAAGCTTAATATCCTCTTTATTCTGCATCAATATCTTATTTCTCTTATTCTAACTATTCTGTAACTAAAATGATTTTAAGACTGTAAAAATAAAAGTTTTTCTATGTTTATTACCTTTAGCAAATAAGGTGCAAACCTTTTATAATATTTGATCATATTTTTCCTTTGAGGAGATGAATAAACATCGAAATGTCATGGGTTAAGGAATTATACTTATTAAACTGTATTCTTTGTTTTACATACAATAAAAATTATATTTTCAAGTTTAACCGCTTCAAATTATAAAATTTAAATGCCCAAGTTATGAGATATATATATATACATATACATAAATATACCTATATATACATATACATATATACATATATACATGTACATATATACATATATCTGTATACATATATACATATACATGTATACATATATATACATATATACATATACATGTATACATATATATACATATACATATACATATATATACATATACATACATATATATACATACATATATACATATATATATACATATATACATATATACACATATGCATACATATATACACATATATACATATACATACATATATACACATATATGCATATACATATATACATACATACATATACATACATATATATACATATACATACATATGTATACATATACATTATACATATACATACATATATATACATATACATACATATATATACATATACATACATATACATACATGCATATATATACATATACATACATATATATATATATATATATATATATCGCATTTCAAAATATATTTTATTATTGATTTAAATATGAACGTTATTTTGAAAGAAATTTTACATTTATTCATTTAAATATAAACTGTATTTCTCACAAAACGTTTTTTTAAAAAATGCTGATCTTAACTAGTGGTGTAAGTTTTTGGGACGGGGATTAGAGACTATATTCTCAGCTTAGAGCAATTCCCGAAAATTCCAAACACAAAGCAAATGATGTACTCAAATCGGGACGTGGTGATGAATTGGTCGTCGAACACCGTTGTGTTTCTTTTATCAGCGCGTCTCCTCAATCTTAAGCTGGCGAGCTCTAGCAAGACAAAAACGCAACGACCGACATTAAGTAACACCATGCAATTCCCTCACCCCCTTAACTTGGAAAGGGCTGTTGTCGATAGGGGGTAATGGGAGGCGGGGTGCTGACTGTAATGAGCTTGGTCCCTGAGAAAACGAAAAAGAACGGTTGTTGTTGCTGTTGTTGTTGTTGTTGTTGTCGGAGTTGTTGAAGCTTACTGACCAGGAGGTTTGGAGAGGCAGGAACTTGGGGGTGTTGGCTATGCGGTTAGGGAGCTAGGAATGGTTAGGAGGGGGCCACGGAAGTGCAGCCTTGGTGTGGCAGTCTTGAAGGATGAGTGAATGAGTTTAGATTGTTTGATTGTTATTGTCGTGTGGGGTTGTAACCAGAGGCTAACATTTGGACGAGGGAGCGAGGAAGGAAGGAAGGAAGGAAGGAAGGAGTATATGAAAGTGTGCGAAAGACAGAGAGTCAATAAGTTAAAGTGTTAAAATATATCGATGAATGAAAGATGGATAAAAAAGAGAATTGTGTATAATTAAGGGAAAATATATTCTTAGTTGTGATTATTTCTCCTAATAGACGCAATCTAAAGAAGGAATATGGCATATGAGATAAAGTGAGAGAAGCAGTGTGTAGAGAGAGAGGGCGGCGATCAAATCGAAGGAAATAGAACAATTCAAAAACATAATATAAATAAAAAATCGAAAATAGAAAGAGGAAAAATAAAGAAAACACACATAGTAAAGAGAACAAAAGAAAGAAATGAACAAAGAAAGTAAGCTATAAACAAAATAAAAATATTATATAAAGAATGAAGAATGACATTTAAAAATAAAAAAATTACAGACCCAAGACAGAGAAAATAAGGACAAACGAAGACAACGGGCAAAGATAGAATATTAATCTACCGGGCATTTGCGCCCGTTAAATCCGCCATAGTTACAGCCCGTGGCCTTATAATGAATGTTTTATGCTAAATTGATAGTTGAATATGGTTATATTTCTGCTATTTTTCCTTAAATACGACTCGCTATTAATCCCTTACTGTAAAATGTATATAATAATAATTAACTCGCTGCATCTTATCATAACAAATGTCAATACAAAATTTCAGCTTGTCGTTTCAAATAAAACTTCTAGAGTAAATGTAGTACTGTGGTGAAAATCGGACGGATACAATAATAAGTAGTTCGTTGTACCTAATCATAAAAAGGTCCATATAAAAATTTAGCCATATCGGCTTCGTAGTTCCCGAGAAAAAAAGGGACGGAAAGAGAGATAGACAAACAATAAGGAATATGTTATAAAAAAAAACAGTTTAATAGAGAAGTAACTGTTGTATTTTATTACAGAGAAAATTCTTTGAATCTAATTGCCAGGACAAACGATAGCAAAAAGAGATCGGGATGGAAGAAAAGAAGAATGTGAGAAAATATCCGAGAAAAAAAAGGAGTTAATCGAAACTTATTGTTTTTGTACTCTCTCAACATTAATCAATCTGACTAACAGCATAATCCCACTCCTTCACTTTAGATTTTCTCAGATGTCGGAAAATATTTTAGCCTAATAACATTTTCCCATGAATCTGTTTTCTTTTGAATCCCTTCCCTGCTGCATGTTTGTTAACCGAAACAACATACACATATTTCAATGTAATGTGAATAAATATCTTGCTACACAAATCTTCACTTATAGGATACTCCCTATAAATATGACCCGTAATAATAGTAGTATTTAACGTCACAGTAGCAATATGCTTGGGGTGAATAAAAGAAAACAAATTTTCCAATAAAAAAAAACGGAAAGAAGTTAGAGAGTAGATCTGAGTGACTGTCGTTAAACTTTTCTGGGCTTCAATTTCTTGTAATAAATAATTTTACCGATAATTCTTCATCAGTTTTGGTTTCGGTTTAGATTATAGATGATGGCACCCCAGTAATCTATATTTTTATAAATAATTATATCAAGAACTCTTCATAAGATTGTTTTGATTCAAACTGATGAACCCAAGTCATTTGGATATTTTTTTTTGTTTGAAATCGCAACTTTATAACATATAAAAATCGATAGAACATTAACTCTAATAATATATACGAAATCTGCAAAAATTAAAATATAATGTTTAAACAGATGTCTCTTCGAGCTTAGATAAATACTTTTGCAGTTTTAACAAAAGAGCTACAATAATATCAGAGCGTTTCTATTTACACTGAACATCTACAGAATGCCAACATCAATATATTACATATGAATGGGTCCCCTGTGGAATTTCCACAGGTCCCGCTAGTTATATAATAATTGAAAAGAAAGGATTAAGTCGTTTGTTTATTTTGTTGTTGTTGTTGTTGTTTATGGCAATCACTTGAGACAATGCATGAAGCCACTTGATATAAAGTGCTAAAAATAACAATCCAAAGTAAAAACAACTAACAAGCGATGTGTTAGATAGATAGATACACAAAAACAGCAATTCTTTCTTTCATCAGAAACATTGCTCATGGAATACGAGAACTAGAGGACAAAACAAGGGAAGGGATTGTTACACAGTTAAACCCAATGTCAACTTTATACTCTCCTTTGAAGCTAAATATATTAAAAGAAAAAAAAGTAAGAAGCGGAAAATAATTTTCAAAAAAGCAAAGACAGAAACAAAAACAAATATATGATAGAAATAGGGAAGGAGGACAAATTAAAAAAAAAATTGCATAAAAATAATTATTTGAAAAAAGGAAAGAAAGTAGGTTGAAGAAAATACAAAATATGAAAAAAATAATGAAAAAGGAACGAAATAACGATGAAGAAAAAAAGAAAAATGAAAGAAAGAGAAACCGGAAAGAAACCGGAAAGAAACCGGAAAGGAAGAATCCACATGAAAAGAAAACGAATGAATGAATAGAAGCAGGAATTAGAGATAAGTAGACAAGGAAGAAAAACAAGTACAAAAATAACTTATATAAAGGAGACACAGAAAGAAAGAATAAAACGAAGGAATAAGTTTTAGAATAAAAACCGATTAGGTGAATGAAAAGGAAAACGATAAATAAGATGAATGTAAGATAAAATAAAAATATTTAAATCCTAAAGAAAAAAAAAAACATTTAAAAAGAGTAAAAGAGAGTGTAAAAATAAATTTTTTTTAAAAATGCCGAAATGAAAATGAAAATGTAAAATGAAGTTTAAATGTCCAACATAAATAAATTTCTGATGAGCCATTCCACTTAAGTTAACAAATTTACCAAACTTTCATTACTATTGATTACTATATTGCCCTTTTAACTACTGGTCACTCTTTAACCCTTATCCTTGAGTGGCCTCTCGGCCTTGATAAGTGGTGACGCCTATGTTTAAAAACAAAAACAAAAAAACATACGCAATCTGCATGAATTAAAATATTATGCTTAAGCGTAGTGTATGACCGAGCAACGCCGGGGGTCCAGCCAGCATTGAATAAAAATGGAAAATAGAAATATTAATAAAGGAAGCGAACAAGAAAAACTGAGTAAATAAAAAAAAAAAGAAATGAAAAGAGAAAAATAGATGAAATTAATGACAGAATAAAAGAATGACGATTACATGACGAATAAAATAAATAAAAAAAACAAAGAAGCGATAAAAGAAAAAGAAGAAAAATTAAGTAAAAAAAGATAGATTTAAAGCTATTTAAAAGCTCAACATAGAAAGAAAAAAAAGATATAGAAAGAAATGCTAAGAAATAAAAATAAAACTCGACACAGAAAAGAATATTGAATATCTACAGAAATTAGTCTTGGCAATAGTAGAGATTTGTCTTCTGTAACTCCAGACCTATCAGTTTCATCTGGGTCATCAGTAACTTGTTAGAATATCTAATAAATGAAAAATATTTTAATCGGCCCAGTAAAAGAAACATACTTTACTGCGAGCTACAACATGGTCGTCAACAAATACTTGTCGAACTTTCCTTTTAAACCATGAAATTTTCCCTGTCGTCCATCGTTTGGAATACTCTCATAGAACCAGGTCGGTATAAAAGATTTTCCCGGATTGTAGAAAAGGCATCTTAAAACATCACAATTTATTTTATGCTTGTTATTGAAAGAAAAAAAAAAGGATGAAATAAACAAAAGAAAAAGTTAAAACGAAATAAATGTTGAAGTAAAAAAAAGGGAAGGAGTGTATAAATCATTGGCAAACGTAAAAATAAGAAAGAACAACAGGAATCGAAAGAAAGAGATTAAAATATTGATCGAAGCCAACTTCAAGTTGTCGGATTTCTAAGAAGAACCTCAAATGAGGCTTCCTTCTTTGTGATCTCCTTAAAACCTTTAAGTAGTCAGAATAAAATCAATTGACGAGTGTTGATCGCAACAATAAAGCAACCGTTCTTCGCGCCCAATGGCGAACTGGATAAGATCCAGTTAGTTCAGATACTCTTCTCTTTACTCCTCCTCTTCCCATTTCTTCCCGCAATCTACTCGTAACATTACGGTTCACGTTCTTTTTTTTTTTTTTTTTTTTTTTACTTCTGTATCTTCGGCATCTTCCTTCTTTCTTTTCTTATTTTATGAAATCAGCCTTCCCTCTTCTTTCTCTTATTTGCATTTTCTCCTCCTCCTCCTCCTCCTCCTCCTCCTCCTCTTCTTATTGTAACTTGTTTGTTTGCTTCCTTTAATGACCTGATTATTCGCTCACCTTTAATTGTTTCCCCATAAGAGCAAACTTATGCACAAAGTAATTTTTATGTGACGATAATCGTCTCCCTCTAAAATGTCATTTTGGATGGGGTTTAAAATAAAACTTGTTTCAACTAAGAAAGACCTCGCCTCATCCGATCGATGACCGATACTATACTCTATTCTAGCCGGAAGGCACAGAGTATTTCTTGTATAATTTCTTTTTTCTGGTTGTGTTAATATATTTACCTATTTCTTCCCATAGCACATAATTACCCAAACACGGCTTAATCACGTTGACACATCCGTTCTCTTTAGATCACTGAACTAAAGCAATGCTGAGCTTTGTTAGTACCAGATGGGTTAGTATCTAGAATACCAAGCGCTGTATGTAGAAAATATTTCCCTGAAAGAACTGCAAAAACAAAATATCGTTATCTACTCTGACGGTATATACATGCGACTTGAGGTCGCTTATGAAACTTCCTCTCTTTAGACGGTTCTACCTGCTTAGGTGAAGTATTATTTCGGTTTGGCTCGTAGTTCTGATTCTTCTCCATATCTGTTTTCAGTAATTATGCAGAATACGAACCGTGCTATTTTTTAAATGAGATTTTCAAGTTTAATTCATTTTTTTATAATATCTTATTGATTAAATGGTTAAGTGAAAGAAGAAAATGGTGTTTAATCCCCCCTCACTCATTTTAAGAAAGTGTTTTAAATAACTTTATTATTTCAGCACGGTCTCTATTCCGCATCATTAGACTTTACTTCCTCCGCCTTTTAATCTTTTCGTGTGCAACATAATTTATCTATTCCTCATTCTTTGTCAATTCAATTAATAAGATCAAATACGAATACAGCAATAGGGTGAACGGAGGAAAAGGCTGAGGCAATCAAAGAGATAAATATTTCACTAACGGGACAAGTGGAAATTCCACAGGGGACTCACTCATACGTAATATATAGATGATAGCATTCTGTAGATATGCAGCGTAAATGGAAACACTCTAATATTATTGTAGCTCTTTTGTTAAAACTGCAAAAGGATTTATCTAAGCTAGCAGGGACGTCCGGCATAGCCTTATCGTAAAGTACGCTTAAATATGATTTTAATTCTTGTAGATTTCGTATATATTATTACAGAGTTAATGTTCTATCGATTTTTATATATTATAAGGTTGCGATAACAAAAATAAATATATATATATTACTTGGGGTCATCAGCTTGAATGGAAACCGAATCACAAAACTTATATATATATATATATATATATATATATATATATATATATATATACGTCATGCCGCACTGATGAGTTGTGATACAGCGAAACAGTACTGTATGTGGATGATTATAATGCTCTCTATCTTAGATTGAGTATACTGGGAAGTGATATACAGACTGTCAATAGCGTAGTAAGCGATGCTAGATGTGTAAGCAAATCGAGCCTCGGTATTTGGATCATGTCAAAACCTTCACTATCATTTGGATCATGTCAAAACATTCACTATCATTTGGATCATTTCAAAACATTCACTACCATTTGCGTCATGTCAAAACATTCACTATCATTTGGATCATGTCAAAACATTCACTATCATTTGGATCATGTCAAAACATTCACTACCATTTGCGTCATGTAAAAACATTCACTATCATTTGCATCATGTCAAAACATTCACTATCATTTGCATCATGTCAAAACATTCACTATCATTTAAATCATGCCAAAACATTCAATATCATTTGGATCATGTCAAAACATTCACTATCATTTGGATCATGTCAAAACCTTCACTATCATTTGGATCATGTCAAAACATTCACTATCATTTGGATCATGTCAAAACATTCAATATCATTTGGATCATGTCAAAACATTCACTATCATTTAAATCATGCCAAAACATTCAATATCATTTGGATCATGTCAAAACATTCAATATCATTTGGATCATGTCAAAACATTCACTATCATTTGGATTATGTCAAAACCTTCACTATCATTTGAATCGTGTCAAAACATTCACTATCATTTGGATCATGTCAAAACCTTAACTATCATTTGGATCATGTCAAAACATTCACTATCACTTGCATCATGTCAAAACATTCACTATCATTTGCATCATGTCAAAACATTCACTATCATTTGCATAATGTCAAAACATTCACTATCATTTGCATCATGTCAAAACATTCACTATCATTTGGATCATGTCAAAACATTCTCTATCATTTGGATCATGTCAAAATCTTGACTATAATTTGAATCATGTCAAAACATTCACTATCATTTGGATCATGTCAAAATCTTCACTATCATTTGAATCATGTCAAAGCCTTGACTATCATTTCGATCATGTCAAAACCTTGACTATCATTTGTATCATGTCAAATCATTCACTGTCATTTTGATTATGTCAAAACATTCACTATCATTTGGATCATGTCAAAACCTTTACTATCATTTTGACTATGTCAAAACATTCACTATCATTTGGATCATGTCAAAACATTCACTATCATTTGGATCATGTCAAAACATTCACTACCATTTGCGTCATGTCAAAACATTCAATATCATTTGCATCATGTCAAAACATTCAATATCATTTGGATCATGTCAAAACATTCACTATCATTTGCATCATGTCAAAACATTCACTATCATTTGCATCATGTCAAAACGTTCACTATCATTTGGATCATGTCAAAACATTCACTATCATTTGGATCATGTCAAAACCTTCACTATCATTTGGATCATGTCAAAACATTCACTATCATTTGGATCATGTCAAAACATTCAATATCATTTGGATCATGTCAAAACATTCACTATCATTTAAATCATGCCAAAACATTCAATATCATTTGGATCATGTCAAAACATTCACTATCATTTGGATTATGTCAAAACCTTCACTATCATTTGAATCGTGTCAAAACATTCACTATCATTTGGATCATGTCAAAACCTTAACTATCATTTGGATCATGTCAAAACATTCACTATCACTTGCATCATGTCAAGACATTCACTATCATTTGCATCATGTCAAAACATTCACTATCATTTGCATCATGTCAAATCATTCACTGTCATTTTGATTATGTCAAAACATTCACTATCATTTGGATCATGTCAAAACCTTTACTATCATTTTGACTATGTCAAAACATTCACTATCATTTGGATCATGTCAAAACATTCACTATCATTTGGATCATGTCAAAACCTTCACTATCATTTGGATCATGTCAAAGCATTTATTATCCGCACAGTAGCAGCTGAATGGTAAGAATCATTGACTGTCATTTGGGCGGTCGGGTTTCGATCCTGGCTTTAGGTAGCCGCACTAATGAGACGTGATACATCGAAACATACCGTATGTTTTTGACTAATATATATATATATATATATATATATATATATGACGTTAATTTCGTTCAGATATAATCTAAACCGAAACCAAGACAAATGAAGAGTTCTCGATAAAATTATTTATGTAAAATATAGATTACTGGCGTGCCATCAGTTATAATCGAAACCGAAACCAAGACTTATGAAGAATTCTTGATAAAATTATTTTTTTTAAATTGACTATTAGAGTACCATTAGCTATAATCGGAACCGAAACCAAAACTTATGAGGAATTCTTGGTAAACATATTTATAAAAAAATAGATGACTTAAGTGTCATCAGTTATAATCGAAACCGAGACCAAATTCATGAAGAATTCTTAGTAAAATCATTTATAAAAATATTAAGTGACTTTAGTGCCATCAGCTTTAATCAAAACCGAAACCAAAACTCATGAAGAATTCTTGGTAAAATTATTTATGACAAGAAATGGAAGTACATAGCAATTAAACGACCCGGATGTAAGCGTGACATAGAAAATAACACACACACTATCCTATTAATCTATAGATTACAAGTTTATCTTCTTTTTTTTAAATATCAAAATGTTGCAAAACTAAAAACGACCATTGAATTAGAAATAACAAAAACGTAAGACGGTAGAAAAAACAGACGTGTGGCACATGCAAAACTATTAGTGCTGACAAATACTGAACAATCGCGTCTTTTTTTGTCAGAGAAAGATTTGATCAAACAAATATTCTTCATCTCCGTCCATGGAATTTTACGCAAATTATATTTTTAACGAAAGCATCTACAAACGTATTCTGTGTATTCAATGATACAAATAAATACTATATAAAAATTAACTTTTTATAGAAATCGTCCCAAAGAAGGCATGAAGCCACAATGTAAAGGACTAACAAGGACAAATGATGATTATAGAAACGACATGAGATGCCTAAGTCTGGAAAAATCGCTATGAGGAAAACAGTTAGAGTGTGTGTGTGTGGGGGGGTGTTTAGAGAAAAAAATGTGAGGCCGACAGACAAAGGCTATCGGGAAGATTCTTAGACAAATCCAAAAATAGCAGAGCCCTAGAAAATCTTCATCTTTAATGATAAAAGTTATGTGTTCGACTGATATTATAAGAGGTAACTAATTTTAAGATCTCTTAACTGATATTGAAGCTGTTTTTATTTTCTGTTCTCGCATACATTTACGTTCACTCATAAATACGATGATTATATCTAGATATTAAATTATTTTCTGCAACCAATATATATATATATATATATGTGTGTGGGGGGGGGTGCGTGTGGATGTATATATATATATGTGTGTGTATACATATATATGTATACACATATGTGTATACATGTGCATATACATATATGTATACATATGTATGTGAGTATATATACACACACGTGTATGTGTGTGTGCGTGTGTGTAGCTTAAAGCCATTAGAATCCATGGTACTGATACCATAGCTGGCAAGAACACTCCAAGTCTCATAGGAAAAATGTATTGAGCAACGGATGCCGCTGTATCAAGTGTCTGTTTATCTGACCAAAGCATTTGGCATCGGCAACAAGAAACTCTCTGGTTGATCTTAGAGAATGTAGAGTGCCCTACAACCTTTGTTAGAATATTCATGGAACTGCACAGTGGCATAAAACTCGAGTCGTTTTTAACGGAAACTTGTCTGATAAAATCCCAGTTGACAATGGTGTCAAACAAGGTGATATTCCTATCCCTACTCTGTTCTTTATATGTTTTGCTGCTCTACTTGCTCATTTCGGGTGTCATGTATAAGTTTCTACCCACAAATCGAATTATTTTTGATCTTAGAAGATTTAATGCCAGAAACAAGCTGCATCATGTCTTAGTTAAGGAGCTACTATATGCAAACAATACTGATTTTGTCGCACACCGAGGCTAATATGCAGTATTTGCTGACTCCTGCACTGCCTTCGGTTTAAAGATGAGGCTGTCTAAAATAAAGATGATGTTCACTCTGTACCGGACCAGTCATACGTGGAGTCGAAGATGGTCTGTGGTGCTAGACTAGAAGTAGTCGATTCGTTTGTCTACCTTGGTAGTTCTCTGTCGAGGGATAGCGCTCTCGATACTGAAACCCACAGGTTACGAATTCAGATGGCTGTTGTAGCTTTTGGAAGGTTAGAGAATAGAGTATGTTCAAAAATAGGAGAAGGATCTGCGTTTACAAGTGATAGTCCACACAGAGCTGGACATGCGACATTTGTGAACGAGTGTTTCTGTCAAAAGCTAGCTACGTCAACAATTTTAAGTCACACAAAATTCCCGTTCAGGTCAACTTTGAACCTATTAGTCCGAACCAAACGATCTGTTTAATATGCAGCAAAGTTTGCAGGTCTACTGCTGGTTTGAGAAGCCATATTGTTTATAGAAATGCCCTTCTGTTTCCAGAGGAAGTCAACTCAGTAGAAATTGTTCAATTTGTATGTCACATCTGCTTCAAGATGTGCAAATCTGCGGCCGGACTGCAGAGTTATCTAAGATAAAATGGACGACTAGATGGGGAAAACTCAATTTAACGGCGGTCACCTGAAAAGATGCAGCAATTATCATATACATGTGTGTGTATGTATAAATATGTATGTGTATATATATATATATATATATATATATATATATATATATATATATATGTTTCATGTTTTTGCCTCCTAATGTGGGGGGGGTAGATATTTATTTTCTGTGCACCGCAGCAAAATGTGGCACAAGGCGGGAAGGTGCAGGACGGGCGAGATCCCCTAAAGAAGGGACACTCTCGCCTCATCAAAAATTGCTTTGGCACCCCCGTAGGGCTCAGTGTCAAGAACGAATCCTTAACGAGTACCCTACCCTGTCTCCCTGCAGATGAAGCCGCGTCGAGACCATCCCCATCAGACGAACTAATGGGGTGGTAGATATTTATTTGATGTCCACCACACCAAAATGTGGCACAAGGCCGGAAGGTGGAGAATAGGCAAGCTCCCCTAAAGGAGAGGCACGCTTTCCTCATCAAAAATTGCCTGGGCACCCCCGTCGGCATTCTCTGGTAGGGGCGTCTCAGGCAACAAGCAATTAACTTGCCCCACCGGTAAGCCCGGTGGCAAGGCCTGGGACGGTGGACCTCCTAGGTAGTACCACAGCGGTGTACCTCAGTCCGACAGGTGCTGGGGCGGATCTCGGCCCACCACCTGTTGGGCTGAGTGTCAATTACGAATTCTTGACGAATATTCTACCTTGTCTTCCTGCAGCCGAAGCCGCTAGGAGACACATCCCCCATCAGATGAACTAATGGAGGGTATGACACCAATGACTTTGACAATCATTTTTATAACCACCGGCTGTGCTAACCAACCAATAAAAATCTTCCAAAGTTACTATAAACATTGTCGAATTATAGATTCAATCAGTTCGCCGTTAACTACGTCACGGACCGCATTTGATTCTTAGCCGCCATCTTTGTTACTAGCAATCACTACCGCCATCTTTGTTACTAGCAATTACTGCCGCTATCTTTGTTACTGGAAAATACTTCACACTCAGTATCGAGACTGCACTCTGTTCAACATGTCTCAACACTTAATATATATGTATATATATATATATGTAGATATGTGTGTGTATAAATATGTATGTATATATATATGTGTGTGTGTGTGTGTGTGCATCTCTATCTCTAATATTATATTAAAGAAACTTTGTGTTTGTGAGTTTGTTCCTTATGGACTCAAAAACTGCTGGCCCGACTTTTATGAAATTTTATAGAAATGTACATTATGTGCCTAGCAGTGTTCTTAAATTAGATTTTGTACCGGAATCTTTTTGATAATCATCGATACTCGAATATTGGAATAATTCGATGAAAGACAGAACATATGATTTTTACCAAAGTTTGCACTTTACAACGCCTAACATCATAGGTGCATTTGAGAAAGTTTATAAGCACACAAGCCGAAAGGCTAAGCATATAAAATCGATAGTAGGTTCTTTGATATGACAATGGCACGTCCGAAATGTTTAGAGCACAACTGCAGCACGATACTTGACTGTTGCATTTAAACTTCAAACCATTATATATAAAAATAATTTATAAAATCAGTTATAGGTTCTCTACAGTGCAATGTAGACTACAATGTATTGTGGACTAAGTCACTGCAGGAAACTTCATCCCGGTGCACCGGAATTGGTCCACAACTAGAACAGGCAATCAATCGATTTTATGGAAAAATGGACGATTCCACTACTTCCGATAACAATAAAAATATGGGAGCGTGAAATATTCGTTGATCATTATTCAATCCCGGACAACACTGGATCTCCCTGCTAGTATATATATATATATATATATATATATATATATATATATATATATATATTTCATTTCATAGAAATTTTACTCATACAAATTTATATTAAAAATCTCTCTTTCTCTCTCTCTCTCTCTCTCTATATATATATATATATATATATATATATATATATATATATATAGAGAGAGAGAGAGAGAGAGAGAGAGAGAATTATCTGAAAAAACTACATGCAAAGACAAGCATCAGGATAAAAAGAACTCTACCTGGTTAGAATAAAATAAAAAAGATAAGGAATAAAGTTGCATGGTACTTTATTACATTATCGAGCCAATAAGGATTAAAGAAAATGAAAATAGAGAAAAAAAACTCTTTAGGCTATGCTATTTCGAAGCTAAATGCTTCTCACTAGAAAAGGAAAAACATTTAGTTTCGAAATGACATGACCTAAAGAAGTGTCCTCCCTATTTCTCTTTTCTGTAACCTATCTGGATGTGATAATGTAACACATTTCCAATATAACGTTTCTCCTTGTTTTTTTTGTTGTTTTTTTTACATATTAATGCATTAGTTTTTCCACAATCAGACACAACACATCCCACACACAGTATCAACTGGAACATTGCAAAACTGTTTTTTTGCTAAGTAAAGAAATAAGAAAAGCATTAAAATCTAGCGCATACAAACATATATTATCATTATGTATCATCTCAGTCCTTGTAATAAACATTGACACTTGATTATTTCGATATTTAACAGTTCTATAATAATCGACATATTGTTTAAACTGGGATAAAATTAGGACATTTTTAACTCTGAATTGTCAAATTGAATAGTCCAGCATAAACATGTCGGTTTCTACAACACACAAACACTGACTCGTATATATGATCATCCACATACAATCTCACTCTATTACAGTGATTCAGTGCGGCTAATCTAGCAATTTCCCCGAGCCAATTCCATTTACTGTGCTGTTGGATCAACGCTGGTAAATGATATCTACATGTCTATATATTAATATTGGCCGCCATTTTTTAAATGTTCCATTTGTTTATTTTCGAAAAGGTTCACCTTACACTAAATAGGTAGCAGGCAATATCATTTAGTGACGGTTCTCTACCTTGAAAAGTTGGTGCGGCTTATACAGTTTTCCACAAAGAGACTGTTTCATTGTATCACAGCTCTTCAGTGTTGCTTGAATAACAGATTTACTCTAGCTAGGTATCAAACCTACAACCATCTAATTGAGAGCGAAAGATAAAAAGAGAGATAAAAAGAGAGATGAGAGAGAGTAAAAGGAGGAGGAACAATTCTGTTTTATTCCACTTTTTGTCATCTGAGTTCATGCCAAATTATTTTCTCAACAAGTTCATACTCATCCAGATGATGACAACACTCAATCACTTAATCGTTTCTCTACACGGTTTATCATCCTTACATTGTTTTTCTTTTGATATTTTATTTAAAAAATACCATTCGTCTCTTTTGTTCTTAATTTGTATGCTGAGGCATTTTTTCGCAATTAAGAACATAAACGATAATCACGAAACTATGATCTAAATGTTAACACAATCAAACACAATAGTATGATGACAAAATAAGATACACATATATCATTTTTAACAAAAGATCGTATTAACGTCATATAATAAACAAGCATTTTGGAAGCTTATTTTAACTACATGCCAATACAAGAATAATTAATAATCTTGATCGTGAATTTAATCTGTAAAACAATAGACTTGTTTCTACTTTAATTCAAACGTTATTACCTATCACGCTACACACACACACACACACACATATATATATATATATATATATATATGTGTGTGTGTGTGTGTGTGTGTGTGTGTGTGTGTGTGTAGCGTGATAGGTAATAAAGTTTGAATTAAAGTAGAAACAAGTCTATATATATATAAGAGCAAACAGTTAATAAAACATGTTAAAAAAACACTTTGAAAAAGAGTTAAAAACATATTTAATCTGAAAAGGAAACACATAATAAGTGGATAGTCCTTAATCCGCGGAGTTTCGAAGAGATACTTTCCTTCTCATCAGAGGGTAGGAATTAGCAAAATGCGGGATCGGATTGTGCATACAAAAGTATTTGATGACACTGCTAGTAAGTCAAAGACTTACTTGATAACAAAAAGTGAAGTAGAGGGAATATGGTGAAGAAAAAGGTCATATGAATGATATATATATATATATATATATATATATATATATATATATATATTATATGATATATATATATTATATGAAATATATGATATATATATATTATATGAAATATATGATATATATATATATGATGTATTATGTATATTATATTTTTATATACGATACATGATAGATATTATATATATATTATACATCTGATATATATTATATATATGATATCTGATATATATTATATATATTATATATGATATATTATATATATTATATATATTATACATGATATTTAATATATATATTATTTTTATTATATATTATATATTATATATGATATATATATTATAGATATAATATATATGATATATATTATATAGGATATATATTATATATATATATATTATATATTGCATAAATATATTATATATAAATAATATATATATAATATATGTTATATATATATATATATATGTAATTGGTTGATTTCCTGTTTTGAAGCCATTAATAAATTAGAAATTAAATAAAGACTTTTCATATCTATCTGCGTAAGTATACTTTGATAATTATGTTTCAGTTTGAAGAAATATGGTATAATAAAATTATGGGGTGTTTCTTCGCGTCTAACCTCCATAGAATGGAAATATGTCACAAAGTTTAACAAGGTGTACAGAATATTGTGATAAGTGTTTCAGTGTGAACAGGTATGGTATAATAAATTATGGGATTTATCTATTTCATTTTTACTTTCATCATATTTTGCTTTGGTTTTGATACCCCCAGATTCGAAGCTATCTCATTACAACCCTTCCTTTTCATAACCTATCATACTATCATAAATCAGTCCATTTTCTGTAGGCTGTTTTTGAACCCAGTCAACGACGGGTACTTTTGCTAGTATATATATATATATATATATATATATATATATATATATATATATATATGAAAGTTAAGAAAGAACAAATTTAAAAATTTACACGAAGATGATATGTGGATGACATCGGCAGTTATCACAGTGCATTATGAGAGGTCAGTCTATTCTGCTCATTTCTATCCAAGTCAGTATGATAAGGTTTAGAGAATTCCAATATTATTAGACAACAAAGGTCTTCGCATTATATCACTTTAGACAGCAACTTCAACCTGATATGAATGCACCATATCGTCTTTCTGAACGCTAACAGCTACGTGTTCCGATATTGCAAAAAAGGTGTATTCTGAACCTTTGACGTTTCTCTTTTTTAATAACATGTTCGCAGACCTCAGCCAATTAGCCTCAGTCAACGTATTGTTGTTGTTGTTGTTGTTTTTGTTGTTGTTGTTGTTTCACCATGTTCCGGCAAAATTTTCCTCTGACTTCCTTCAGGTGGTTAACTAGAGGAATGCCAGAGGATATATTGGTCGAAACGTGATGAAACACCAACTATGAAGACGAGGATAACAGTCCTCAAAAAATTAAATACTTAAATTATGAAGTCTCATCACAAAGGATTCCAAAAACTAAAAAAATAAAATAACATAATACCATTCAGAAGACTTTCGTGAAAATCTGACGGTCTTCCTGAGCAAATTCTGGGGGTTAAATTGTAACTGTCCCGTTTTAATTTTCAAACAATCTCTAAAAGCGTATTTAAGTTATGGCACCTCTATTATACACTTAAGAAAACGAGTTACATGTTTCTGCAGGATTTACTTTTTGTGAATGTAAACATTAAAACGACCCCCAAAATATTGACAATGAAGCTTGCAGTTATGTTTGACATATAAAGAGTATTATTCAATTGTATTTAGTGACTATGATATGTATTTTACGATATATATATATCGTAAAATAATGTCTTAATTGTTTCAAATAACAAGCTCAATGAAGTTATGCGTTCGACTTTAGAGTATATATACCTATTTGGTTGCATCTCACTGATCAAAAGAAGGACTCTATTGATAATCATAATTTTATTTATTTTTATTTCAGCTAATTCTTACATTGTTTCCGCTAGCAATACCGAAAATATTGTTTTGAAGCACTGTCTTTTTCTTATTAATATTTGATCCTCTTTGAATAGCAACTAAGTAAGCCAAAGACAATATTTTTCATTAGAGGCTGCGAAACGACTGCAAGATACAAGTCGAAAATATATTCCCATGAATGATCGTTGTGTTTGATTCATCTGTTGATAATCTTGCACGAGGTGCCAACATTGTTAAGCAAAACTTATTCTGTGGAATAAACTGAATTCGAACTTGTCACACTCAGATCGTGAGAACGTGATGTTGTCCACTTAACCATTTTCACTTCCAAGATTGCCAATGTACCTTTGATACTAACTCGGAGAAACTGCAATCCTCTAATCAGTCACTCGCACTTGCGTAAATCTATCATATCGTATACTGATGTAATTAGCAAATATACATGTGCAGTCCGCTTCAGCCATGTCCAAACAATGATGGACCATCACCAGGTATGTTGAGGTATTTTCTCGGTAGGATTTTGCATATCATCAAAGCTGACCACAAACAGTTGTTATTCTGAGTGAACCAATCTGAACATATGACTTCGTATTAAATCTAAGTCGAAAACTTTGTAAGACAAAGTATCTGAAAGTTGGATTAATACCTGTGCAGATTTATTGTTCAGAATCTCAACGCAGTGGGAAACTGAATTAGTTAAATCAGAACCAGTCTTGATGATAAAGCCCACCAGATTAATGTGATACTTACAGAGACATAGGAGCGCCTAGTTTGAAACAAAAAAAGAGCGATTCAAAAAATAGTAATTAGAAGTTTATTTTAAAGCATATCGAAAAGAGTGACAGAGATAGAGAGAGTAATATCACTGCTTTTCTATTAGCTTTCAGAACAGGATAAACAGGTAAAGCCTCAGTTTAGTTTAAGCTGAAACATTAACGACTGATTTTTGGAGTGTCATGAGATGAACCGAATGGGAATGGATAAAACAAACTGATAACAATACATTCATGACTTTCATTTGGTCGTGGACGATAATAGATACTCCATGTAAGGGTACTTGCGCCTTGATTACGAAACAAAGGCTACGCAATTCCCAACCACACCTCTTCTGAATCGGCATTGATTGATTCCAAATGGCAACAAGAAATCTAGGATGACTGAAAAACAATGCCGAAATAAGCGGAGATGACATGTAACACCTGATATTTCCAAAAGGTCACCCAATTTTTTACTGACTCAACGTAGCTTGCTTTTAGTGATGTACCGGAAACCGATGTGATTATGCCGTATATTTAGGGAGACATTATAAGTGACTTTAGTTATATAGTGTAGGGAACGTGAGGAAATGGTTGACATGCCACGTGTGTGTAAGAGGCACCTCCATTAATGCAGACAGGTGTATCAAACTATATTTTTGAATGGGCACAACGAGTATTTTATAAACGACCTGTTCTTTTTCTACAACATTGCCCGTGGGTGGGGAGATATTAATGCGTGGAAAACGTAGAGGAAAATACTTCCACATATACTCAGGCTTACAATTACTATTTTATTAGTTTTAGTTTTCTCTTTTTTATACGAATGAGTTGCCATTTTTCAAGGCAAATAGCACTCGAGTATAAGTGCCAATGGGATTCGCAGTTGGATTTTAAACAATATCATCGCGATGCAAAAGTTTTTCCAGATTTAATTTTTTTTTCTTAGAAATAAAACCTGTGTTTTTTTTAATCTTTATTCATAATAATAACGACCTTTGGTTCCATCTTGAAACAAGCTTACAAATTCCTTGCTGTAAAATTATTTAGGTTTTAATGTGAAATATGAATCTAATTCATGTTCAATTTCTTCCCTAATGTAAACCTAATAGTTTTGTAATCTTCAAAATAAGTGATAATAAAGGGGATCTAGGTCAGGAGAATATGCAGGATGAGGTAAGATTTTTTAACCAAATTCTTCTTGGTTATGACTGTTGTGTAAGGACGAGCATTATCATGATGGAAGATGGCTCATTTATTTGAGTAAAGAATGTCGCGTTCATAGGTGAAAAATATAGATGATGTTTTAATAAACTGTAAAAGACAAATATAAATTAATCACAGTGATGTGTTTAAGTAATAATAATATGCATAAAATGCAAACCGGAAAAAAAAAACTTTTGCGCCGACCTGATACTATGAGACTATTCAAAACGATGGATGAGAAGGAAACATTTTCCTGGCTTACATCGAAAAGCTCAACAAATATTTGTTGACATTATCCTTGACGACAACCATGATGTAGTTTGCAAGGGAGCGGATTGAAATGTCATGATTAATTTGACATTCTAACAACTTACTGATGACTCAGATGAAACTTATAGGTCTGGGTCGCAGGAGGCAAATCTTCAGTATTATTACAGACTGACAAAGACGGATGTCAATGGATATTCGATAAATAGTAAATAACAGAAGAATCCAGTGTATATTTAGAAAAGATACGCAGGGCCGAAAACACAAACACAGCAGAACTTGTCTACTAGCGTGACATAATCAATCGTATGGAATATGGCATGAGAGATTTTTTTAATATAGAGATGAGCCAAAATTGGCTGAGTGCCGACGTTAGAGAAAAAGGAAACCTCCACGTTAGCTTAAACATATTTCTTTTATTAAACCAAAGAGGCAATCAATTTAAGGACGCACTGAATTAAACACACGGAACGACCCCTGCGCATGTGTGGTCAATTGAGAATCTGACAACAACAAAATGAGATGTACTGAAATGTACCGCATTGTCATTTGAATTTAGATATACAAATATTTAACTTTATGGAAATCCACTAGTCAAATATTAGACCTTCTGTTTTTTAAGCGGGGGATTTTTTATGGGATGTCAGATTGGTAGAGCTTGGGTCGTTCAATAAAACTAGTAGGGCGTAGGTCTGTGTAGTGGGGGTTACATTGCTTGCGTCATATACATAAATATGAGGACATTCTAGAGAAACGATCGGCTTCTGCGCATGTGCAGATGTCAGAAGAAAAAACTACGATCGAAGATGGAAATAAAAATGGATCCCTAATTTAACAGAGGAAGATTGCGATGAAATTATCCTTCGAAAATATGCATATATACATTGGAAAACATTATGAAAAAAAGCAATATCTACATAGCAAACGCATACACACATGTATGTGTGAGAGTGTGTGAGTGTGTCTATGTATAGAAATGTATTAACCTTATATCAATGTTACTAATAAATTTGTCTTACATGAATATGCGTAGAGAATCAACAACAAAGAAAAATACATGCAAATCAATATAATGTGTGTACGTATGCGTAAGATTAATGGAATATATATATATATATATATATATATATATATATATATATATATATATATATATATATATATATATATTGATGGGACGAATCAAAGAGTGTCCCGATTCCAATACAGTCACTGATCGTGTTCTAAATCCCTGATTCCAATACGAGTACCGATTCTGAGTTTTTAAGCCGTCCTAAATATTTATTTAGAAATGTAATGCTTATTCGGTCATTTTCTATATGCATTTTGTCTAAGAACTTGGAATCATTCATGCACTAAAAAAAGACTGGAACTTCAATACTAAGCTTTAGGGGAGAAATCTAAAATAGATAATCAAAGAGAATACCAATTCGAGTTATCTTCTCTTGGATATAAAATGTCACTGATCAAATCCAGGAAAATCCTGAATCAATTACGTTGTTCAGTCATTCTTAACCACAAGTTTCACGCCGTGAGTGACTCTCAGATGTTTTAACAAGCCTTGTTTGATATTTTAGTTTTGACCATCTAGACTCATAGACGGCGTGAGATATTAGCAATGACTGATTAATAACAATGTTATTTATTTTATTGTGAAAATGCTCTCACATAGAAAACATTGAGCACTCTGTTCGTGTAAATCTTAAAGTTGATTGAAAAGCCGATAATCACCAGCTATCAACGCGCACACATATATTCATATTATTCATACTAAAGCGTTGATAATTTATTACGTTTGTAAAAATATCCTCGGGAATTTTCCTTCTAAGTATAAACTTGCTGGATTATTATACCTATTTACTATGCCTCCCCACAGGACAGAGTTAGACACCAGGGTCGTTTTTTTAACGTGGAGAAAAGGTACAAAAATAAAAAATTGTTTCAGTTGTGAAGGACCGATCCTCCACCGAAAGAGAACAAGAAATGGAAGTGCAGCATCTGAAGAACAGATGGTATTTATTTGCTCCCCCACTGAGCAAATTAGGCACAAGGCCGATTTTTAAAGTGAGGAGTGAAGGGGAAATGGGGACCAACTCCCCGGGGAGTAGGGGAGCTGGATAGTGACAATTGGTATGAAGGGTTGCCCCTACATTGACCAAGGTCTTATATGTGGAGTTGCCCCCACATATGGTCTTTGCTTGCAGTATCTGTCGGAACAGATGCTACACTTTGATCTTGACAAAAAGGCGAGGACGAAAACTGATCTAGATATAGAAACTGATATAAACATGTTGAGATCGATGCAAAAGTTTTTCCAGATTCTAAATTCTCTCTTGAAAATAGAAAACTGTGTTTTGTTTTTTTGTTTTTTTGTCTTTATTCATAATAATAATAATGTCCTCTATCTTAAACTAGCTTAAAAACTCTTTATTTAGGTTTTAATTATTTAGGTTTTAGATACACAGAAAGAACCATATCTATCTATCCATCTATCTATCTATCTATCATATAAAAGGATTTGCCTATGTGCGTGTGTCAGTTCGTTCCCTATGGACTTTAAAACGGCTCGGCAGAATTTTTTTTTAAT
>NC_136483.1:60985928-60988428 GCF_053919585.1 Euprymna scolopes
AGACAGACAGATGGAGAATGACACAGCACGTCAATAGAGATACTTAAATCCGTAGAAGATAATAATTTCTTTTTAAAAATTTGCAATTTAAAACTTAAGCGTGGTAGATCCAAGGAAATGTGATAATAAACGGAAGCGTGACAGATCAAGAGAGCGTGCGGCATACGGAATGAGTCTTCAGTAAAGACACGTGATTATAAAAATATTATGTGGTATGACAGACCAAAGAAAATGCTAGTTCATATGAAACGATTCGGACTGCGGAACGGAGCTACTGACTGACAGACCAACGAAAAGACGGACAAAATCACTCAGGGATTTGCAATGATGCATCGAAAAACATTCCTTTTCCGACGTCGATTAGAAGAAATTCCAGCGAGAATTATTTGTTAAACATATTTCCGAGTAATTAATTTCTATTTTATATGCATCACAGTAAACAGGAAATGCGGGTAGGTATATATATATATATATATATATATATATATATATATATATATATATATATATATATATATATACACACACACGAGTGTGTGCGAGTTTCTAGAGTAACAGTATAGATCTCCATATATAATTGTATGAATGTATATATATATATACACATATTAATGACATGCCCGGCATCAGCGATAATCAGAAGTATATCCGATCGACGTCAACATATATATATATGTGTGTGTGTGTGTGTGTGTGTGTGTGTAAATATATATATAGAGAGAGACAGACAGACAGAAAGACAGACAGAGAGTTAAAGGCAGAGAAAGAGAGAGAGGCGAAAGTTGTACCAAAAGTAAAGCTTCTGAATTTTTAATGAAATAGTTGAAGACCTACAAAATCAGGTGTGGTACCGTAAAAACGAGAACCTTACGTGCTACTTAATTTATTTTTCTGCATAGTCACCGCTATTCTCAATGCAGTTTTCTCAGGAATATATTGACGTGTCTCTGCGCCTGGCGCACGTACATGGCAGGTGTTGCTTTTTTAAAAGATCACATCATCAATATCTGTAATAGGGAGATGAAGATTTAAGTTCACAAATGCCTGAGTTCAGCTATCATCACAATGCAATTTGCAACCCCCAACCCACACTGATCCATGGAGGCGAAATAAAATATAGTAGATATTACATTGTGAACGAGCCTTGTATATACTTATATCTATATTTAAATGTATGTGGTTATATATACGTATGTATATATGTAACTGATTCATATCGAAATGAAAATGGTATACAAGCAGGTCTTATTTTCCTATAAAAGAGAGGCATTTGTGTGTATTTAAACATGTTATTCTTATATAGCTATATTGCTACATAGATGAAGAGTTAAAATGTACATATGAATTATTTAGGGCCAAATTATATGTAATCAATTATTATTATTATTATTATTATTATTATATATGTGTGTGTATATATTATGAATAGGATATATGATAAATAGTATGTTTGTAAATCATTATAATATAGACACCATAAGCAATAATACGTACACACGCATAATTACAAGTAAATTACATATATATATATATATATATATATATATATATGAGAGAGAGAGAAAGGGGTAAGAAGAAGGGAGATAATTATACGACAATAAGAGTCATAGATCGTTTTATATATAAATATCTGTATTTATCTGCCGGTATCTGTAATTGGTGTTGAATCAAAGAATTATTATAATGGCATTTTTTATTAAGTTGCAGTGTATATATATATATATATATATATATATGTGTGTGTGTGTGTGTGTGTGTGTGTGTGTGTGTGTGTGTGTGTGTGTGTGTGAATACATACATTTTACTATTTGTGTATGCGTATATCTATCTATTCATACACATGTATTAGGGATTAATATTTATTTGCATATATCTTTCTTTAAATATATAATTATATACATGTTCATATATATTTCCTAATATCGTTTATCTCCGCAAACGGAACAAAACTATTTATGTAGGAGAGACGGAAAGTTTCATATATGGATATAAATATGAACATATAATAATCTATTATTGTTTGTGTAGATAGGTATAGTCGTTATCTGCGAACACTGAAATAGATATAAATATTCATCATTACTCTCATATGGAATCGATGATACTTATTTTGCCATCGTACTTACATGCGTGTTTATTGTGTGTGTAGGCACACCTATGATAACTACATTAGGCCAACAAAAGTGAAATTCTTGATATCTATATAATATTTTACCTGTCTTTTGTTTAGCAATCCGTACGTTAAGCTTTTAAAAAGTACAAATACATTTTGGGGGTTTTAAGTTTAATAGTTCAACTGTTTCAAAAAAAGCAAAACTCGTTGAATTTGGCTTAAAGAAAAAGACCATCTGGCAACCCTGAACAAGAATATGAAAATGACCTCCGGTGTAGCCTTGTTTTCGAATATCATGATAATATACTAATATTACTCCTACTACTAATACTACTTATTATTATTATTATTATTATAATATAATATAATATAATATAATCCCTATTT
>NC_136483.1:61000928-61020928 GCF_053919585.1 Euprymna scolopes
TACAAAGTTACATACACACATACACACCTCTATATACAGGCACGCATTATTTCACCAGACACCACGAATATGTATACAAAAATTCAATCCTAAGCTTAAGTTTGGACTTGTAAGTTCTATTTTCAGAAAACCTTCGCTGTCCGTCAAGATTGTGTTTGTATTAAAAAGAATTAGAGAAATGTACGAGATTATAGATTATTATTAAGGCCTTTTGAATCTCAAAGAAAGTCTGATTTTCGCAAATGCGTTCATGATTTGTAGAGATAATAGTAAAATGCACGCTGATAAATATATCATTGTTTTCGCGTTACTTTGACCTTAATCATGTCTTACTTCTTATTTGGAATAATGGAGACTATCAAACAAAGTGATTTAATCTATTTATCTGATTTTGTATTCATTTATATATTTATCTAATTCCAATTAAATCATATAACTATAATAATCTAAGGTATTAATATGTGTAACGTTATGCGGGTTGTGGCCTCAGTCGCTAAGTTGATAAAATGACAGAAAATAAGTCTAACTCGCTTTTTGGTTTGTCCAACGACATTTATTTCTTCGTCATTACAGGCGTGATGTCAGTCACGTGATCTAGAACGTTCTCCACGTATCTCGCGAGATTTCGAACGTTATCTCGTTTTTCTCTCTAGACTTTACGTTGTTCTCTTTTTTCCCTGAACCGGTGATTTCACTTCATATCCGCGCTATGATACAATGTGCTTATGGTTTTAAAATGTGTTTTTAAGCATCTAGATTGCAACGTAAAGTATCCAAAATATACTTAGAAATAAACAGTTAAGCAATAAGGGGACAATGTTTTAACGTAAAATGTAACTACCTGAAAAGCGAGTTAGTAGAAGATGTCATTAATAAATTGATGATGAATAAAACCAAAAAGACTACCTAGGCACAGATGAAAAGAAATGATAACACTGTGTGACTTTCACGGGACAAAGTAATTGGTCATACAGTGAGTCTCACAACAGCTTCTAACGTAGAATTTCATCGGGATAAAGAAAGATTTTATGGAACTTCCCCGTTCTAATCAAACGTGGGATTTAGCCAATTTCACAATGTTTCGCTGCCAAGGACTCCTCCCTCACAAACAATCTTGCACTAATTCGTGCACGTGAACTACACTAAGGTGAGTTGTACGTCCAATAAAGGTCAGGTCAACCTGTGTAGGTGTGAAAAATATTCTCGGCGAGGTGGAAGGATAGATGTTTGCTAGACGCTGTGGTCGCATCTAATAATGATGAGGTGAATATCTCGAAAGACAATACATACCCGAAATAGGATTACTGCACGATGATGTGCGTATTAGAAGGAATGGATTGCAATATTCTATGACGCATTTCAGATTGCGACTTTTTCTTAACTCTAATGGGGAAATCAAGCATGACTTTAAAGACTTGCTAGGATAAGCAGATTGTGACTTATGTTATTTCATTTTTTTTACACAACTAGTTGCTTTACTCATGCTTGGTAATCAAGTTAAACCTCGTTATCCTACTCATAAGGAGGATGGGTAGATACTAGTGATGGGACGATTCCAATATTTTATCAGATTCCGATACAATTACCGATTCCATACAAAATTCCCGATTCTGATTCTTTATAAATTACTAAATATCTAACTATAGAGTTGTTATTTTATGTTAGCATTTGTTAAATGTGCGGATATTTTCTCAGACGGAAAAATACAATTTTGGGGTATAGGTTATAGATTTTAGCTTAACTGGTAGTTTTAAAATCAATGAATATTTATTATTTTACTGGTAGCAGTGTAAATTTTGTTTTAAACAAAATCAAATTTAAAAAAAAAGATAATTAAGAGAATCGTTAAATAGACACAAATATTTCTTATTCTGATACAGATTCCAATGCCCCCAAAATGTTCAGATTTTCCCGATTCCCGATGCCCGATTCTGATTAATCGTCTCAACATTAATAAATACGTATCCATATGTACAAGCCGCTATTTAGAAAGTACTTGGAAATGATTTCGAGAGTGGATCGCAGCGGCAGCAAGGTCAATTCTGCCTAAACGTGAAAATTTTATCTTTTTGAAAGGATACTATGTTCTATTGACTAATTTGAATTCTAATACACAATCGCTTACTTTAAGGGGAGTCGGGATAATGTCAAATAAACTGCTATTGAAAAAGTGCTACATACATATACTAATATCATACGATTTTAGTTTGTTTATTATATGCCCATTTGAATTGTCTCTACATATATATATATTAGTATATTATTATTATTATTATTATTATTATTAATCCGTCTTCTCGTCTTTTTGTTCACATACGTCATATGACGTTATAACACACACATATATATATATATATATATATATATATATATATATATATATATATGCATCATAGTTTAAAAAAGGGAGCAAAAATGAAAGTAAAATTTCCAGGGTCATGCCGGGTACATACAGTTAGTATATATATATATATATATATATATTATATATATATATATATATATATATATATATATATATATAGTAATTTATAAAATATATATGACGATTAAGCTACACTATTTTCGTATGATAAATTTATGTGAGTAAATGAAGTAGTTATATATATATATATATATATATATATATATATATATATATATATATGTGTGTGTGTGTGTGTGTGTGTGTGGTAGGGGCATATAGATTTATACCTTTTTCATCAAATATAAAGAATATTATACAGTTTCAAATGTTCGCGGTCTTTCTTCAGATATATTTATACCTTTTCTTATATATAACAAATGGATTAGACGATATGCATTTTTGGCAACGGGGAAAGTAATGTAGCCCCTTATATTATTACTATTAATAATAATAATAATAATAATAATAATAATAATAATAATATTTGTAATATTATTATTATCCGTTTAGAAAGGTGCCACCAAAATCCTAATATAACCGAGAAACCATTTAAATATAAAACTAATATAATATTTATTACTTACATACGTTATTAAACACCACGAGATGTTTCAGCTAAATCGGCGTTTATTTTATTATTTCGAAATTTATCTGCAGTTAACTTGAACACAAGCGAATTGATTCAAGTTAGAACCGCATTACTCACATTACTGATACACAATAATACTAGCAGGGAGATTCGTCGTTGTCCGGATCTAATAATGATCAATAAATATTTCTCACTCACATAGCTTATATATATATATATATATATATATACTAGCAGAAGTATCCGTCGTTGACTGGGTTCAAAAACAGACTACAGAAAATGGACTGTGATTGATGAAAGTATGATAGGTTATGAAGAGGAGGGGGTTGTAAAGAGATAGGTTTTGATACTGAAAATTTTACCCTAAGCAAAATATGATGAAAGTAAAGATAATTTTCGCGAAAATATATTTTTTTATATTAACTTTGTTTTCATTCGTAGCCAAGAGTGACCAACAAAATGATGTTTCTTTATAAAGAGAAAATATTATATATATAATAATATAAATATACAAGAAATAAATGTTACCATAGGCAATAAAAGTTAATTCTTTGGTAGAAAAGTTCATTGGTTTGTATTTTTAAGTAGTTTGTAATTTTTTTTTTAATTCACGAAGCTGTTAAAAAAATCAAAATGGCAGCGACTTTGAAATGGAGAGTCCTGTTTTCAATTTGATAGAGGGGCACCTGAGCATTCTGTGTTAACAATTTAAGAGAGTTCCGTCAACGTAAGGAATACTTATAAACATATTTTAATGTTTTCCGTTATTTTGTGCTTGAGGAATATTCGATTATGGCATGTGTAGTTTATATAAAAATTCATTTAAGTAGTTATCGCCTCAAATTTCGTTTTAATTTCGGTTCTCTTAAATTATTTAAAGTAAAGAGCATTAAAACTATTTCCAAAAAAAAAAAAAAACATGAACTGAACTTTTATTGACTATGGTAACATTTATTTCTTGTATATTAATTTTTTCGGGTAGTCGTTTGTTGGCTTTTCTGCTAAACACTCTTACTAAATAATATCGACGAAATATCGAAAAACAAAGAAACAAAAACAGTTTTGAAATAATAATGAAGCTTTACTTATTTAATAAAATAATCCGAAACAGCAAAATGGGATATTAAAAAAGTAAACACGTAATTACTTTAGTTTTTTTAAAGCAAAGAATCGATATAAATATGAATAAGAACAAAATGGCGCTCTTTTCAAGCAGAACAAATTCGTTTCAGTTTTACCGTATTTAACGGTGTAGTATTGCGCCGTCGGATTCAGGGTTGTACGATTGTAATGTAAAGAACACGCAGAAAGGGTTGTAATCAACTGAATTCCTTCTAGTACACCGACAAAAAAAGCTTTATCAGATATATAAATAAAAATAAAAAGGTTATGTAAATGTTTTTAAAAAAGACACGTAATCACGTGAGCAGGATTTTTCCTTCTTTTCACACGATAACAAGTAACGTTCTTATTTTTTATTATTTATCTATTTTCGAAAGAGTGCCACGTGCAAGTGGAAAAAGAAAAAACAGAGTTATGCAATATCTGTGTCGAGAATTGTCTAAAGTTTCGACATTTTTGGCTTCCACTTTAATAAGAACGTGAATTTATGATGTAAATTTATTCGACACAATATGATTCAACTCAAAAAAATAAATAAAAGCTAATGTCAAGTAAGATTAAAGTTAATGTGTTATTGTGGACTCTCACCCATTTTAAAAAACCTTGTTAAACTTTGTGACATATTTACATTCTATAGAGGTCGGGCGCGAACGAACACCCCATAATTTTATTATACCATATTTCATCAAGCTGAAACATAATTATCAAAGTATACTTCCGCAAATAGATATGAAAAGTCTTTGTTATATTTCCATCGAGTACAGGCGCAAACGCAGACCCCACAATTTTATTATACCATCCCTATTTAAGTTGAAACATACTTATCAAAGTATTCTTATGTAAATCTATATCAAAAACTCTTGTAAATGTTTTTTTTTTCATTATTTATTTCCATAATTTTGGGGCCAGGCGCGAACGCAGACCCCACAATATTTATGAACCACCGTTCTGCCAGATCAAACATACCCATTCCTGATCCTCGATATATCCTCTACCATTATATGAAATCAGTTTTTAAAAATAGTCAACCATATAGGAGCCTATTCGTGACCAAACACACACACACACACACACGTTCAGCTTTTTATATATATATATATATATATATATATATAGATGATGAGAATAATGGAAATAGTATTCCGACAAAATAGAGAACTAAAAATGAAAAGGAGCAAAACGAGGTATGTGTTCATTAACGTTTCGTTTCGAAATAAAGACGAAACGTTGATGAACACATAACTCGGTTTGTTCCTTTTTATTTTTATTTCTCTCTCTCATATATATATATATATATATATTGTATTATCATTATATAAACATATTATCTCTAAACCCCCATATATACTTTATCTTCACATGGAAACTTAAACATATTCCCAACGTGTGTGTAAAAGACATATATTTGATTTCGAGGAACTATGGACGACAATATTCATGAAAAACTTTAGTTGTTAGTCTGAGCATTCTTTTTTCCTTTGTTTGCTTGTTTTTAAGTATACGAGTGTGCGCGGACATGTTCCCGTGTGCGTGTGTAACTGAACGCCAATCTATTCATGCAATAATACACTCACTGTCGCGGCATTATTATTTGTGGAGAGTTTCCAAATTATAACGATTTCACCATACCCCGCTTCTCCATTTCTCATCTCTCTCTAGTAACTTCTTTGTTTGAAACTAGTGAAAAATCGCGCACTCAAAGTCCACCTGAATAAATTCAAGTTGATTTTCCTATTTTATATCTATTTATTTATCCCCTCTCTCTCTCTCTCTCTCTCTATATATATATATATATATATATATATATGTGTGTGTGTGTGTGTGTGTTCATCTGAAAAAATTCTAATCGCTTTTTCTACACACACAAACACACACAAACATATATATATATATATGTGTTATGTATGTATATATATATATATATATATATATATATATACATGCATACGTACAAACTTGTGTATACGCACATATGTACATATATTAATCGTCTTTGTTCATTCATTGCCTTGCACAGATTATTCCATACATAGGTACCTGCAGTAATTAAAATTTAACGACGAAAATAAAAAAATTGTTTATATTTAATTTAATTTACGAGAGGCGTTCCAATGTTAATGCCTCCTATTTTTTATCTCCAATCGAACCAGAGAGGATTGCAAATTGCATTTCTATGATCATTCAACTTCTTTGCATTCATGATCTGAATTTTTAATTTTTCTGTTGTAAATATTTGTGGCGTTAAACGGTGTCATTTTCGAAACGTTTTGCTCGATGTAACCCGCAACCTTCTTCAGGTGTATCTTGTCGGATCCAGGAATATTTCCGTCGAACGCGGGGATTTTTAATAGAACCTTTTATTAACTTTATGGGGGTTAGCATGCTCTTGTTTCGTCAACCATGACTGGATAGAGGTCCTAAGTACTATGCAATTGCATTTTTCGGTTGCCCATACTGACAACTGAACCTTCAACCTTCAAGATAATATCACTTGGCGTAGTGGTTAGAGAACTTGGAAAAATCAATTGTGAAAATGATAAACTGATATGCTCCTAAAGGATGAAGATTCAATTCTCAGTCCGGGCAACCGAAAAATACAGTTACGAATTACTTAGGACCTCTATCCAGTTATGGCTGATGGAACGAGAGCATGCTACCTCCGTGAAGAAAATAAAAGGTTCTGTTCGAAATTCTATCCTAATTACTGCGTTCGGCAAAATCATTCCAGAGTTTGACAAGATACACCTGTAGAAGGTCGGAGGTTACATCGACCGAAACGTTGTGAAAATGACACCCAATATGATAACAGTAGTCCGATGAATCCAGATAATATGAATAACCAATCCTCATCTCAACACATGAAGCGAGCATGGTCCCGCGTGAGTGCACAGTGAACGAGGCATTAAAAATGACTAAGTTCAGCATTTGACCCCCCCCTACTTAACCCCAAATGTCCTTAGGGGACGTCAAATCCTCGTGAAACTGAATTAACAGTGCAATTGAACATTGAAGAAAATGATCAATCAGTGCAGATTTAGGCCTTAACATATGCGAATTTGAGTTCTGCACCATGCAAAAAAAAAGAAATGACTAAATCCATCATTTGCCCCCCCACTTAGCCCCAAAAGTCCCCAAGGCCTGAACATATTTAAATTTTAGTTCAGCACCATGCATAACTGCTAAATAGACATACATAGAAAATTGTGGACAAATATGGTAAAATAGTCCCAAAAATGGAGTGTTTTTATTAGCCGTAAAAGAGCCGCTGGGGCACACCGAAGAGTTATCCCGAAGTATAGACAAACAAAATTATATAGAAATCAGTTGGTTACAATATTTCAGGAAGTTTTATAAAAATCCAAGGTATTATTTTTTTTAATAAGCACAAAAAGTGTCAATTTTAGCCATTTTAATCCGAAAGGCATCCCCAGGTGGCAATCAGAGTTTTCCTGGAAAATCCGTTCTGTTACTTTTTTACTCATATCATGCTTAATGTTTGTGCAAAATTTCAAAAGATTCCAAGGCGTAGTTATTGAGAAAAGTGCGGCAGACGAACGGAAAAGGGTGAATATCCAGGTCCACCCTCCTTTTGCCGGGGCAACAAAATTTCAGAAATTCATGAAATGTAAATGGACCGATATTCTGTACTTAGTAAACTTATAAAGTAAATTTTTGTCTCAAAACTTATCAAATGATTTTCAAATATCAAGGTTTAACTAATATTGTCGTGTAGAAATCTGGAAAACGTAATACCAATGCCGCTTTATCATTGAATCTTTTCTAAGCTCAATCCTCTTCCTGATTTTCAGTAATAATACTCCAATCATAGTTTGAGATCATCTGTTGATATCTACCTACCTTAGTACTGATTATGGTTAAAGAAAGACAAATGATACAGAAAGGCAACTGCTGCAATCACAAAGACTCGTCAAGTTATCCGATATGACCTTTTTATTACAACTTTCTTTTCACAATTATATTTACTTTTATCTATAATTTTCATGGCAATTGCTCGTCGTAGATTCATTCTCTGGTATCCTCTTGCGAAACATTTACAAACAACACTTGTCTAACTACAAACACTATCAACAACTTCCCTTAATTGCTGTCTATGCCTAATTTTAAACGCAGATACAGTGAACAAAACTTCTTTCCTAGATCTGCCCGCCAGCTGACTACAAAATGGACGTCTTCACGTCCAATGTGAGCAAGTTTTGTTTAGCCGTCCCCTTAAATAATCAAATTATACCAAATTTCTATCCCTAACAATTACTACGCTGTTCCGATAACGACGATATATCCATTACCTCTTATCCTCTCGGCCTTGATTAGTAGTGACTCTCTAATAACAAAATATGGTTGTATTTACACAAGAATACCTGCCTCAGGATAAGTAAAATTAATTCATCAAAGTATACTATCTTGCAACGGGTTTATGGCCCTTGACGAGGACTAAAATAATTGTCATCTAATGATTATAGATCAATGCAAATGTGATATGTTTGAATTTTTATATGAGACGTGTCCATATTTTATCCTCTAAAATAGTTAAAACGCATTAATTAATTTATACCTAATACCAATTGTTACAATTTACCAAAAGCCGGGCGTGGCTGAATTTTAAAGAATGTCTCCCGCCCGCTTTTTACCCCACTTGTAATAAAATAGTTCAATGCTGTACAAATATAGAAACATATACAGGTACATATGTTATATAGAAATATTACAATACTAAAGGCTTAAATTAATCAACGTTTAGTTCCCAAAGACATCTGTATATTGCACTTACTCAGAATATATGTTAAAATATTCATTAGTTTTCGGATTAGGGTATATATATATATTTTTAATTCTACTGTAGTTAGAGAACTTGCGGATATGACAAAAAGATATTAATCATGAATTTAGTCTTTTTAAACATTTCTAAAAATATTTAACTGTTTTTTACTTGATTCAAACACCAACTATCTGAATAGGGTGCCCAATTATCTAATATATATATATATATATATATATATATATATATATATATATATATATATATATATATATATATATATAGAGAGAGAGAGAGAGAGAGAGGGCGATGGGGTAGCGAGATAGGAGGATAGATAAATATTTAAGCATCCTGTCAAACATTTCTATACCGAATGTGTCTATTCTGGGTGGTACTAATTTTGCGGTTACACGTTCAAGTAATTTTAAGTGATATACTGTTCCTTTTCGGGACGAGGAGGAAATTGTAGCTGTTTAGTTATGCTTCGTGTTCCATGTCTGTTACAGAACCGGAAAATCATTTCCCAGCAGCAGGCGTGGTATTTAGACGTAAATAAATTTGGTTTTTCTAAACTTTTTGTTTTCATGCGTTGAAATTGGAATTATCAAAATGTACAATGATTGAAATTCTTTGCTGACGGGTTCTTCAGTGGGAGGTAATTATGGTTCCCACCGAGCGTAAAAAGCATCAATTTTCGGAATTAAACTGTTTTTCTTAATAATAATAATAATAATATAGAAAAATTTCACAAATAGCTGCACCTCAGAAAACAACACGTGATGGCACTAGTCTCGACTAATACCATACTAAATTGTCATAAAGTGTAACGATGATGAAAGGGCCCAGGAGATGAAGCACTAATCAGACCTCTACTCGAAGAATGCATAGAGTAGTGGGACTTTGGGAAAGCTTATGTAAACCAAAATTCTAGAGAAGACCAATGGTCGTTAACAATGAAAAAAGAAGATCAATGGTAAGCGGATGTTACAATAACACAAAATCAATTAATATGATTATCGAAGACGGTGAAGATTACTGAAATACGGAACATCGGCAGATATAATCAGTAAGAAATAACTGATGATGATTTGTGGGTGAACTCCTAGTGAGTACTGAATAATAATGTAAGCAAAAACAGTATAATGTATCCTCCAATCATGATGTGTAGAAATGACTCAGGAGTATTAAACAACTACTTCTGAGCAGTTCTAAGTCGAATTTCAACTGAAAACATACACCAAGTTAAGTCATACTAAGAAGCGGTCACACGACAGAATAGCTAACTTTATATGACCTGGATAATTAATCTTGACAAAATTAGTTGCAAAATACACAGCGGTTTATATATAATTGCATTCAAACCTCATAGAGAATACAAAATACTAATGCTAATAATAAAACAATAGTATCTGACAAATGGTATAAAAGCCAGGGCAGACAAGGTTCAAGAAAAAAGTAAAAAGTAAATGTAGACTCTTTCGACAAAGAGACGAAACGGTAAATCGCGTTAGTGAATGCAGCAAACTAGTCCAAAAAGAACTACAAAATAAACAGATACAGATGGTTCAGAAAGGTAGTCCGCTGTACAAACAGGACTAAACAGGCAGAAGAATTAGTCTATGCACAAACAGGTGTCAGCAATGGAATAATACATCCATAAGACCATTTGGTACTTAAAAATACATCAGACACATTCATACAAACAAGACAATAACACGTGATAATAATGTATAAAAAGAAAAAAGTTCTGACACGTCGTAGATTGCGCCGTCCCATCAACTGTTAAGGTGAAAATCAAGGAGTCAGAATTTTATTTTAAATAGATGGGGTTTGCCAGTGAAGTAATGGTATTACAGAACTCGAAGATCTGCAACAGGAGCAGAATAAGGGCACTTGGATTAGTTCAGAAAACTCTGAAACAATATAAGGAAAATGGAAACAAACTAAGGAATGACACCACACAAAACACGTAGTTACTGAAAGCAACAAAATACTATAAATAAAATCCTCAATAGCAAAAGTCAACTCACATAACTAAGTCACACTGACTTAATCATAGATAAATTGACATAAAATAATACTATGTAAATAGAAGCAAAAAATAGAAAGCACAATAAATGCACGAAAGGAAAGAGAAATCGAAAAATAATATCCTCTCCAGGTTACACACAATGTCTTCTATGGGTTTGATAGAAGTGTTTCTGGATTCGATCATGGCACATGCAGGCTTCCGTTCTGGTCCATGTAATTAACCACTTAGTCAACGTCACCCCCAACCAGGGTGCATATGTGACAAAAAATCCCATAATTTGAAACACGTTAAGCAGGCCGACAGTGTGGAAAAAATTAGCTTAAGTCAATATCATCGAAAATGGCTGTAAAATATCAAGGGGAATATATATATATATATATATATATATATATATATATATATATGTGTGTGTGTGTGTGTGTGTGTGTGTATGTGTGTGTGTGTATGTGTGTGTGTGTGTGTGTGTGTGTGCATATTAGATCGAGGATGAAGTTCTGGCAGAATTTTTAATTTTGATTTCAAATGATGTATTTTCAAATAAGTTTTCGTTATAATACCTTTACGCTATATATCATTTTGAATAACGTTTTTCTATGTAATTATTTAAATTTTAAATCGTTTTAAAACAATTATGTCCTTTTTTTTTCAGAACGCTGAATACAAGATGTAAAAAGCAAATTCGCACAATTCTCTCAATTCAAGTTAGGCTGAAATCTTGTTGAAACAGTTCGAAGCATTTATCCCACGAACCACTACTGAAGCATTTATCCCACGAACCACTACTGAAGCATTTATCCCACAAACCACTACTGAAGCATTTATCCCACGAACCACTACTGAAGCATTTATCCCACGAACCACTACTGAAGCATTTATCCCACGAATACTACTGAACGCACAGCAAAAGGCTGGTTAAAAAAAATCCTGTCTGCTTCGAGAGTCTTGAAGATGTCGAACGTAGTGGTCGGCCATCGAATGTTGACGGCGATCAATTAAGAGCCTTAGTAAAAGCCAATCCATGCACAACTGTTCAAAAACTTGCTTCTGAATTAGCCGTAACGTATACAACAATTTCCAACTACTTTAGAGAGATTGAAAGACAAAAAATAAAATTGATAAATAGATGTCTCACGAATTTAGCAACAACCAAAAGAAACGTCGTTGTGTAGTGTTATCTTCCCTTCTTTATGCAACAAGAACGACCCTTTTCTCGACCGCGTTATGATTTGCGACGAAAGGTGGGTTCTTTTCGATAATCGGCGACGCCCGGCTCAGTAGTTAAACGCTGAGGAAGTTCCACGACACTTCCCGGAGCCAGAGTTGCACCAAAAGTAAGTCATGCCGAATGTTAAGTGGTCTGCGACCGCTCTCATCTATTACATTTTTTTTAATGTATTCGAAACCATTACGGTGGAGAAGTACTGTCAACAAATGGATGAAATGCGTCAGAAACTTCGACAACAACACCCTTCATTAGTCATCAAGAAAAAAAACAATTATAGCCACAACAATATCTGACTGCACGTTGTTAAAGTGACCCTTCAGAAGTTGAACAAATTGACCTACGAAACCTTGCGTTCTCCGCCATACTCTCCAGACCTCCCACCTACCGACTACAACCTTTTGAAGCATCTTAACAACTTTCTACGTTAGAAATGACTAAAAAATCTCAGCGATATCAAAAACGATTCATCGCCACCAGAATGCAATATTTTTACATTACTTGCTTGTTTTCTCGTTACTTGTTTGTCACGCGTTTGCGTGGGCAAAAGGGTCTTGATTTAGATAGTGTTTATTTTGATCAACAAATTTTCGTTTGGGTCGAAATATGTTCATCTGAATTTAAAAGTTGAAAACCGCGATAACTTTCTTGTCAAATTTATTATATATATATATATATATATATATATATATATATATATATATATATATACATATATATATATACATATATATATATATATATAAATTAATAGTTTTAAACATAATGGGCGGAAGTCTCTCGAGAGCTCTTTCAGCTATCATCTCATCAGGAGAAAATCGATAGCGTAAAAATAATACTATGTCGAAAGTAAAGAGTTCTGATGGGGAACTATTGAATGTGCCAAAAATTACGGGGACAATAAAATAAAGTTTATTAACGTTTAAAAAAACGATTAAAATGATGGCACAACAAGGGGGGAAAAACAGGAGAAAAGATTCACAGTCCCCAATGAGAAACAATGCGTTAGATGTTTCTTTCTACCGCACAAAGAAGTTTTCCGCACCGCAATAGAGACAGACTCCATAATCTTTAAATGGTTTCTGGAGTCCGCTCCATCTAGCACCTAGAACCATTTAATTTTATATCTATCGGCACAGCACGGGTTGTCAACCAAATGCTGCCAATAGCAGAGTCCAAGGCTGCAGAAGGAGGGAGACTACCAGACCCGATCCTTTCTTGTCTGATCTTCGATGGAACATGCTGATTTATACGAGTCAAAAGATGCAAGGATGTTCGCCCAACATAACCAGCATCGCACTGGCATTTGAATTGATATACAATATTGCTATTTTGGATGTAAGGCAAACTATCCTTGCGAAAAGAAGGAAATGCAGGTCTCGTAGTATATACCAAACGCAAGGACACAGAATAAAAGCACTCATAAATACTTCTGCGGATCTGCTTGGAAAATCTGTTACTCTTTTCCCAAATCCACGGTAATTTTAAATAAACCGGGCATTTCAAATGTCCAAACATTTTAGGGGATTTAAAATCCGCAACCTTTTTGAAAATACAGTCATCAATAAGGTCAACAGGATAACCATTATTGATGAATATTTCCCTGATCTTATGGAGTTCGGCGTCCAATCTGTTAGGTGAACAAATGATCAAGGCTCTATGTTCCAAAGTATTAATTAAGCCGACCTATATATAAGCCGACGGCATATATATATATATATATATATATATATATATATATATATATATATATAAGCAACGTTACATTACTCAAAGATCCTAGAGACTAATCATGCTCAAACCTAATAGTCGAACAACACGTACCTAAAAAAATCTAAAATGGGACAAATCAAGCAACATACGCACTTTCCAACACATATGCCTCTTCAATCACTGATCATCTCATTAAAACCCCGTCATGTGCAGCGAACTCATTTTCAATCCTGAGTCGTGCTCAATCATTATTCCATTTAAAGATCTTGGAGACTTTACGTTCGGTTGAGAATACCGTCCCTCAGTAAACAGAGGGGATGCCTCTTGGGTTTGAGCGTGATTAACCTCTGGAATCTTCGAGTAATATAACGTTGCCTTATTTTAATCGCTTTTCCCAATTTTTTTTTTAAATTGTTACCCACACATAACGTGACACAACGTAATTTTTTTTAAAATTGTTACCCACACATAACGTGACACAACGTAATTTTATTTTAAATTGTACATATTTGCGAAAAAGAAATCTCTCGGTGCTTCTTTTAGAAAGCGAGGGCGAAACCGGTCAGCTGACCCCCCTTTTCTTTCTTCTCGTCTTTACCCTTTTGACTTTATTTTCAAACGCTTTTAATCATGAATTATAAAAGTCTTTCTTTCATGTTGCCATATATATATATATATACATACATACATTATATACACACACATACAAACAGTATATATACATACACATACAAACAGTATATATACACACACATACAAAAGTTATATATGCACATACATACAAATCCTTCGGGACAAGATCAAAGTGTAGTATCTGTTCTTCAGATGCTGCACTTCTATTTATTGTTCTCTTTCGGTGGAGGAGAAATCCTTCACGACTGAGACAATTTTTATTTTTGTACCTTTTCTCCACGTTAAAAAACGACCCTGGTGTCTAACTCTGTCTCGTGGGGAGGCATAGTAAATAGGTACAATTATATGTGCACATACATACACACCTTATATACACATACACACATAAATAAGCATATACACACATTATATATATATATATTTATATATATATATATATATATATATATATATATGCATGCACACATTATATATTTACATAAGTATCTATAGAGAGCGAGAAAGAAAGACAAATGCAAGGCGAGAGAAAATGAAAACAACATCTAGTGAATGGTGGACAAATAAAATATTAAAAGATAAATTGTAATGAAATTAAATAAAAAAAATTCTGATTAATTTTGTCTCCATGTGAGAAACATTGGGTGCATTTCGCTACCACATAAACAAAGCAGAATATATTAGGCAATTACGTTTATACTGAATTTGTAGAAAAGTACGATGGCGACGGAAAACTCGTTATTTTTAGAAGCACACAGAAGACAATCAGCATCAGGGTTATGTTAAGTTTACAAATTATTAATTACAAATATCTAAAATAATAAAACAATACGAATATGAATGTCTTTACATTTAATCGTGGTTATAAGAACCTGGATTGTTTATAGTTTCATAAACAAGCAGTATACATTTAGAATTACTGTTTTGTTTCTGCAATTTAATTTCAAGATAACGAACAGAATAATAGGCCCGCAGCCAAGACAAAAAGCGATGAATAATTATAATGGTTTAGAAAAAAGCTTGTACTAATGAAGGTCAAAATATGTTTCGTTATATATTTACAGTGTGTTCCTAATTTGAATGATCGATAATATTTTGTGATGAACGTGATCGTTTGGACTGCCATAATGTAATGTACCTAGTCGCTTGCTTTCTCACAAGAGCAGAACTATTCACAACGTCAGTTTGTAATGGGGAAAAAGTCAGTCGCAAAAAAGGAGCACTATGAATTATATGATTTGAATATAAAGGAGAATTGCTCCAACTTAAAAGGGTATCTCTTTCACTACCCGAAGACATAACTAATGAACAGATATTTCACGTCTCAAATCAACAAACAACAAAGGAACAACAGGTTGTATAAATTAGTGATCTTTGTTTTTATCTAATATTGTATAGAGACATTCTATGAATTCAAACGGATTATTTAATAGGTCTCTAATAACAGAATCTAAATCTTGTTTTGAAAATATAAAATCGAAAATCATGAAATATCTGCCATTAAACATAGTGTATATTTAGTATTTTTTATAAAAAAGTACTTAGCGGTCATTCATCTGTAATTACTGCGGTTGGCACCATTAAAGAAAAACAACAGTTTAAATAGTTGTTATAGATAAATAAGTTTTAGATACTACTATTGTGTAAAATATTTTAAAGAAAATGAATAGCTTAATATTTATTTAAAAGAAATATAATTTTCGTCTGGTACCTAAAATAGATGGAGCTATGTTGATTTCTTACTAATGAGGTCAACTAATTTTCTTATTAGTTGACTAATAGAATAATGCTCTCTGTTATTAAATAAGTATTTTCAAAAGTAACTTGAATGATGACGCAACAATAATTAAATTACCTTTTAAATTATTCGTTTATCACCTTAAATCCTATAAATGAATTTCTGAAAAACCGCATTGACTTTTCTTAAAGTTATATTTTTCATCGTATTTTTGTTATTCATATCTTTTACCGCAAGGTTTATAACATAGTTTTTGCAATCATTTAAGACCACTATTTTATCGATTTTATATTAAATCCGCATCAATATATGATTTCTCATTAGTTACAAATAAATGAGTGAAGAGAAGTGCTTATCCTTACAGTCATAAATCTTAATAACTTTACCTAAATCAGTTAGTATTAATTTAATAGTAAATCATTTTTCAATCTTGATTTATGAAGATTCACCATTTTTGTTTTCTATCTCATTTATTCTGTTGCCTTTGGACGAAAGAAAGTCCTTCTCACATTTTTTTTTATATTTCATTTTTGTTTATCTGTTTTATTTATTTATGTTTTTTTTTCAATGCCTGTGGATGTGTTATCGGCAGCTCCAGTAACTCTCACTTCTTTTTTGTTCTTCAGTCCTCATTTCCAATGAATGATTTTTCTGACAAAGGGTGAAGAAAAAGCTGCTTTCCAGGTCGGTAGTACTTTGTAAACAGTAGCCTGAGATGTCGGAAAATTTCTGTTTCTATGTCTATCCTTGTGGTCATGTCACGAGTAAAGGTGCTGGAGGTAAACGTTTCATCTGGGCTGACGTTACCCGCCTGATAGTAAGGGATCCGAACCTTGTATTAACAACTAAGGAGGCTGTCCTATCAGCAGGTGCAAAGTACCAGGGCTACTGTATTGCCATTTGGTGAATGGATTCTGGACCATACAGTAGTTTCTGGTAGGGCCTCTCGATGCCATGTTACGGCGTTACCTTATCATGTGCTACAAAAAAATTCTTGTCTTTTTCTCTCTTATTTTCCCTCTTTGTCCTGCTCCAACTAAGTCTACCGACCTGCTCCACAAACCTCAAAACCTCAACAATCATGACAAATCTCCAAAAAAGAAATACGAATAAACCTAGAACCCCATCCTCCAACGTAGACCCCTACTACCAGATCTCCTTCTCCAACATCAGGGGTCTACGTTTCAACCCTCCAGAGGTTGAAACACAATTACAGGAGACGAAACCGGACATATTCTTTCTATACGAAACTGGCATAGGGCCAACCACTCCTCTAGACGAATTCATAATTAAAGGATACTCTTGCTTAACATCTAAATCTGACCCCCAAGATCGCCATGGGCATGGAATATGTGCTTACATCAAAGATGGCTTTCCATGTGGTAGGGATATATCCAGAGAAGACCCTAATTTACCTTATATGTGCTTCCGGGTTGCACTAGCTTACACCACAGCATTTATATTTGCCCTCTATCGCCCCCACAACACTTATGAGCCTATCAGAGCGAAATGATTTAATGATTGAGAAATCTTGTGAAGTAGGCCCTTACGCCATATCTTATCGAAGGCCTTTGATATGTCAAGAGCAATTGCCCTAGAAAGGAAGATTCACTAATCCTATGAGATATAACCGTTAGCACATCTGCTGTAGATCTGGTAGAACGGAACCATATTGCATGTCACTAAGAAGGTTATTTCTGCTGAAGTTGTTGACTACTTGTCTATTTAATATGGATTTCAGCAACTTACTCATGACACACAAGAGACTCATTGGTCTGTACTGAATTTTTAAATACAGGGCATACTAATGAGGTTTTCCAGGGTGTTGGGAAGCACTTCTCCTTAAGGCAATGCTTAAACAGTGTTATAAGTATGGGGCAAGTTCTGGTCGAAGCTTTTTCAACACTATAATTGAAATGCGTACTTTAGGACCGGGCTACGCCGGGCGTCCCTGCTAGCTTATATCAATCCTTTTACAGTTTTACAAAAAATCTACAATATCAGAGTGTCTACATCAATATATTACATATGAATGGGTTCCCTATGAAATTTCCACAGGTCCCGCTATTGAATGAATTATTACTATTACAGCTAACATTTTACTATAAATCATGGAATTATATCAGTAATTTTATTGTTCATATATAAATTATCAATATCATTTCTGAAACGAAATAAAAACGATCAGTGGCTTTTTATTACCAATTGAAGGATTTCTTTCCGAATTAATTTCAGCCAGCGGGTGCTGTCTGGTTCTCTTTATGACCTATCGCATTCTATCGCCAGTTGAAATAGATTCGTTCAGAGAACGGAAAAGGGCATATATTTTACTCCTGAACGTTTTCCAGACAGAATGGAGGTATATATATTGATTTATATAAAATAAATACGCATTGATCTTTATGATAGAGTTGAGGGTATGTATTAGAGCGAGACAGATAGGGACGAGAAACTGAAATCTATACAGATGAGTAAATGGACTGATTGAACTAGATGAATTGCTTAAACATATTTGAATATTTCAAGTCAAGCGAAGCTCTTTGATAGGAAGTCAATTATTATCATCTCTAATCCCACTCGCCCAAAACTGACGAAGACGAATGCAACTCGAGTGGGGGGGGAGGGGGAGAGTTTTGTGGATGAGGAAATGAGAAACCCTTGTCAGTCAACGGAAACGCATATTTACAGATGTATCACAAAAGGAAGAGGAAGTTGTATGAAACACGAAATATACGTATCTATATTTTAACAGTTTTAGGTTTCTCGTTAGAATCTGATAAAATAGGAATTCTTGTTAAAAGGAGCTGAAAAATAGAAAAAAAGAAGGAATATAAAATAGCAAAGCCTAACAAAAAATAAAACATTTTAATAGGTGTCATATATATATATGCATGTGGTGTCAGTGTGAAAGGGACAGTTAGAGCGTTGGTCTGGTATCAGATACTATCAGACATAGCTAGTTTCAATAAAGCTGATCTCACATTAATTTTAGATTACATTACAATAGGGAAAATTAAATCATAGCTCCTAAAAATTTAATGTCATTTTTTTCTGCATGTTTCCTCCTGATGCAGTTTCAGTCTTACTAAAATCTCTTAGTCTTGCTAAAAGACTTTAACCAGAACTTGTTCGTATTCTTTACAAACCTGTTAAATCATAGCTTAAATACGAAATCCTTCCCATCGGTTTGGAAAACATAACGAGTATAACAAGTAGTTGAAAACAGATGAAATATATACTTTATATCTCGGTACAGACCAAGCAGTCTCCTGTGCGTCATGAGTAAGTTGCTAGAATCTGACATAGATCAAGTTTTCATTGACATTAACAGAAACAGCCTACTCACTGTCATGCAATATGTATTTCGTCCTGCAAGAGCACCGGCTGATGTGATGACTGTAATATCACAGAGGATTAGTAAATCGCTCGATGCGGAGATTCATTCCAAGAGTAATAGTTTTAATATTTGAAATGTATTTGATAAGCTTTGGCATAAAGATCTACTTCACAAAATTGCTAGCTATGGAATATTTGGTGACGTCATATCATCCATAAAATATTTCTGATAAGTCCATAAAGTAGTCGTTGATTAGCGGAATCAACGCTTGTGTACCTCAATGATTAATTTCGGTCCAGCCCTCTTATCTGAATCAATGGCCTCATAAATCATATTCTAAGGTTATTTATAGACATCTATTCAAATGACACAACCATTTATGGCAACATTTCGAAGAGCATTAGTAATCAGTATATCTTTTATTATTCATATA
>NC_136483.1:61025928-61055928 GCF_053919585.1 Euprymna scolopes
ACGCTTTCTCTTAACGGTTAATTTAAAAAAAAAAAAATCTTCTGAACGCTATTAAAAGTTAAATTCTTCACTAGTTTGGAGACGGAATGCGTTGTTGTGATAAGTGATTTTTTTCTCTACTAATTCGCACTTTTTATTTTAAGATTCAAATATTAATAACTACATTTTATTTCAGTATTTAATTTATGTATTTCTGTTGTATTAAATGCTAGCTTCTTTTTTTTTTTCTCGTCCATAAATGTTTATTTATCTACCGAGTTGATTGCAAAAATAGATTACCTAATTGTACTCATTTTTAGTTCGTGGGAGGGGAATCTATCACCATATTTTCCCTTAAACAGGTCCGTTGGACTTTTATTAAGTACAATACTTAATAGTTATTTTTTATTTTTTATTTATTTATTTTTTTTTTTTTTTAATGGAGAGTAGAAAACGCATTGTGGATGCGTTATCGGCAGCTCCTGTTACTCTCGCTTCTTCTTATTTGTCCCTCAGTCCTCATTTTTTAAATGAGTGATTTTTCTGACAAAGGGAGAAGAAAAAGCTGTTTTCTAGGTTGGCAGTATTTTTGCGCGAACAGTTGGCAGAGTTGGTGGAAATTTTCTGTTTCTATGTCTATCCTTGTAGCCATGTCACTAGTAAGGGTGCTGGAGGTAAACGTTTTGTCTGGGCTGACGTTATCCGCCTGATAGTCAGGGACCCGAACCTTGGATTAACCACTAAGGAGGCTGTCCTATCAGCAGGTGCAAAGTACTGGGGCTGCTGTATTGCCATTTGGTGAATGGAATCTGGACCATGCAGTAGCTTCTGGTGGGGCCTCTCGATGCCATACTAGTGGGTAATTGTTACGGCTTTACCTTATCATGTGGTACAAAAAAAAAAATTCTTCGTTTCTTTTTCTCTCTTAGTTTCCCCTCTCTGTCCTGCTCTAAGTAAATCTGTCGACCTAGTCCACAAATTCCAAAATTTCATCATGACAAGTTTCAAGAAAAAATACACGATTAAACCCGGTTCTCCAACTTCCAATGTAGACCCCTACTACCATGTCTCCTTCTCCAACATCAGGGGTCTACGTTCTAACCTTCCAGAGGTTGAAACCCAATTACAGGAGACTAAACCAGACCTTTTATTTTTAAGTGAAACTGGCATTGGACAGGCTATTTCCCTAGATGAGTTTGCAATTACAGGATACTCTAACTTAACTTCTAAATCTGACCCCCAAGATCGCCATGGGCATGGAATATGTGCCTATATTAAAGATAGCTTTCCATGTGGGAGGGACATCTCCAGGGAAGATCCTAACTTACCCTATATGTGCTTCCGGGTTGCTTTAGCTCACACTACTGCATTTATATTTACTCTCTATCGCCCCCACAACAGCGGAGTTACTATCTTTCAAAGCATATCTGAGAAAATTGACCAAGTCCTTTCTACTTATCCTTCAGCTAACATTCACGTATGTGGAGACTTCAATGTTCACAACGTCGAATGGTTGACCCACTCAAACAAGACCGATGATGAGGTGAGGTTCTGTCATGATTTCTCCATTGCCTATGACCTCACTCAGATTGTTCAGGAACCTACCCGTGTGCCCGATAATGACGGCCAGTATGCGAGCCTACTAGACCTTTTTCTCACAACTTGCCCTGAACTATGTTCAGTTTCTGTTCTGTCGCCTCTTGGATCTTCCGACCACTCTGTTGTATCAATTAAGATAAAAATGAAATGTAATAAGTCCCCAGACGTACCACTTCATCGTACAGTATATCGATACACTAAGGCTGACTGGGATAGCTTCCGTACATTTATATCTGATCTACCTCTGCATTCCATGTTTAAAAAGGATGTGTCCTCTATAGTATTAGACCTAACTGAATGGTTAATTGTAGGTATTGACCATTTCATACCCTCTAAAAAGTTTCAGCAAAAACCTAACAGCCAGCCATGGTTCTCTCCAGAATGTGCTGCTGCCATTGCGCACAGAAATCACTTTTTCCACTGCTTCAAACGTAATAGATGTATGGAAACTAAAGCCGTTTTCAGGACTGCCAGCAACCATTGTAAGAAAGTAATAAGGAACGCAAGAGAGTTGTATGCTCAATCTGTTAAGTCCAAAGTAGCTGAGCAGCGGCTTGGTTCCCACCAGTTTTGGCAAATAGCAAACAGAATCCTGAACAGAAGCGTGTGCTCCATCCCAACTATTATCAATGGACCTGAGGTAATCTCGTCAGCATCAGACAAAGCCAAACTCTTTGTCAAGAACTTTGCAGCTAATTCTACCCTTTGCGACCAAGACCGCCAACCCTCAATATTTCCTCCTGTATCAGAAAACACGCTATGTGATATACGTATATCTGTACGTGATGTTGCCAAGCTAATCAAAAACCTTGATTCCAGTAAAGCAACTGGCCCTGATGGTATTCCAATTATAGTACTCAAAAAACTTCAACCTGAACTAGCGCCCATACTTACAAAACTGTTTAAACGTTGTCTTAAGGAGAATAGTTTCCCATCTCCCTGGAAAATCTCATCAGTATGCCCTGTATTTAAGAATTCAGGTGATCGCTCATCCCCCTCTCAGTACAGGCCAATAAGTCTCCTGTGCGTCATGAGTAAGTTGCTAGAATCTGTGTTAAATTTAGAAGTAATCAAACATCTCAACAAAAATAACCTTCTTAGTGACACTCAATATGGTTTCCGTTCTGCTAGATCTACAGCAGATGTGCTTACAGTTATATCGCATAGGATTAGCAAATCTCTCGACGGTGGCAATCTTTCTAGGGCAATTGCTCTTGACATATCTAAAGCCTTTGATAGGGTATGGCATAAAGGTTTACTTCATAAGATCGCTAGCTATGGTATAGCTGGAAAAGTCTTCTCAATTATTAAATCATTTCTTTCTGATAGGTTCATAAGAGTAGTAGTTGAGGGGCAAAAATCAGAAGCTCTCAGTATTAATGCCGGTGTCCCTCAGGGATCCATCCTGGGCCCAACTCTTTTCCTGATCTACATTAATGATCTTCCAAATCATATCCTTACATCATTTGTAGACATTTATGCTGACGACACTACCATTTATGGTACCACATCTAAGACAGTAAACGAGCAAGTACTCTCCAATTCTCTCTCCTCTGATCTTGAGCATGTAGTACAATGGGGAAAGGAGTGGCTGGTTACTTTTAATGCATCTAAAACCAAGCTTCTCTCTTTACATCATCAACATTTTAATCCACATTTGTCATCAATTGAAATGAATGGCTCTCGTCTTCAGGAGGCCTCAAGTTTTGACAAGCTTCTGGGCTTGACCATTACTCCTGATCTTAAATGGAACACGTATATCAAATCTGTTGCCAAGGCCGCTGGAAAAATGGTGGGATCTTTCTATCGATCCAGTAGATATCTCACTGCTGATGCTATTCTCTATCTATATAAGAGCCAGGTACGTCCAAGGATGGAATACTGTTGCCACATCTGGGCAGGAGCTGCTAGAAAGGACTTGTCCTGCCTTGATAGAGTTCAAAATAGACTTCGTAGCCTCGTAGGAGATGTCCTTTTCTCCTCCTTACAACCTCGATCTCACAGAAGAGATGTTGCGAGTTTGTCTCTGATGTATCGTTATTTTCATGGAAAGTGTTCAACTGAGCTTCAATCTATGGTCCCCCCTCGCCAAACTTTCACAAGAAACACTCGTCTAGCTGTAAACACTATCAATAATTTCCCCCACTCTTTATCTGTGCCTAAACCTAAACATAGATTCCATGAACAAAGCTTCTTTCTTAGAACTGCACGCCTGTGGAATTGTCTTCCGTTTTCCTGCTTTCCGGCTGACTACAATATGGTTGTGTTCAAGTCTAAAGTAAATAAGTTCTTGATGAGCCGTTCCATATAAGTTATTAAATTTACCAAATTTTCATTACTAATGATTACTATATTGACCAACTTCTACTGTACACTCTTTAACCCTTGTCCTTGAGTGGCCTCTGGGCCTTGATAATGTGGTGATGCCTTTGTAAAAAAAAAAAAAAAAAATATATATATTATATATATATTATATATATATTATATCATATATATATATTATATATATATTATATATATATTATATATATATTATATATATTATATTATATATATATTATATATATTATATTATATATATATTATATTATATATTATATAATACATATTATATTATATATATTATATTATATATATTATATATATATATTATATTATATATATAGTATATATATTATATATATTATATTATATTATATATATTATATTATATTATATATCTAATATGCATATATATATAATATATATATATTATATATATATATTATATATATAATATATATTATATATATATTATATATATATATTATATATATAATATATATATTATATATCTTATATATATATTATATATCTTATATATATATTATATATATATATTAATATTATATATATTATATATATATTATATATTATATATATATTATATATATTATATATATATTATATATTATATATATATTATATTATATATATATTATATTATATATATTATATTATATATATTATATTATATATATATTATATTATATATATATTATATTATATATATATTATATTATATATATATTATATTATATATATATTATATTATATATATATTATATTATATACATATATATTATATTATATACATATATATAATATATATATATTATATTATATATATATTATATTATATATATATTATATTATATACATATATATTATATTATATACATATATATTATATTATATACATATATATAATATATATATTATATATATATATTATATATTATGTATATATTATATTATATATATATTATATATATTATATTATGTATATATATTATATTATATATATATATATTATATTATGTATATATATTATATTATGTATATATATTATATTATATATATATATATATTACATATATATATATTATATTTTATATATATACTAGCGGGGGGGGGTATCCGGCGTTGCCCGGGTGTTTGTAGGTGTGTGTATGGGGGCAATAAGTAATAACCCTGAAACGATGTTAAAAAAAATCGGAAAAACAAAAAAAAAAAAAAACAGCGAAAAAAAACCGCTTTGTGTATAGGGGGGAGGGAGTAAACTAAAGAATAAACGAAGTAAAAAAAATAAAGAAACGTTGCCCGCATGTCGAAAGATGTAATTGCAACTTTGGTGTAGGGGGTTACTATCAGGGACATAAGTTAAGGCGGTAAGTTGGGCAATAAGATGTCGGTTCACATTACACTTGAACTTCTGCATGTTAGTACAGTTGGGGAAGCAGGGAGCCGGAATGGAATTCCAAAGTCTAGCGGTTCTGGGGAAGAAACTACTGGAGTAGATAGCTCTCCTGTGTCTAGAGGTCTCCACTGTGTAGGGGTGGGATTTAGCTTCTTTTCGGGTTTCTCGGGAGTATTTACGTCGTGGGGGCACAAGTGCATGCAGTTCGTTAGAGCATTCACCATTAAAATATTGTAGAACACGCAGAGGGATGTCACATTTCGTCGGTGAGACAGAGGCTGAAGATTAGATGATAGTTCAGGACCTACCATGTTGGAGACTCTCTTTTGGGCCTTTAGCGAGAGGCAAGTAGCAGATGCACCAGCCCCGATATGACACCAATACTCCATACATGGGGGAATGGTGGCCTTATAGAGGTACAGGATACTTTCGGATGTTAGTAGCTTTCTAGCACGGTAGAGAGAGCCTACCTTCTTCGCACCGGTCCTGGCAGTGCTCTCAATGTAATTGTTCCAACTCATGTTTCCTGTGAACGCTAGGCCGAGGAGTTTAAAAGAAGTGCTTTCAGATAATGAATCTTTGGCCATCTTGACGGATTGATTATTCGCCGCCATCTTCGTTACTAAGAATTACTAAACACTTAAGATTGTCACTGCACTGATTCTTCGCCGATTTAATTTACTACCGCTATCTTTGTTCAACATAATTTTTCAACATTTAACAACAACAAGATTAATAATAATAATAATTTATTTATATATATATATATATATATATATATTATTACTATTGCTAGACGTTGAATCCGTATTATTTTATCTAACATCTTGTTTCCTCTTCTGATGAGAAGCATTAGGCTTCGAAATACACACAATTATTACTTGCCTATACCCCTAATTGATGTATCAACCTTATTGAATAAATCTATATATATATTAATATATATATATATATATATATATATATTTATATCGCAATTCTCTTACTTTATTGAGTTATACATATATATACATATATATACCCATATTGTATATATATATATATATATATATATATAGTTTTCTAGTGTTAATTTTCCTATCTATTCATCTATCTCATTTTAACAGAAAATATTTTCTATTTCTGTTTGTCTGTCGTTCGCTCGCTTTCGTCTTTTACATGCCCAGATAAGTGAAACGCGTTGGGAGCGCTTATTATCAGCAGAAGAATTCCCGTAAATCCTCGCAGGAATATGTTTAAAATACCAACGAAAAATCTTTCCATCTTAACAAATTCTTTTAGTAATCTCCCTGTAAGTTACCCTTCCGTCCCTAAAGATAATGGATACCCACGTTCCCATCCGATGAGTAGTTCATAGCGATGCAAGAGTAACATAATCTTAACCGCACCCCTCTTGATACACCTTTAGTAGCAAGGTGAAATTGGAGCAAACGGAAATATTTCTTTTAGCATTGTTCTATATAAAACTATTAGTTTACCACATTATTTCGCCAACAGCGGAAGAGTTATGAATTCACTCGTTTCCGCAAGGTTTCTGCGAATATATATTTGAACTTTACCCGATACGCGTCAAATTGTTGCTCATTAAAATACTGACCACGATAAAAGTTTATGAACGCCAGTAGCGTAGCCGTAAAAAAATTACATATATGTGTGCGTGTCGACCCGTAAAATCTAAGTAGAATTTCACAAAGCACAATTGCAGTATGATACTTTAGTTTTGCATTTAAAACTTAAATTCAAGCACTTATTACCGCATAAGCAGAAAGGGCAGACATAAAATCAAGTGTAGATTTATTAATATGACATGGGCGTGTTTGACATTAATGCTTCTGTTTAGAGCACAACTGAACCAGGATACTTGACATTTGCATTTTAAAATTTCATTTCTTTAATTATGTATGAAATTCATTTTCTAAAATCAACAGTATGTTCTCTGCCTGGTACGTTATACTACAATGTATTGTGAACTAAGTGACAGCAGTGAGGTATTTGAAGCTAAACCCGTTGCACTGCGAGGTATCCCAAACTAGACCAGTTAATAAATCAATTCGATTGCAAAATGCGCGATTTAGTCGATTTTGATAACAATAAAAATATTAGAGTTTAAACATTCGTTGGTCATTATTCAATCCCCAATCAAGTAATGGCATGTCTTCCTGCAAGAATACATATAAACATATATACATACACATATATATGTTATACACACATATATATATATATAAACATATATCTATACACACACATGGATATAAACATATACACACACATATATAAACATATACACACTATATATAACTCATATATATATATACACACACATATATAAACATATACACACAATATATATATAAACATATATATACACACACATATATATAAACATATATACACACACACATATATATAAACATATATACACACATACATATACATAAACATATATACACAGACATATATAAACATCTGTATACTTACACATATATATGTACATATATATACACACACATATAAACATATGTATACACAAATATAAAGATATATATACACACATACATAAGCATATATATACACACACATATAAACATATACACACATTATATGTATACACACATTTATATATACACACATTATATATATACACATTATATATATACACATATATATATGTACATATACATATATATGTGCATATATATTCACACATATATACATATAAACATATGTATACACACATATAAACATATATACACACACATATAAGCATATACACACACATATAAGCATGTATACACACATTATATATATACACACACATATATATATACACACATTATATATATACACACACACATATATATACACACATTATATATATATATATATATATATATATATATATATATATATACAGACACACACACATATATAATTATTTATACATACAGTGGATCTTCGAAACAAGAATGAACGACAGAGAGTGTCTTTTACATAAACCATGTAAGTTGTTAAAAATGTTGTTTTTATAATTTTCAGGTAAAATTCTGATAAGTGCATGACTAAATATGTAGCAAAACATAAATTTGCAGATCGTAAGTCGCAATACAGAACTAATATTGTAATGGCTACTTTTGGAAAAGTAATCAATGACCAACTAAAAAGCCTTGATATTTGGCACTTGGAAAATTACTATATTACACTATATATGCATAGGAACCAAATATATAAGAGTTCATTGAGCTTGGATATGTTTTTTAATTAATTTAATTTTATATAATTTTAATCCCGACAAAGATTGTATGTACAAAAAGTAAGTGCGTTTCAAGTAAATGAGTGACTTTACATATACAAATATAAATTAAAAAGTCTATATTACAAATTCCATGATGTTGATCATCTTAAAATTTATTCCTTTAATTCAGTTGACATTTACGCTTTTTGACAATATATGTTTTGTAGCATTAATCATTCACTTAATTATTATATCAATAAGTGAATCTCCTTTGCCCTTTATTCATCAGAAAATATAGCAACTGTCAATCCACCAAAATCAAAATAAAATGCGTTTGGACATGATTAAAAAATCCGAAAATTGGAGGAGAAGCTGTAATTACCTTATTATTTGTTTACATTACGCCATTGCCGGGTTAAGGGTGAAATAGATTCATTGGTGGATATAATAATAAAGTGAATGGTTTTATGCTACGAAACAGATACTGCCAAGAAATATCAACTGTATTACAGAAATAAATAAATTGTAAGATGATCAACATCATGAAATTTTAAATATAGACTTCTATCATTTATGCATTATATGCTCTGTAATTACATTGAGCTTCTTAAATAATGATTGGTATATATGAAAATGAAATATAAGTGAATAAAAGGATTTCGACAGGAATATATATACATATATATTCATATATGTGTGAATATATCTATCTATCTATCTATATATATATATATACCTATATATGTGTATATATATATATATATATATATATACATATACGCATATATACATATACTTATATATACATGAATATATATAAATACTTACTTATGTACACATACTTAATATATATATATATATATATATATATAAATACTTATACTAGGATATAAAAAAACGTATTGTTGCGCTACATAAAGATGGCCAAGACTACAAGAAGATTGCCAACACCTTGAAACTGAGCTGCAGCACAGTGACTAAGATCATCCAGCATTTTAATAAAGCAGGGTCACCTAATAACAGGCCTCGGGTAAGTCCTCCAAAGAAGCTGGGTGCACGTTCTGAGCATGACATCCAAATGTTTTTTTTTTAAGATTATCGTAGGAATGCTGTTAGCATTGCTGCAGAGATTAAAGAGGTTGGGGCTTAGCTTATTAGTGTTCAGACTATATGCCGTGCAATACATCAGTTTGCTGTAGGTATGTCAACATAGCCCATAGATTACTGGAACCATGTTCTATGGTCCGACGAGACGAAATTTGGTTCTGATGGCCTTAAGCATGTGTGGCGGCGATCAGGTGAGGAGTACAAAGATAAGTGTGTCATGCCTACAGTCAAGCATTGTGGTGGGAATGTCATGGTCTGCGGCTCCATGGGTGATGCATGTATTGGAGAGTTAAATTTCATTGAGGGAAACATGGACTCTAACATGTACTGTCAAATACTGCAACAAAGCATGACCCCCGTCTCTCCATAAACTGGGTCGCAGTTTTATAATTATATAGAAGATATATGTATTTGTACGGCATAATCACCTTGGCACACCGGTTCTCGTAAGATCACTGAAGTTAAGCAACGTTCAGCCTGGCTAGTACTAGATGGGTGACCATTTGGGAATTCTATGCGCTTTATGTCCTTTCCGCTTATCTCAGCATTGTTTCCAGTCGTCTTCAGCCTCCACTGGTATTCAACAATGTCGACTCAGGAGTGGAATGCTTGGAGATTGCGCAACTCTTGCCACAAAAATTTTACGGGCAAGCACCTTTACAGTAGGTATCCAAAGTCTGTCAAAACTGAAGGAAGCTTTTTCTTTCTTTTTTATATATATGCATATATATATACACACATGTATAGATATGTATATACATGTATATATATGTCTATACATGTATAGATATGTATATATGTATATATATAAGAATATGCCTGTATAGACACATATATATGTATATACCTGTATAGATATGCATATATATATGTATAGATATGTATATACATGTATATGTATATATGTATATACATGTATAGATATGTATATATATATATATATATATGTATTTACATCGTTCAATTCCGTATTACGTTTAAGTGATTTTAACGAAATTTCTTACAAATAAATATACTTTAACCCGTTGACAACCATAAGAGCATTTTATAACGGCGATTTACCCACGCCTTCCTTTTTTTTAATTTATTCTCCATTTTTTAATACACTTGACTTACAAACATTCATACATTTTCTTCTACACTACCAACATAAATAAATAACCCTGAAAATGTTTTTTTTTAATTTGCATTATAAATAAATAATCAACGCGACAATAAAACCTAGTTTTACTGTGTACGTTTTCAGTGTCCAAGTTATTTTTGTTTTCGCGTTTTAATTAAAAGATGTATCAAAATTTTCATTTAACTTTAAGTATTATGTTATCTGTTCAGTGCACATTAACCTATAAATATGGCAAACCACTTATATTTCAATGGCTGTAAGTTTTTTTTTTCACAAATAAACAATTATAAACAGAACGATTCATAGAAATCTATCTATATATTTTTTTTCATTTTAATATACTTTCATAGAAATATTTCTGTTATATCAGAAAAAAACTATTTTCTTTACGTCACAAGTGTCACGCTCATACATTAATTCCATAGCTAATATAACATACTGGCCCAACGGGTCACAGGTAGTCTAGTATATATATATATATATATATATATATACAGACATATACATATGTATATACATATATATACATATATATATATGTGCATATACATATTTATGTACATATACAATTTTTATGTACATATGCATATTTATGGATGTATACATATATATTGACGTTTACATATATATGTACTTACACATACATATATATGTACATACACATACATATATATATACATATCTGTACATACATATACATATATATGCACATACATATATACATATCTGTACATACATATACATATATATGCACATACATATACATATATATGTACACACGTATACATATACCTACATAATAAATGTATATATACATACTTTTACATATACACACATATACACATATAGATACATATTTATATTTACACTATTTAAAGAGAGAGAAAGACAGAGAGAGAAAGGATATTTGTAAATATTCACTAGACAATTGCCAACCTATGTACGATTGCTAATATTTTTTCACATCTAAGGATGCAAAACTCGGTCTTATATCTACATAAAGTGGACAAGAGCCAATATAATTCGGAAAAAAATGATTGGATGCTTTATATAAATAACTGATTTTACTTGTTCTGATTTCACCAGGATTTTTTAGCAGAAGGATATCTTTTTGCTTCTTGACCTAACGAAGATTGTGTAACGTGCATAAAGTACATTTTACATAAACGTTAGTGTAAACATATATACCACTCTTCGTTTAAAGTATTGCAAACTGACTTGGGTTACGCATATAAATTGGTGTGATGTGTTATTATATGACATCTAAAGTAGAGCAAGCGACCAGCAAAAATACTATTATATTTAATAATCGGGTTCCCGATTTCGAATCTCGCTAGATTCAGCCACTCTTATGAGTTGTAGACGACTAAACACGGGTCAGTGAATAATTATATTTTAAAAATAATACATATATGCCGCTCTCCATTTGAGAGTACAAAACTGGTCAGAGAGAAAATTATTCCCAACTCGTATTTAAGTAAAAATTCACTTTCATATAAATAATTGAATGCCTTCAATAAGTATCGCTAACAAAACAAACAAACAACATCATATTTAAAAAGGTATCACGCCGTTACGTTATGCTTGAAGAGAAAAGTTAGAAATGTTTATATGTTTATGCATTTGTAGGCTTGACGGGTCTATATGTTGGCTATATTTATTTTAATTAATATATTTCTGGAAAAGGTGTAAATATTTGTATGAACGTTTTTGTGAAAATTCAGATATTTTCGATTTTTGTGAAATATTAACAATATTTGAACAGATGTAATAATCACTATTTTTGTTTTATTTTAAAGAATATTTAAGTTTCATAACACGAACACATCAATGCATTATAAAATTCAAATATTTCCGCTTTTTTTTTTACAAAGGTGTCACCACTAATCAAGATCCGGAGACCACTCGAGGATAACGGTCAATGTGTGTACAGTAGTCAATAGAAAAATGTCGTAGTAATCGTTAGTAGTTGGAATTGGGAAAATTGGGTTACTTAAGGGGATGTCTCACTAAGAATTTGTTTATGTTGGAGAATTGGAAAGCAGGAAAACAGAACAGAGTTCCACAGGCGTGTAGTTCTAAGAAAGAAGCTTTGTTATTGGAAGCTACGTTTAGGTTTAGGCGCAGATAAAGAGTGGGGGAAATTATTGATAGTGATTTCAACTAGACGAGTGTTTTTCGTGAAAGTCAGGCCAGAGGGGCATAGATTGGAGCCCAGACGAATACTTGCCATGAAAATGACGATAAAGTAGAGAGGCTCGCAACGTCTCTTCTATGGGAAACAGCCTTAGCAACGGATTTGATGTACGTAATCCATCTAAGATTAGGAGTAAAGGTCAGACCTAGAAGCTTGTTAAAATATGGAGCCTCTCCAAGACGAGAGCCATTCATTTCAATTGATGCTAGACTGGGATCAGAGCGTTGATGAGGGAAAGATAGAAACTTGGTTTTAGATGCATTAAAAGTAATCAGCCAGCACTTTCCCCATTGCACTACCTGGTCAAGATCAGAAGAGAATCAGAGAGAACTTGGTCATTTACGGCCTTTGAAGTGCTGCCATACATCTTACTTTCGTTAGCATAAATGTCTACAAATGATCTTAGGATATTATTTGAGAGATCATTTATGTGGATCGAGAAGAGAGTAAGGTCCAGGATAGACCCATGAAGGACTCCAGTAGTAATACTGTGAACTTCTGATTTCTGCCGATCAACCACTACTCATATGAACCTATCAGAGAAATGATTGAAAAGACATTTCAAGCTATACTGCATTAAATTTGCATTAGAATTGCATTAAATGTGTATTAAATTTTCTATTTGCATTAAATTTGCATTAGAATTGCATTAAATGTGTATTAAATGTTCTATTTGCATTAAATTTGCATTAGAATTGCATTAAATGTGTATTAAATGTTCTATTTGCATTAAATTCGCATTAAATTTGCATTAAATTTGCATTAAATTTGCATTAAATTTGCATTAAATTTGCATTAAAATTGCTATTTGCATTAAATTTGGTCATTAGTCATGAATGGAGTGGGATATTTTGACTTTCAATTTCTTTTTAAATCATTACACGTTAAGTCTCAATTTTTTTAGATTTCCTAGAACCAAATTATATGATGGATTTTGATCAAAATTGTAATAAGGATTATGGATGTAAGGTTAAGCATCATTGTATCTTTATTATAATCAGGACACACACACACACACAAATATATATGACAAACCAACGTTGAAATTCAATGGGGTCAATGTCCTCTTCTCCTCCCTACATTCTCTTTCTCACAAAAGAGATGTTGTTAATTTCTCTCTGCTCTGTCGTTATTTTCATTGCAGATTCTCAACAGTGCTCCAATCTACGGTTCTCCTGTAAAACATTCACAGAGAGAACATGTTTTCTACAACCACTGAAAATAATGTTCCTTTATTTCTCTTTGTAAGCGCAACTAAACTAAGCTTATAGGAGAAAGTTTTCTTGAATGAATTGCCTGTTTGCAAAGCACAATACCACTGTGTTGCGTTACACCTGACTACAATACAACATTATTCAAATCTTATGTTAACAAATTTGTTCTAGCCATCCTCCTAAATAATAAAACATTGCCCAGTTTTAATTATCGTTACAAATACTCGAAACAAACTTATTCTCGAGTGGCCTTTCAATCTTGATTAATGGTGACTCGCTATATATATATATATATATATATATATATATATATATATATAAACCTATTTACAATGCCTCCCTACGGGACAGAGTTAGACACCAGGGTCGTTTTTTAACGAGGTTGCTTCTTCCATATCACGAAAATAGATGCCTATGTATTTGAAAAGATATATGTATTTCATATGCGAGACATAATCACGTTAACACCCATGTTCTTGGCAGATAACGAACGTTAAGCAACGTTGAGTCTGGCTAGTACCAGATGAGTGACCATTTGGAAATACTAGGCACCCCATGTGCTCCCGCTTGTCCCGGTGCTGTTTCCAGTTGTCATAAACCTTTACTTGCCACTGGTATTTAACAACGCCGATTCATGAAAGATGTGGTTAGAGATTGTGCAACTCTTGCCAGTAAACTTTCACGCGTAGGCACCGTTAGAGTGAATATCCATTGCCTGTAAAGACTGAAGAAAGCTACCATGTATTTGAAATCTGGCATGCCAATTTTACTCCGAAGTTTATAAATAAAACGCATCAGCCTCTATCTATGTAATTTTTCTCTCTCTCTCTCTCTTTCTCTCTCTCTCTCCCTCTCTCTCTTAAACCCTCATATCTATTCTTATTTCCTATAACCTGGCTCTCCATTTGTTTTCCTTAGTTATATAATGTTTTCTAAGAACCAAATACCGTGTTTCACTTTCGGAAGAAATGAATTTTGCAAAAATCGGCAGTACATGAAAGAAAACCTATTTTATTTCAAGAATTTTCCAGCAATCATTTACATTACTCATCTGAAGTGACGGTGATCTAGTGGCTGACGACACGGATTGGCGACTTGTGTGTTAAAAGTTCGTAATCCACAAAAATCGCTTAGGATGTTGGCAACCTTCGTGTGGTCCCTTTTTTTAAGTACGCGATGTCTTTCTAGAAAGAATTCTGTATAAATATATCGGGGAAACCAATGCCAACAATAGAATCTTCAGATTCATATGATATGATTGTGATGATTTCTAACACATTCACAATCAGAATAAACGGAGTGTGCTTTGGAAATGAACTAACATCTTTTAATTACGTTACATAGAACATCAAACTTAGAATAAGGATTCTAGACGTGTGAATTAGTATTCTTATACTGCGTTTTAATCTTGGAACAAAAAAGTGGCCTAATGTTGTTTTGTTTGAATAATAAATTTGACTTGCACTGGGCCAGGTATTTTATATTTTCCAGGGACGCGCTTCGTAACTATGCGCTTGTATAAGATACGTTCGCAAAATATTGCCTCCTAGTTTTTATATGTCGCTCAAATGGATCAGATTGCATTGTAATTATAACTGAACTTATGTATTTATGATCTGAAGGTATCTTCTCTCTCTTGCAGATATTGATGATGTGAGACTAAAAAAGAAACACCTGTCATGGACGTGCGTCTGAAGTAGAGATACGTCATTGAATTCCTTCATGCAGAAAAAAAAATCAACCGATCAATATTCACCAGCAGTGATGCAGTTGATATCAGCACAGTTAAGAGATGGGGTAGTCGATTTTAGGGTGGCGACAGAGATATGAGTGACAAAGCGCGCTCCGGGCGCCTATGCATATCCACCAGTCCATCACTGGCAAAAGTGCATTGAGAATAGTGGTGCCCATGTGGGAAATTAAATTCTGGAGCACAATAGGTCGCTCTTTTTAATCAGATCGCTTCTGTCTTTTTAGCCCATCAACATTTTTCTAGTAAAAAAAAACAGGATGCATTACTTTTGGAATGACTCTTGTACCGAATTTTCATTGCGAAATTCGCAGAGTACGGACTCATTTTATTTATTTTTATTTGAAAAATCTACGGATTATAAAATACGTTTTAAATATCTGAAGTATCCCATTTGCAGAATAATTCTCCATTGATAGCTGAAGACATTCGCAATAATAAGAACCGAACGGAAAAGGGCCTGCCCTAGATCCAGGCGCCGTGAAATTGATGCTTTTATTAATGTTTATTGAGACTAGTTGGAGAAATCTCCTATGAATCAAGAATAAAACTTCTTTTTTCACGCGTAGAAATATTTTCGGAAAATGTTCCCTGCTGGCAATGCAGCAATAAACAGCTACGAAACACTACTGGAAACATACGATTGTATATTTTTGTAATATATATGCTAAAAATAATCAATCAAGATAAAAATTTATCTTTGAATCTATTTGTGTTCACATAGTCAAGCATATATTTAGCTATATCTCCTTTTATATATCTTACTTTTTAAGGGATCCAAAATTTATATTTTTTTCAATTATGAAGGAAAGACATGTTTTAATATTCATGATTATTCTAGGAGATTTTATCATTGTATTCGTAGGTTTATTTTAGATATATAGGTTCCCCGATTTTTCCACTGTTAACACACTGTATTTAAACGTATATTTTCCTCTCGAGCTCATCTCGCATTTAAAAATAAAATAAACCGCTTGATCCAGCTCTAGAAGAGTGAAGGCAAAACCGACTAGCTTTTCTAACAGTTTTTAATTATGAATATCAAAATATGTCTTTCGCTCATAACTGCAATCTTTAATATAAATCTTACGTGTCTCTTTAAATGTATGTATGTATGTATGTATGTGTCAGATCATCTCATATGCTACTGGTACGATGTAACCCAGTACTACCTGCCTCATGATCGGGTTACCGGCGACTTAACTGGATCCCCGACCAGACTTGTTCAGTGAGGAGGGTGGCTAGTCTCCCTGAAGGATTAAAAACAAGACCACCCAAAGGGCGAATGAGCCCTTTTCGGGGTCAACGGCCAACTAGCACTGTTTGTGTTTGTGTGTATGTATGTGTGTGCTGGGGTGGAGAGGGCTCCCGTAAGCCGTGGTGAAGGCAACCTTTCTAGGAGAAGCAAATCTCTGATTTAAAAAACTATAAAGCGGGAGACCAGTACCCGCATTAAGCTGGTTTGCAGCTTAACTTGTTGCTGGCTATCTTGCTCTTGCTTGTTGCTGGATCTCAACATTTTCAACCGAGAAAGAGACTTAGCTTTCGTACAAAGCTAATGCTCTGTAACATCATCTGTGTATAGATACTCCCTCAGGTATTTGTCTATAAAAATGGTCCTGTGGCAAAAGAAAAGTTGTGACACGTGGAAGCTTGAAATGCTGGAAGCATGTAATAATTGATCTCAATGACCATCTTCAGTGTCATGCCTGCTTGAGCGTGTTAATTCACTGGTAGGACTAAAAAAAAAGTAATTTTTAGGTTCGTGGATTTTAAGTGTCTGAGGGAGTGGCACTCGTCTAACAAGACGTTGCAATCATCACGTATGCTTAAAACTTTCGGAAGAGGCGACGGATTCTCTTGGCATTGGTATCATTTTGAAGCTCGATGTTTTGGACGACAAATATCGGAAAATTGGCCAAACATTTACCCTCAACTAGGCAGTTTTCTACAGGAAAGGGTCGCCTTTTCAACAGATATTTTCGAAAGTCATTGCCTGTTTTCGATTGTCTAGCCTTAATTTAAACCTACGTCACTTCCGGTTTGGCAATGAGCACAACAGCAAACACGTCACTTTTTTTTCACGTGGTTTTCCTCCTTCGCGGTACGGGTTCGAGCCTACCTGCCTACTACCACTTTTTTTTTTCGCTCAACACACACTTCCAAACACCGGACACGCCGGGCACCCAGGCTATTATATCTATAAAATATATTTGAGAGATTTACATTAAAGTAGACATCACACAATTAATAACATTAATTACAAAACCAGTCACAATTTTTTTTAAGTGTCTAGCATAGCCAATAATATTAGTAATTTTTTTAGTCATGAAAAATATCCTTTGTACTTTGTAACCATGTTCGCATGCAACACCTCATTACTACAATTGAAATCCGAAAATTACTAGTCGGTAAAAAGTTGAACAATGAAGGCTAATTTCGCCTGATGAACCTTTGAGAAATTAAATCAAAAATATTCGGGGAAAAAACATGCATAAATTTGACCGAAATACTAAATTGATTATTCGGAAAATTTTTAAGTCGATTCAAAGAAAATCACTCGTTGTTATTCATTAATATTTCCCACTATCTATATATATATGTATTAGGGATGGGACGATTGCAATAGTTTTCTCGATTCCAATAAAATTACCGATTTTGTAATAAATTCCAGATTTCGAATAATAACCGATTCCGATTCTTTATAAATCTCTAAATATTTAGCTATAAACTTTTTTTTCTGATTAATGTAAAAACACATGTTACATGTGCAAATATTCACTCAATCGTAAAAAAGCACGTAAAAAAGCACATAAATTTTAGGTTTACTGGTAGTTTAAAGTCGCTAAATATTTATCATTTATTATTGCAACCAGCAGTGAAAGATTTTGTTTTAAACAAAATGAAATAAAAAGATAATTAAATGAATCGTTTTTGGCATCGAACAATAGACACAAATTCTTTTATTTTTCTTGCCGGTGTAGTGTAAAATATTCCTAAGTAGAAATTATTATTATTTTTACAATAAGAGAGAAAATCTATTTTAAGGTCGAATTTTTAGGGATGAATTTCTGTACAAAATATCTCCAAAAAAAAAAAAAACACTGCAGAGCATATGAATTAGTTTTGTGTGAAATTTGCAAATGATAGGCTCAGTTGTTTCGGAATTTATGAGAAAGGAACTCACATAAAGTGACTTTTATATAATATAGAGATATATAGAAAGGTATATATACACATATACATATTTATATATATTGAGAAAGAAATAGAATATCAGATATATTGGTAGATGGAGTAATAGACAAAGAGAAGGGAGAGGGAGAGGTGCATAGATTCTGAAGGATAGATATAAAGGGAGGAAGTCTGTTGTAATTTGAAACGTTCGAGTAACACAAAGAAAGTTGAAATCAAACAACAGGAAATTATTTTTTCTCTCTCTCTCTCTCTCTCTCTCTCACACACACACACACACACACACACACACACACACACACACACGTTATGAGAGGAAGAAACTGCCTCCATTCTTTTGCTCATATTTACACTGGATTCATTCCCCAGTGGGTGACAGAAATCCCAGTGATAACTTTTCGTCTTGATCGTTAAAAAATAAAAAAATAAAAACGAAACACACCAAACAAATAAAGAAACTTAAAAAATGTAACAAACCCTAATCCCGGTTCGACAGGCAAAAAGGAAGCATTTTAATTATCCTCAGCGGCCAGATCAATTACACTCCTTAAACAATAGCGGCCATGTTGCAATAGCTATGCTCCAGTTTAAGCTGATACAAAACATGTCGGTCGATTCCTTTGTCAAATGAATATGGTCCAAACAAGCAACCGAACTATCTTGGTTCCGCTTTAATAATGTTTGTGACCTTATTTCTACACGTATGTTAACATAATTATTAACTATTAAATAAATTAATTTTCCACACACACACACAAATATATATATATATATATATATATATATATATATATATATATATATATAACACACGTGAGCAAAAAAAAAAAATGGGCCAAACAAATTTTATACATTTTATTTATTGCACTAAAAACTATATTGAACAAAGAATAATTGAACAAGGAAACTTAAACGAGACTAATAACACAGAACAAGGCATTTACTTTAATAAATGCTTAGGATGGAATCGCATTCTCTTTTGATTTCTTTAAAAGATCAATCCTTTTAGACATGCTCTCAACCAAAGTGGAACACTGTAAAGAGGAGATGCTATTCCATTCGCTTTGAACAACTTCCCACAGTTTGTCATTGTTCGAAAAAGTTCTTCCAGCGAATGCACGAGATATTATGGACCAAATATTCTCGATTGGGTCTTAATCGGGATTTTGACCTGGTCAAAATATCCCATCAATTGAATTATCAGACGATTTATTGTGACTTTAGCAGTGTATCTAGAAAGAGAATTTCCAGCCCCTGTTTTGAATTCTTTGCTATGGTCAACATAAGGTTTTTTTCGATCCTTCAAAACAGTTAATTTAAGCCTGTTGTCGTCATCAAATTGGATACTCTAGGGCGACCAGATCGAGATTTCCCTTTTCACAAGAGTTTGACTTCGAACCTTTGACCAATTCGCTTCACTACAGAAAGAGATGTTTTCACATTTTCTCTTCTTAAAATATCAAAAATCTGCTTGTAAGTCATTTTGGACTGCCCTCATTCTGCAATTCGTTTTTTATACCCTCGTCAAGATGCGGTCTTGCCATTTTAGGATTAATGTTTCCACTTATTATTATGAGCTATAATAATGATCTGCAAAATAGAAATGTTCAGTAAAAATTAATAAAAATTCATGGAAAAATATTGAAAAATCGATTTCTTCCTTCTTTCACTCTTGACCCATTTTTTTTTTGCTCATGAGTATATATATATATATATATATATATATATATATATATATATATATATATATATATGTATATATATATATATATATATATATATATACATACATATATATATGTGTGTGTGTGTGTGTCTGTGTTTGAAATTTTAAAGAGGTACCATAATTTGATGGCAGTGGTTCTGTCTTTTAAAAGCTCACAAAATCAAATTAATCTCTATTTAAAATGTCGTAAAGTAAACATAATATAAGGTATTTACAGCTTCTCTTCCAATTTTCAGATTTTAATCATGTCAAAACGCACTTTATTTCCCTGTAATGGATTGATTGTTGCTATTTCTTCTGATGAGTTAAGTGCAAAATAGATTCACAAATCTATATAATAATTAAGTTATTGATTTTGTGCTACGAAACAGATACTGTCAAGAATTGTAAATGTCAACTGAATTAAAGAAATAAGTTTTAAGATGGTCAACATCATGAACTTTGGAATATAGTCTTTTGTCATTCATGTACTATATATATATATATATATATATATATATATATATATATATATATATACCCTGGAAATATTGTGACTCGTTGATTCACTCCTTTAGATCAGTTTAGATTTTTGGAATTTTAATACTCTGAGTTTGCAAATCGAATTAAATGTAAAAGACAAATAAGAAATTTAATATTTTTCTTCTTGCCATCTCTATTTCCATTCTTTTTCTCGCTTTCTATGTAAAATTTTCTCTCTGGTTCTCTGAACAAAGCTTCTTTCTTAGAACTGCACGCCTGTGGAATTGTCTTCCGTTTTCCTGCTTTCCGGCTGACTACAATATGGTTGTGTTCAAGTCTAAAGTAAATAAGTTCTTGATGAGCCGTTCCATATAAGTTATTAAATTTACCAAATTTTCATTACTAATGATTACTATATTGACCAATTTCTACTGTACACTCTTTAACCCTTATCCTTGAGTGGCCTCTGGGCCTTGATAATGTGGTGATGCCTTTGTAAAAAAAAAAATAAAAAAAAAAGCTAGGAGTTAATTAGTGTAACTATACTTGTAGCTGTCTTTCATTGTCATTATATGAAGGAGGTGAGGATTAATGAACCAGAGACGAAGGGCTGATGACATAGATAATGAATTATAAGAAGTGGGAACAGACAGGTGACGTAAATAGTTAAAGAAGGGAAAGAAAATAGATGAGAAGGGGAGAAAAGAGATGGAAAAAAGAGGGATAGAGAGATTTGCAGAACGAACGGATAACGAACAAATAATTAACATAAAAAAATAACAGATATATAAAATAGATGAAAGCGATTAAACGCCATGTATGTCTTGGGGCGTGAACTAAATACTTTTTTGTTTTACTTCTAATAGTCACCACTCATCAAGGTCCGGAGGCCATTCAAGCATAAGGGTTAATAGGTACCGTAATGGAAATGTGATAATAATTTATGCGAAGATCAAGCCCCACTTTTTCCTTCATTGCGATCATACGTACAGTTTTTGTATTTAACGTCCCCTACAATATAACAGATAATAATACTTAAGTCAACTGCAGTTGAGTAATGTATATTACTATTCATTTGATATATACTGACTTACCTCCTCTTAGTGCTACCTGTAAGGGGTTAATTATTTTTATATAAAGACATAGAAAGAGAGACGCAACGTGTATATATTAAAGATAAAATTAATACTAATACTTATCCCATTCGATTGAATATGTAGTGAATTACCTACCTTAGTGTTACAGTTTCAGCTATTTATATAGAGAGATTTGAAGCACAGTATGCATTGTTATATTAGTATAGCATTAAATAAACCATCTAAAATTCAAAAGAGTATTAGGACGAATTGATAGCGAGAAAGATTGGTGTTTCAGGTGTGTTTTATCCAACACATTAAAATCAGTAAAAGCAAACGAAAGGTTTATAATCTCTTGTACAATCAAACATCATGAGAAATAAGAAATAAATAACGAAATGAATAGTTATTGGCTGTAAAATGGCTAATAATTGTTAACAAGGCTCCTTCTCCTCCTACTACTACTACTATTACTACTACTATACTATGTAGCTAGTATGTTTTGTCTTTGTTTGTCAGACGAGAACAAAATATTATATGCAAATATTCTACTTTTCAAATTTAATGTGAACAATCTGCACAACTCCCCATTTATGTTTCTACAAATGTGGTCCTATAATTCACATTAGCACCTTACGTTCAAGTGGCTGTGTGCGTTGTTTGCTGTTGTTTAAAAAACACACGAGGAAGACAGAAAATATAAAAGCAATTTAAATACGAAGATTGGTCAGTTGTAATAACCGTCCGTATGTGCCAAGTGGTGGTCCTACTCAATCTGTATTACATGTGTTGCGTGCATTTGCATAGTATCAGTATTCATTTAATGGATCAGTTGATAAAGTAAGGTATTAACTGGCCATGGGTCAAATAGCATCTAGTATTATCATTTTCAGACACTAATTATTACGAGTGGGACCTGTGGAAATTCTACAGGGGACTCATTCATATGTAATATATTGGTGTTGGTATTCCGTAGATATTCACCGTAAATGAAGGCGCTCTGATATAATTGTAGCTATTTACAATGCCTCCCCACGGGACAGCGTTAGACACCAGGGTCGTTTTTTAACGTGGAGAAAAGGTACAAAAATAAAAATCGTCTCAGTCGTGAAGGGCTTCTCCTCTATTAAAAGAGAACGAAAAATGGAAGTGCCGCATCTGAAGAACAGATACTACACTTTGATCTTGTCCATATTTAATATTATTGTAGCTATTTTGTTAAAACTGCATAAGTACGCTTAAATATGGTATTTTAATTCTTGTAGATTTCATATATATTATTATAGAGTTAATGTTCTATCGACTTTTATATATTATAGAGTTGCGATTTCAAAAAATAAAAAATATATCTATATAACTTGGGCTCATCAGCTTGAATCGAAACCGAATCCCAAACTTATATATATATATATATATATATATATATATATATATATATATATATATATATATATACCTTTAGTTCCATCAGCTATGATCGAAACCGAAACCAAAACTTATGAAGAATTCTTGATAAAATTATTTGTAAAAAATAGATTATTGGCGTGCCATTATCTATAATCGAAACCGAAACTAAAATTATGAAGAATTCTTAGTTCAATTATTTATAAAAAAAATTAACTGACTTGAGTGCCATCAACTATAATCGAAACCGAAACCAAAACTTATGAAGAATTTTTGGGAAAGTTATTTATTACAAGAAATGAAAGTACTTCACAATTAAACGACCCGGATGTAAGGGTGGCATAGAAAATAGCGCACACGCTATCGTATTAATACATAGATTAACATAAGGTTTTTACCGTCTGATTCTGAAAGCAAGGCGACGTTAAGCATGCTTAGTTGTTAGATGCTTAACAAGGTGATGGAAGAAAGAATAAAACGCTACCCAGGTGGATAAACGAGTGCCAATTTTAAAGGAAAATATGAACGCTGATAATGAGGTCTGCGTTCGTGCCGGACAACCAGAAACCGCAAAGAACACCGATAGCTTCAACACCCATTCATAGAAAATGTTTAAAAATCGAATAATTATAATAATACGGGAGCAGGTGGTCCTTGGTTATCTCAATTTTCTAGCACACGGATAATGATTATGCGTGCATGTATAAATAGATATATACTAGCAAAGATAAACGTGCGTCGCAGGAGGTGAGGGAGGGTGATCTGATTCAATTTCACAAAGAAGTTGGCCGATGCCATAGTGACGGTCCCCGGGATGATGGCTAACCCCCAACTTTGTGTGCACCATCCTTAGGTGAGGAAGTTTATTAAAAGCCGCACCAAATATGATCTTACCCTTGAAAAATGTATGCACCATCCTTAGGTGAGAGACAATCGTCATGCCAGCTTTGATCGGTCTATTAGTATGGGCTGTAAGAGAGTTATCCATACAAACACACACACGCTACTACTTTATATATATATATATATATGTACATGTGTATGTGCTGTAAAAATATGGTTTCATTTGCATATACATATACATATGTATGTGGATATATAATAAATAAAACAGATTGTATATATATATATATATATATATATATATATATATATATATATATATAAAAGAAGCAGCAGAACGGCCACCTAAAACTACTAACCTAGCTCTAAAACAGATCTTTTGTTTGATAAAATGCATGCCCATTGGCTGATAGGAAGGGGCACGGTGGATACTAGAAAGCTGAGTGGTCAACTAGTAATCCTCAACATGTATAAAAACAAGAAGCAACGACAGAATTCGCGCATAAGCCTGACGAATCCTATAGTTGGATGAAACGCAGAATATTCAGTGTAGCTTAACCGCCATATATATTCTATAAATTACTAACTAGCTCTACCTACGTATCGAGCACTTTTGAAGTAAATACTTCAAGTTTACGCATAAATCTATACTTTCGTATAGTAAATTTATGTGAATAAATGAAATAGTTATATATATATATATATATATATATATATATATATATATATATATATATGCATGGATGTAGACAGAAATGAAAACAATATTTATATATTAATGATCATTTCATCGATATTTCAAAATGACTGAAATAATGACGAAATATTGTTTACTAGTTTTATTATTTTTCGTTTTAAATTTCCGCTTTGTTAGAATTATTTCAACAATTATCATCATATATGTATGTATGAGTTTGTCGTGAGTCTAAAAACGGCATAATAAAGATAACGTGATATCTACATACGTATTGCCACACACACAATGTGTGTGTGTGTTTTCCAACTTCAAGTGTTACGTTCTTACACCACACTTGGAATGTGTTTCTTTTTTTTTCTTTTTTTTTTCTTTTTTCATAAAATCAGAAATAGAGTTTATTGGTACGTAATATCTGAAATCTATATAAAATAAAAGCTATAAAAATATCAAACAACCTCGGAATAATTTGAATATTGTTAATTGCAATCTTTTGAACACATTATTCTTGCTAAAAGAATCGCCGAAAACATTATTTTATCAATGTTATATATATATATATATATATATATATATATATATATATATATGTATATATATATATATATATAAATAAGGGAGTATCTTTCTTTCGTTGGAATTTATTAACCCATTATATATATATATATATATATATATATATATATATATATATATATATATATATATCACATTTATATCCCCTTACCAAGACTAAAATTAAGATATAATTCTTCAATTCAATTTTCAATAAAATTCATAAATATGATTTTTGTTCTAGAATATGTCTAAAAAATTCAACTCTCAGGCTTAAGAGGGATAAAAAAAAATCTGAAATTCAGAAAATCTTTATTGATGTCTAATGACTATGGATCTAATTTAATACACATCTGAAATATTTAAATAATTACATAAATAAGTGCGTGTATTATGCCTGTAAAAACTCTATAAAATACAAGAAAAAAAAACTGAAATTGCAGAATATTTATTAATACAGATTGATACAGGGTGACCCAAAAAAACGGGCCCAACTCTAATTAGGCCCCGTTTCTTAGTGTTTTGTCTGAATGAAATGAACCTTTGGTCATAACTAGTTTATTATATTCAAAACATCACATCAAAACACAAGAATCTTTTGCCTTTTTTTCTCCGTTCTACGGTATATGTTCTAGATGGCCTCCATTTAACTTTTGTTTTTTGTTTTCATGGTCACCCTGTATATAGTAAACATTCCACAAAAAGCTGGGGTCGATTTTTTTTCCGATCATTTATCACACACTTACATAAAACTAAATGAAACTAAATACAACACACACTCATAGTAACTGTGTTGTAAAAAGTATGTATCGGTTAAACATAAATATATAAGCATATATGCAACTTTGTATAAGAAACCTATTTTATACGTAGTACATGTGTATGTTTAAGCGGCATGTTTTTTTCAAGTTTACACACACACACATTATATATATATATATATATATATATATATATATATATATATATATATATATATATATATATATATATATATATATATTAGCAAAAGTACCCGTCGTTGACTGGGTTCAAAAACAGCCTACAGAAAATGGACTCTGATTTATGAAAGTATGATAGGTTATGAAAAGGAAGAGTTGTAAAGAGATAGCTTCGATCAAAACCAAAGCAAAATATGATGAAAGTAAAAATAATATAGATAAACCCCATAATTTATTATACCATACCTGTTCACACTGAAACACTTATCATCATGTTCTGTGGATCTATATTAAAAAAAACCTTGTTAAACTTTGTGACATATTTCCATTCTATGGAGGTAAGGTGCGAACGAACACCCCATAATTTTATTATACCATATTTCTTCAAACTGAAACATAATTATCAAATTATACTTACGCAGATAGATATGAAAAGTCTTTATTAAAGTTTGTGCCTATTTCCATTCTATGGAGACCAGGCGCGAACGCAGACCCCACAATTTTATTATACCATCCCTATTTAAGTTAAAACATACTAATCAAAGTATTCTTATGTACATCTATATCAAAAACACTTGTAAACGTTTTTTTTTTTTAATTTTTAAATTTTTTATTTCCATACTTTGTGGGGCAGGCGCGTACGCAGACCTCACAATCTTAATGAATCATCATTATGCCAGATCAAACATACCCATTCATGTGTCTCGATACATCTTCTATCATTATATGTGATCAGTTTTCTATAATAGTCAACCACATAGGAGCTTATTCGTGACCAGACACACACACAGACGTTCAGCTTTATATATACACATATATATATATATATATATATATATATAACTACTTAATTTACTCACATAAAATTAATATACGAAAGTATAGATTTATGCGTAAACTTTAAGTATTTACTTCAAAAGTGCTCAATACGTAGGTAGAGCTAGTTAGTATGTTATAAAGTGTATATGGTGATTAAGCTACACTGAATATTCCGCGTTTCATCCACTTAAGGATTCTTCAGGCTAGGAATCCTAGAGTGGATGAAACGCGGAATATTCAGTGTAGCTTAATCGCCATATACATTTTATAACTTACTATATATATATATATATATATATATATATATATATATATATATATATATATATATATATATATATATATCTGTCTGCGGGTATACTGCGTTTTACTTTAAAAAAAGTTAGACCTGTGTGCGCGTGTGTGGGGGGGGGGTGCATAAAATGCCATGAAAACGAACTTTCCAAAAACCGTGGTTCAGATTGTAATAAAATGAAGAATATGATAAATTGCACATATAGTTATCTGATATTACTTATTATTGTGAAGCCTTAATAAATTCTATTAATAAATTCTGTTTATCTCTTAAGATAGATGAGCTAAATTGATTATTCTCTGTCTGTCTGTCTTTCACTCTCTACCTATCTTTCTATCTATCTCTCATAAACGTACACCCTCAACGTATTCAAGGAATTTACTATTTTTGTCAGTTCTTGAGATAAAGGATACATATTATTTTTCATCAAGGTTTGAGAAAATATTTATAGGACCTGTCAGTGTTTCCAACAATGTTATATAACACACACACACACGATATACTAGCCAAACTAAAGAGATGTGATACAGCGAAACAATCTATAAGTTGATGCCTACATAGATATACATAGTAATATTTGAAAATATACGGCAATTAAGCTACACAGAATTTTCCGCGTTTAATTGCCGTGAGGATTCGTTAGGATGTGTGTGTGTGTGTGTGTGTGTGTGTGTGTGTGTGTGTGTGTGTGTGTGTGTGTGTTCGACTGGAAATATTCTTTATTATTAGGTGCCTTTAGTTTATTACTGGAATATAATTCTTACAAGAAATAAATATAAGTAATTTCATCGCATGAGGTTTTATATAAAATTCAATATAGGTAAGAGCATTCAATACTAGTTTTTTTAAGGCGCCTGGGAACCGCATCAACTGATTTTATAAGAGATTTTATTTTACTAATGAGTAAACACTTTTTCCATCATCAAAAATATCGCTAATGGAATGTAAGACATACTCCCTTTATTTTTCTTCGGGAATTGATATTTTGTCATTCATTCAAGATTGTTAATTTATGTTAATAAAATAGTATATATTTTTATGTGGAATTATTCCGTCATTAATTTGATTACTATGCAGCCCTCTACGCATTAAGCACTATATATGGTGATTGTGATCGGAAAATCATGATCACAGACAAGAATACCCCAAAGAGTATTACATTTTTATACCAAGAATATTTTAATTATTTTCTGTTTTTTGGGGGTTTTTTTTATATTAATGGATGGAAATCTGGCTTTATGTACGAAAAACTTTCAAATGCAGTAATGTTTAGTAGACGATTATAAACTTTTCTAATTTTTTTTTTTTTACACAGTGATCACCACTTATCAAGGCCCGAAAGCCACTCACGGATAAGTGTTATTGCAAGTACATTACGTTAGTGTGGAGATTTGATGAAGTGTTTACTTAAGGGGGCGGTTCATTAGGAATTTGTTAACATTGAACTTGAAGACATCCAAGTTGTAGTCCGGTGGGAAGTAGGCAGACGGAACAGAGTTCCACAGGCGTGCAGTTCTAAGAAAGAAGCTTTGTTCATGGAATCCGCGTTTTGATTTAGGCACAGATATAGAGTGGGGGAAATTTTTCACAGTGGATTCAGCTAGACGGGTGTTTTTCGTGAAAGATTGGCGAGGGGGGGACCAGAGATTAGAGTTCAGACGAGCACCTGCCATGGAAATAACGATAAAACAAGGATAGGCTCGCAACGTCTCTTCTGTGGGAGAGAGGTTGCAGGGTAGAGAAAAGGGCATTTATAAATATCAAAGAGTTTAGTCTTAAATACAAGCGAATCGGATTCTCAGTTTTATTTTTTAAATATGAATTCGAGAATGGAAATACGTTAATAAAAAGAAAATATGCATAAAAACGAGTTTATATTAGTTTTCTGGGTGAATGAGAAAAGATACTTATTTAGCGTTCAGTTACTGACATAACAGTTTAAGTAGTTGTGTAAATTAAAATGTTACCTACTGCTATGATATACAAATATTTTTAATGGGTTAACATTTATTTAACACAAATATAATTCTTTATTTAAGGACAAAAC
>NC_136483.1:61063428-61080928 GCF_053919585.1 Euprymna scolopes
TTCCGTAATAAAAAAACGATAACACAACCCTCTGGGGCGAAGGGGACAAAATTGGGCATTTATTTGTTTTTTTTCTTTGTTTTTTTTTTCTTTACATTTGTTTATTGAGAAAGAGAGAGAGAGAGAGAGAGAGAGAGAGCGTGAGAGAGCGAGAGAGAGACGCTGATTTCTTCGTTAATTAAAAATATTATTGCTACTTCTAATAATTGCTGTAACATGTAAACAAAGGCCAGATGCACATGTTATGAAACCTAGCCACACTTTATTAGCGAAACTAAACTTGTTTTGTATATAAAATATTTTTATAAAAACATTAAATTTAAAAATATATCTATATATTAAATGACAGTTCCTTTTTCTAAATAAATTATTTTGTTACAACATTGTTTTAACTAAAATAGTTTCATGACAAACTGTTTTTGTACATAAAATATCTTAATCTATATATTAATACAATAGTGTCTGTTATTTTCTGTATCACATTTATTTTTTTTCTGAATGTTTGTTGTATAATTGTTATGCCTTTCCATTTTTTGTAATAAATAATTTTACCAAGAATTCTTCATCAGTTTTGGTTTCAATTTAGATTATAGCTGTAAGAACTCAAGGTATATATACATACATTCTTTTTTCTTCATAAGTTTTGGTTTCGGTTTCGATTCAAGCTGATGCACCCACGCCATATGGATATATTTTTTATTTTTTAAATCACAGGTTTATAATATATAATAATGGATTGAAAATCGACTTTTATAGTAATATATACGAAATCTGCATAAATTAAAGTGTCATATTTAAGCATATTTTACAACCAGGCTATGCCGGGCGTCCCTGCTAGTTTAGATATATACTTTCGCAGTTTTAACAAAAGAACTACAATAATATCAGGGTGTCTCCATTTACGTTGAACATCCACAAAAATGTCAACATCAATATATTACATATGAAATAGTCCACTATGGAATTTCCACAGGCCCCGCTAATTGTATTATTATTGTATTTTTATTGTATTATTATTATTGCATTATTATTGTATTGTTATTATTGTATTGTTATTGTATTATTATTGTATGCTTATTTATTGTTATTGTATTATCATTTTATTATTACCGGAGAAAATATACTATTATTATTATTAATTATTATTATTATTATTATATTATTATTATTATTATTATTATTATTATTATTATACATCTCATCAAGAGCGAATGTTGAAATTGTTTGTTGTATAGACATGAAGTTTCAAGAATTTATACTTCCGGGGTATATATATATATTTGAAAATTCCAACAGTGCTGACTGGGAAGCCATTAGAGAACACATCCGAGATGCCCCATGGACTAATATTTTCTCTCTTCCTGCTGAACAGTGCCAATGAGACAACTGAATGGTGCAAAGCGGGCATTGAAGCAGATTCACACACAGAAGTATTATAGCAAGCCCCACTCACCTCCCTGGTTCACTGCAGATTGTGCAGCTATCATTGCATAAAGACAGCATGCACTCCGCAATGGAGAAGGCGAAACTGCTTGCCCGGCAATTTACCTCCAACTCCATCTTAGAGCCAACAAACAACTCCCTCCCGAATTTCCCTATGCGGACTGAATCCACATTAGGTGACATAAAAATCGCCCCATCTCATGTCCGCAATATCAGAAGAAACTGTGGGCCTGATCTCATCCCTACATTACTAATTAAGAAATGTTCAGCCGACCTAACCCCCATACTTTCCAAACTCTACAATAAATGCCTTGCTGAATCTTGCTTCCCTAATAGCTGAGAGATGACATCTGTGGTACCAGTATACAAGAATACTGGTGAAAGAACAGACCCTCTCTGAATTATTGCCCCATTAGTCTCCTCCCACTCTTTGCTAAAATCTTTGAAACATTAATTAATCAAGCACTAATTCGCAAAAGCAAGTTCTCTCTCTCTCTCTCTCTCCTTCTCTCTCTCTCTCTCTGACAAACAGTATGGATACAAGCAATGTCGTTCTACTGCAAATATTTTAACAGTCATTTCTGAACGCATTTACCATGTACTGGATAAGGCGGGCGAAACTACGGTGTTAGTTCTTGATATATCCAAGGCTTTTGACAAAGTCTGGCATAAAGGGCTGCTAATTAAATCGTACGGTATAACTGAACGTATTCTAAATATAATTAGATTCTTTTTAGACAATAGAAGCATACAGGTTGTCATTGATAGACGCACATCCAAGCAGCATAGCATTAATGCAGGAGTTCCTCAAGAGTCGATCCTTGAACCATTATTATTCCTGATATTCATAAACGACCTCCCTGATAATATTATGTCTGAGATGGGCATATTTGCTGATGATACAATGCTCTATAATATGCATAAGGGAAGAACAGATGTATATAAATCTAAGACAATGGCACTAAATGGCACAACTAAACCGATTAATGTTGTAATATAACAAAATCACAATAAAATGGTTATGTCTGAGTAAGGTTTGATCTCCTTTAGGAGCCATTAAATCAATCCTGAACTTCGCACTAGAATATTTCCTAATATCTAAAAGATTGCATTCTTTCATTCATTAATCAGTGAGTATTTACAAATTAGTATCCGGTGTAATAGGTAGCAGTATCAGGAAGTCTGAATGTGAGAGCGAAATCTCTCCTACCTTCTTCTTTTAATGACTATTTAAAATATTGATTAGGGTTAAAACTTAAAATTGATGTAATCTATGCAAAGGAGGTTTTTAACAACAAACGAATATTTGCTGGATATGATAAAAAGAAAGTTGTACCTAGCTTTTGTTAACTAAGCATTTAATCATGAATATATGGACTTTGTCTAGGATTTATATTAGAAAGCGTATGGATTTGTGTGCGGGAGTGCGTGTAGACAGTGTTGTCAATATATTTGCTCTCAGAACGTCGTATTAAATTAGACGAGTCAGATTACTAAAGCATTTATGCATCTATACAAATATATGTACATAGGAATATGAATGCTAAAATGAGTTTCAAAGGGAAACGTAAGGAAGAGTGTCGAAATAAGCAAGCATAAAATGCCAGTTATGGACACAAAAGAAATAACATTCATTTCTATTTGTATTCATTTGTGTATTTATCGCAGGACCATGTTACTCGGGATTGAATAAAGATCCCTAATTTTCACAATATTATTTTCTTTGTTTTAACCCCTACACTGTTTCCCCCCCCCTTCCTCCGCTTATTATAGTCGAAAGAATCTGAAATGTTAGACAACTCCCTGAATTAGTATTATACATATGATTTAAGTTCAGGAAAGTCGGTTGTATGAATTTGTACTTTTAAGGCTGTTCTGTGTGTGGCTTACGTAGAGTTGGAAGTACGTAAATATTAAGCTCATGGGGGTAAACCTAAAGATTCGAAACCACCTATATTGTCTACCCGAATAAATTTATACCTAACTTATTCATTTCCACATAAGATATATTTGAAGTTTAAAACAAAGTTGAACACCCTCCCAAAGCTTCCTTAGTTTAAAAGGACGCTTCAGATGCAGGTAGCTTCCTTTGTCACATTCTTATCAAGTGAGAAAAATATATATGACTGAAATTTCATATTTAATGTTTAGACAGCTTATACCCAGATAGTAAATTAAGGAGTACATTTGAATATTCGCGAGCAATTAGATTATGTTTGTGATGAATTTTACTTAGGAATAAACGTGTAGATTTTGTGTAGATTCTCTAACCTTTCTTTTAAAAAAGAAAACGCAATCATCACACTCATTTTATATACATACATATTATTTATACATATATATACACACACATGCACGCACATATATAAACATATACGTGTCTATATATATATATATATATATATACATGTATTCATATATAAATATAACCGTATAAATACATATATGTATACATACATATATGCATACATATATACATACATATATACATATATGTATACATATATATTCATACATATATATACACACATATGCACGCACATATATAAACATATGTGCATATATATATATATATATATATATGTATTCATATATAAATATACACACATATATACATATATACATATACACATGCATATGTATATACACATATATGTATATATATGTATACATATACCTATATACGTACATATATGTACCCACACACACACATATATTCATACATATGTACCCACACACACACATATATTCATACATATGTACCCACACACACACACGTATATTGATACATATGTACCCACACACACACACACACACACACACACACACACATATATCCTACATATGTACCCACACACACACACATATATCCTACATATGTACCCACACACACATATGTTCATAGATATGTACTCACACACACACATATATATATATATATATATATATACACACATAGGTATATGTACCCCCACACAGATATATACACACATATATATACCTACACACATATATATACATATATGTACCCACACACACGCATATATATGCACACACACAAACACATATATATACATATATACACACACATATATATACATATATATACACACACATATATGCATACACACACACATATATATGCATATACACACATATATATATGCATACACCCACACATATATATGCATACACCCACACACAGACATATATGTATATATGCATACACACACACATATATATGCATACACACACACATATATATGCATACACACACATATATATATGCATACACACACACGTATATATGCATACACACACATATGCATACAGACACACACACATATGCATACAGACACACACACATATGCATATAGACACACATACACACACATATGCATACAGACACACACACACATAAGCATACACACACATATGCATACACACACACACACATATATATATATACACATAAGAGCTTGGTCACATATTTGGAAACTAATATATATATTATTTATCATTAGTATAGTTGGTAATATTTTAAGTGATTCTGCTCAGTCGTGTTAACGCGATAGCCATCAGTAGGTCATTTCGTTTAATACAACTTGTTTAGAATTTTTGTATATATTCATTAATATACGGGATCTGATAAGTCAACGTGTATCTCGAATGTTTTTCTGTATAATTTAATGGCAAAAATATGTTCGAAATATTCTTTTGTTCTCTCACTAAGTATTATTTAAAAATAAAAGAAATCCATGTTCTTTCTTCTAAATTTACTGTGCATCTCACACTTGCACTCCTCTTATTCTATATTGATTCAAACACATTCTAATGTATTATACTAGCGTCTATCCTTCGTCAAAAGTTATGGAGATGAATAGGCGTCGTCAGTATTCGCACACGCTATGTGCATAGGTATGTTACGAAAATATTCATATAAATTATGGAATTATGTTAGCAATTTCATTTTTTATGTAAAACTTCTTATTTCCGATTATCCAAAGGAGATAACATCGAACGTTTAATCTTTATTATATAGTGCAGAATTCTGTCCGAATTTATTTCAAATGGAAAGCTAAATAATATAAATTAATCTACATTTAAACTTTTTTATTTATAAATTATTCAAACTATAAATCACACTATAAATTGGTTTTGTAGATTTATGACAATGTTTCCTTTTTCTTCTTTTGGTCCTTTCGTAATGTCATAAGTTATTATATTGTATGATGTAATATGTTATTAATAAATGTTATATCATTATATAATATGAATTATACAGGTGAATATATTATATAATGACATGTATAGATATAGATAAAGATATAATGTAATATATACTATAGTATATAATGCAACATGTTTTTATTAAATATATAATGTAATATGTTATATGTAATTATATAATTTTATACGTTATTATATTGAATAATGTTATGTGTTATAGTATTTTAAATGTTGTTTGTGTTGTTTTTTAATTATAAAATGTTATACGTTATATTATATAATATTATAGTTTAATAATCATTTCACAGAAAAATAAGAGTAATTTTTTAAAAGTAGTATTTTATACAATTAATCATATTATTAATAATTTACATATCTCTATTCAATTTAACATCTTAGTTAAATTATTATTAAACATATTACAATCATGTAGAATAGTGGCAGCATTGTGTCTACGTTTGGTTATTGGGGATTTGATACTTTGGTTGAGTACATCTTAAGACTCATGACTTTCATAGCTCAACTCTTTTTACAACCACCGAAAGAATTACATGATTAAAGGTTAATGATTTCTCTTTCAGAAATAAAGTTTCAGAAGTCTATAATGAACATACTTACTAATTGTTAATTTCTTAGTAATAATTCTTCTTATGAAACTTTGTTTGATAAACTGAATTGGTATCCTTAGGAATTATCACTTCATATCTGTTTTCGAGTAAAACTACTTAAAGTTTCTTTACATTTATATATATATATATATATATATATATATATATATATACATACACATATAAAATTACATGTATATGCATGTAATATGTAAATATATAAATACATATATATAAATATAAATGTATATATCAATATATATATAGTAAATTTGAGAGTTGATGCAGTGATTGCAGGTGATTAAATGACTTACTGACTAGATGTTTTTTTAACGAATGATAAAAAATAATTTTTTGTATGGTTTCAAATGTTAAAAACTTCAAAGACTATATATATTAAGGATAGATATGTATATATATGAATAGACACATGTACATATATATAAATATATATATAAATATATATGTATAAATATATATATATAAAAATATATGTATATATAAAAATATATATGCATAAATAAAATATACATGCATAAATAAAAAGATATACATTTATAAATATATATAAATATATATATACATGTATGAGTATGAATATATATGTGTACATATATGTATATATAAATATATATATAGGTATATAGATAAATTTATATGTATGTGTATATATAAATATATATAAATTTATGTATATAAATATATATAAATTTATATATATAAATATATATCTGTATTACAGATATATGCATGTACATATTAAAATATATATGCATGCATATATATTTATATATATATATATATATATAGATAGATAGATAGAGAGAGAGAGAGAGAGAGAGTGGATGATGGGGTATGCGAGAGCACATTACTTTTATTATAGAATAAAGGATTTTTACAACGTGGTAATTACTCGAGATATCTGTAACTATAGAAACGTTTGTTTTTTATGACTTAGTGCTTGTATTTTTAAGATTAAATTTGCATAGGCTTTACACTCGATTAGTATAGCGTCAACAGGGGGGGGTGAAACACTGAGAAATTTTGTTTCCACTTGTTTGTAAAAGAACAGATGAAAAAGTAAAACAAATATTTAAAGTAAAATTCAAATATTAAACTGGCAAAAAAAAACCAAAATTGTGAAATATATGCTGTTTCTAGACTTTTCATACACACACGACATATATACATCTTTATATACACACATTTATGTATAATTTTATATATATATTCAGTTTATTAATATATATAGCATACATTAATATATATATATAGTATATATTATTATATATGTATATAGTAGATCAATTTTGTACGTGTAGATGGGCACACACACACACACATATATATATATATATATATATATATATATAACTACTTCATTTACTCACATAAATTTAATATACGAAAGTATAGATTTATGCGTAAACTTTAAGTATTTACTTCAAAAGTGCTCAATACGTAGGTAGAGCTAGTTAGTAATTTATAAAATATATATGGCGATTAAGCTACACTGAATATTCTGCGTTTCATCCACTATAGTATTCGTCAGGCTTATGCCGAATCCTATAGTGGATGAAACGCAGAATATTCAGTGTAGCTTAATCGCCATATATATTTTATAAATTACTATATACACACACACACACACACACACACACACACACACACACACACACACACATATATATATATATATATATATATATATATATATATATATATATAAGTGTATTTGCAGCATCTCTTCCAATTTTCGGATTTAATCATGTCAAACCACACTTCAATTTCATTTTAGCGGATTGATTGTTGCTATTTCTTCTGATGAGTTAAGGGCATACTAGATTCACTGATTGATATAATAATTAAGTGATTGATTTTGAGCTACGAAACAGATACTGTCATAATTGTATAGGTCAACTGAATTAAAGGAATAAATTGTAAGATGGTCAACATCATGCATTTTGGAATATAACTTTTTGTCGTTTATTTTCTCTCTCTCTCTCTCTCTCTCTCTCTCTATATATATATATATATATATATATATATATATATATATATATATATATGTATGTATATATTTATATAAAAATGATATTTCTATTTGATACATACATGTATATATAGAGAAACCCCAATATTATATATATTTTTATGCGTACTTGCGCATATATATGAATACACATATAGAAACATTTATATACATACGGATTAAATAAAAATAACTGTATACATATGAATACAACCAAACGAAATAATGTAATTTGTGCGTTGATTATTTTTCGGACTACGAGCCACATCTTCATATTTTTTGTTTTACCACGTTTCGGCAAACCCATCATCTGGCTTTCTCTAACTGACAATATAATTATAAACATTACGCATATATTACACTATAAATATGTACGACTACATATACACTACACCCCTGCATACAGGAATGTATAAATAACTATATTTATGCATATGTATACACCTACAAATATATGTATTTAAAGGATTCATATGTAAATACATATATAGGGGTATATATTTCTCTATTATCTGTGTATATATATATATATATAAATATATATATATATGTATATGTGTGTGTGTGTGTGTGTGTGTGTGTGTACATATATACACACACAACCAAACGGACATGGGTGCATGTATTAATGCACGTACACATATGCATGTGGCTATACCTACATATCAATACACACGCACACTTAAGCAAACATACATATAAATATATATAGATTGATATAACACGTATTAATGAATATATATATATATATATATGTATTAATACGTATTTCAAGAACGTTCAAATATAATGCACATAAAATTCATGCGAGCATTAGACATTTAACTACTTTCACAGTTTATTTTTATACATCTATATCTCTTAGATAACCATGTATATGAATTTATAGCACTCTGTAAGCCACAGCAAAACATATAAAAACATCTATTATAATAGACGTTTTTTAGTTATGTAATCAGTGTTTTACACACAGTTATATATATATATATACTAGCATGGGTGTCCGCGTATTTGGAGATGTATGTTGAGCAAAAAATAAAAGTGGTCATCTTTTTTAATTTTGGCCCCTATTATGACCACCTTAAAATTTATTGTTTTGGGCCCAAATTCAGTCATAAGTTAGATCCATGTTCAATGAACCTATATCTAAAATTCCAAGTGTTTAGACCGAAAATTGTTGGAGGTGTTTGGTAGAGTTCTTAATGGTCAAATCTATATATGTATATATATATACCCATCTATATACATACCCACTTATATACATCTATATATATATATGTATGTATGTATGTATGTATACCTATACATAGATATCTATGTATAGTTATATATATATATATATATATATATATATATATATATATATATATACACGTATACATACATATATGTACATATACATATACTTACATAAAGATATATACCTACAAATAAATATGCGTACATATAAATGTATATACACATACATATGCGTACATATGCATATATATATAACATACATTATATATATATATATATATATATATATATATATATATATATATATATTGTCTGATATTTCCAGTCGATATGTTTCAAGATGATACTTTATTCTTGCTTGGATCTGTTTCAAGAATGTGTAAAATGCGCATTATACATATATACACACACGCATACATACATATATATGCGGCTATACATGGTTTATTACGGAAGTGTGTACACAAACACATATTCGCATATATATATATATATATATATATATATATATATATATATATATATATATAATACAATTTTTAGATAAAAACTTTACGCTCGTATTCATTTATATGTTCATTTATATATACACGGATTATAGAAATACGTATACATATATACATGCATATATATATATATATATATATTCATATATATACACACACATATGTATATATATATATATATATATATTCATATATATACACACACAAATATTTGCAAGTTTTTTGGTGGTCTTCTTACCTGACCATAATAAACATAGCTATGCGTATGTAATAAATAATATATATATATATATATATATATATATATATATATATATAGAGAGAGAGAGAGAGAGAGAGAGAGAGAGAGATAGATAGATAGATAGATATTATTTCTGCATGAATATATTTTCTAACTTTAATAAAAAGGTTAAAAACTCGAACACAAGTATTAAAACGCCGTGATATTATATATGCATATATTATATATTAAATACAAATGAATATAAAATTACTAGTACGCATACCTCGAAATATAATAGTATAACTTGATTTACATATCAATGGATTCTATTTCATGAGTATAATTGTTGTCAGCCTTTTATTTTATTGTGTATTGCAGAAATTTTACAGCATTTAGATTTTTATAATTAACCAAAACATATCTCCCATAGTATATAAACATAAACACTGAAATCAAGAATAATTTAATCTAATATAACGGACTTCATCCCATGGGCCGAATTCTAGAACTGCTGACTATCAACGCGATGGTTGTAGGTTCGATCCTCTGCTTGGGAAAGGTGCCAGTCTAACTGCACTGAAGAGTTTTGGTACAACGAAACAGTACTGCATGTGAAAACCTATATACAAACGCATAGGTATGTGTTTATATATATGTGTGTGTGTGTGTGTGTGTGTGCGGCTTCTCCGCGCTCTGCTTTTAGTGTGCAATATATTAATATTGCAGGAAATATATAGTCACATATGATTATATACGACATATTGTGTATATATATATATATTTGTATATTTATATTATTTATTTTACATTATGCTTTTTTTATTTTTGTTTTATGTCGTTAATATATTGACGGTCACAATCGCAGCAATGTCGAGATTAATTTCTTTTTAATAGTTATTACTAGCGGGACCTGTGGAAATTCCACAGGGGACACATTCATATATAATATATTGATGTTGACATTCTGTAGATGTTCAGCGTAAATGGAGATGCTCTGATATTATTGTAGCATTTCTGTGAAAACTGCAAAAGTATTTATCTAAGCTAGCACGAGCACCCGGCAAAGCTCGATCGTAAAGTACGCTTAAATATGATAGTTTAATTCTTGCGGATGTCGTATATACTATTATAGAGTTCATTTTCTATCGATTTTTATATATTATAAATTGCGATTTCAAAAATAAAAACCATAAACCAAAGCAAAAACTCATGAAAAAATATAAATATATAGCTGTAGTTCCTTCAGCCATAATCGAAACCAAAACCAAAACTTATGAAGAATTCTTGATAAAATAATTTATATAAAAAAAAGATGCCTTAAAGGTCATCAGCTAAAATCGAAACCGAAACCAAAACTTCTGAATAATTCTGGTAAATTTTATGACAAGAAATAGAAGAAGATAACAATTAAACGGCCCGGATATAACCGTGATACAGAAAATAACATGCACGCTATCGTAATAATATCTAAATAAGTCTAATAAGATGTAAAGAAGTTTATGATGACGGTTGGATTTAAGTGTAACAGTAATTATTAAACTATTAATGAATGTTCATATGCACACGTATATTCACATAGTTTTATATGTACATATATAAGAGAGGGATGCATTTACATATACTATTTTACATATTACTGTATATATTAAGTAATGTTTAAATGTGAGTTGATTATACAAATATATATATGCATAATTTAAGTGTATGTAAACGATATGTAAGCATTATATAAACTGTCAGGTTTCACATTTCACAGTTGACAGAACAGCTGTTAGCGGATAACAGACGCATATTATATATATATATGTAGATAATTTTGAAAAATAATGTTATATATACATATATATATGTATAAGAAATGTAAAAATACCAGCGGTGGTTGACGTTATGTTTTGAGAAAAATAGAAAAACCGAAGATGACTTTTTTTTTCTTGCATTTTTACTTCAGTATCCTAAAGATGTCCTCTGAAATAAGGACGAAACGTTGATTATTTTAATAATTTCATTCGGTTTTCTATTTTCTTCAAAACATACACATACATATATATATAGTCATCCACATACAGTACTGTTTCGCTGTTTCACAGCTAATCAGTGCGGCTAGACAAGCAACTACCCCAAGCCAGGATAGAAACCCGACCGCCCATATGACAGTCGGAGCTTCTAACCGTTGCGCATTTCGGCTGCTAATATGCGGGCAGTGAATTAACAATGTTTTGAAATTGTCCAAATACCTAAGCTCAATTTGTTTCCACACTTTAAATATATATATATATATATATATATATATATATGTATGTATTTATATATATATATATATGTGTGTGTGTGTGTGTGTAAAATACTCATAAACAGATAAGTATGTATTATAGTGTACATCTGTTTAATGCTTGTATAAATACATTTTACCCTATATATATATATATATATATATATATATAAGTTTTAAATATATAAGTTATAAATTATAAATATATATATGGCAATTAAGCTACACTGTATAGCTTACTTGCCATATATATATTTTATCACTTATTACCTAGCTGTACCTATTATTTAGCGCTGTTGAAGTAATTGTTTACGCATAAAATTATACTTTCGTAAAAATATATTAGTATTAATTTATACGCATAAAATTATACTTCGTAAAATATATTAGTATTAATTTACGTGATTAAATAAAGTATTCATATATATAGAGAGAGATAGATAGATAGATGCATATTGCTCAATAACAGATAAAGATGTATTACACTATACATTTGTTGAATGTTTGTATTAATACAGAAATGCCAACTAAATATATGTAAGTGTGTGTGTGTGTGTGTGTGTGTGTGTGTGTGTGTGTGTGTGTGTGTGTGTGTGTGTGTGTGTGTGTGTGTGTGTATATATATGAGCTCGTTTCAATAACGTTGCCTTTCTTGGTCTCTTTATTTTGGGATTCCACTGAAGCATGTAATATATGCAATGTTTGTATAATAAACATACTATATACCTCCTCTGTCCTTTATTGAGTATTCTTTAATAACCACGCAGGTTTCATTGGGTGTTAATCTAGGAAGCATCTATACAACAATATATATATATATATATATATATATATATATATATATATATATATATTACGCACATCACTGTATGTACTGTGTCTTTATTACAATCAAAATTCATGTTTTTTGTCTAATATACTTCCAGTTACATAACTATGCTGATCAGTTTTAACAAGTGTTTTTCTCAAACAGAAATGAAGCATCTGATTACACACACACACATATATGTGCATATGCACACACACACACACGGGCATATATATGTGCGTGTATATACATACACACACACACACACACACACACACACACATATATGTATTTCGGATATCCCGATTCGTTCCTTTATATTTTTAAGCTATTTTTTTATGTCGGTTGGTCAGTTTCTCATCAGACTATCATCATAAATTTTTTAAATAAATCTTGATCTAAATAATAATAATAATGATGATAATAATTCGGTCAAATGTTTATAAATATACAGTAACATGTTTATCAAAGTAATCATGAGGTCAATTTTTTTCAATAATTACGAAGTCAAATGTTTATAAAATAATTATAAAGTCAAATCTTTATAAAATAATTGTCAAGTGAAATGTTTATAAAATAATTGTAAAGTGAAATGTTTATAAAATAATTATAAATACAAATGTTCATAAAATAATTATAAAATCAAATGTTAATAAAATAATTATAAAGTCAAATGTTTATAAAATAATTATAAAGTCAAATGTTAATAAAATAATGATAAAATCAAATTTTTTATACAAAAAATTAAGGTATACGTTACATTTGAATTGACTTAAGATTTTTTATACAATTTATAAAATCAATTTATAAATTTATAAACCAATTTAAAATTTTATAAATCAATTTATAAATTTATAAATCAATTTATAAATTTATAAATTTATAAATTGTAAATTTATAAAATCAGATTGAATATAATTGGTCATACTTGTAATTTATATAGCATTTCCTTCGCACAGATTCGAAGGACACATCGTAAGATTATATAATAAAACGTTATTAAGATTAAAAACGAAAGAAATAGGTTCCAAATTATAATTTACATTTAATGATAAAAATATTTGTCGCCCTTTATCTGGAGACACCATGTTAATTTAATGAAAAATAAAATGTTCCTCCTTATAAATAGTTGAAGTCATTCCAAAGTATAGCAAACAAAATAAACAAATGGACATCACACACACACATATATATATATATATATATATATATATATATATATATATATGGTAGCTTCCTACATTATTGACAAGATATGTATATCCTATGTAAGAGAGCCTGTGCATGGAATTTTTGTGAAAAGAGTTGCGCAATCTCTAACCGCACCTATCCTGAGTCGGCGTTATTTAATAGCAATGGCAAGTTGAGGTTCAGGACGACTGAAAGCAATTCCGAGATAAGCGGAAAGCACATGCAGCGCCTAGAAGTCCCAAATGGTCACCGATCTGGTACTAGCAAGGCTCAATATTGCTTAACTTCAGTGATCTGACAGGAACCGTTGTGTCAACGTGATTATGCCTAATTTATATAATGCATTTGTACACACAGTAAACACAGATACACACGCACACATACATATGTATATATATGGAAAATGTATATATGTATGCATGTATATATATGCACATATAGATACGGAACATGTATATATTATTTCTATAAATTTCATCCTGTATGTATGTGTATATATATATATATATATATATATATATATATATATATATATATATAACTACTTCATTTACTCACATAAATTTAATATACGAAAGTATAGATTTATGCGTAAACTTTAAGTATTTACTTCAAAAGTGCTCAATACGTAGGTAGAGCTAGTTAGTAATTTATAAAATATATATGGCGATTAAGCTACACTGAATATTCTGCGTTTCAAGCCTGACGAATCCTATAGTGGATGAAACGCAGAATATTCAGTGTAGCTTAATCGCCATATATATTTTATAAATTATATATATATATATATATAGAGAGAGAGAGAGAGAGTGAGAGAGAAAGAAAGAAAGAAAACTTCATCATAAAGTTTTAATTGTTGGACCTTGTAGCTTTCAAAAAATGTTCATACAAAAATACAGCTACTTAAACACTTAGTAAATATATACATTTATATCTCGACAGAGAAAGGGAGACCAAGAAAGAGAAATACTAAAGTACATTTGATCTATTACGTATCGACAACCGTTACTATTTATTCAACTTTGAATTTATTACAAAATTCATAAGCCTCTCTTGCATAACTAAAAGCAACCAGTCGTTTTATTTGTATATGATTTTTAATTATAAATATTTATGAAAAAACTATAAAGACATTATTTTTTTTCTATCTAATTCACATATGCGTTTACGGTGTGTAAGAATGCACTATATAAATTAGATGGTAAAATAAATTAGGAAGGTATGCTGGGGAAAAAAAAAAACATTTATTTAACTACTCAAACAGACAGCAAAATTCATTATAAGTCGAGTCCCGACTTATTTGCCTCTTTACGTCGGTGTTTAATGCGTATGATATATAAACTTCAGCTCATCCTACAAGAGACACCCTAAGTTGGGATAAAAATGACAATTGCCTTAATCTTGAATGATTTCTCCGTAACTGACCTAGACCAGAAAAGATGAAGTTTGGTATCAGAACAGATACTACTTTTTGCTCCTAGCCAAAATGCACAGCGACAGAAAGCGAGAAGACGACACCTGCTGCTTTTGTTCAGAAAATTACTAATTACAACTAATTAACAAAATTAAATCAGATTTTTTTTAAAACATATCTCAATCCCAGAACTACATATTGTTTTAGCATGTGTTTAGAGTTTTAAAATATATTAAAGTATAATAGTAAGACACCATTAAAAAACAATAGTTGTTTCAATCAGCTTTTGTATAATTAAATTATATATATTATACACACGCATATATATATATATATATATATATATATATATATATATATATATATATATTAGCAGTAACACCCGATGTTACCCGGGATTGAATGAGTATCAACAAATTTTCCACACTTCCAATACGTTTATTGACATCGACATCGGTGAAATCGCCCATTTTCAATCAAATCGATTGATTGTCTGCTCTAGCTGGGGACCCACCGCGGTGCACCGGAAGGAAGCTTCACACACCTTGCCGCAGTGACTTAGTCCACAATACATTTTTGTCTACATTGCACTGTGGAGGATTGTTTATTCTATAAAATTATTTTTATATAATAGTTTGGATTAAATTTTAAAATGCAAAAGTCAACTATCATAGTCCAATTGTGCTCTAAATAGAAATATTCGTTTCCAAGTCGCACCTTATCAAAGAAGCTACTGTTGATTTTATATGTCGAGTCCTTTAACTTTTAAAGATTTAAATTCTAAAATGCACATGTGATGTTAGGCTGTATAACAGTGTTAACTTTGGTCAAAATCGGACTGTTCTTTCTTTGATCGGATTTTTTCGATTATCGATGTTGATACTTATTGGGGGCATTCCGATACAAAACCTAGAACCTAAGAACACTGCCAGAAACATAATGTATAATTGTTTGAAATTTGAAAAATCGGCACAACAGTTCTGGAGTCCATAAGGAACAAACTCTCACACACATGTACACACATAAAAAGTCATGCACATATACATGTGTGTATTGATTTTTTTCATTTTAAATTGAGTTTTTTGTTCTGTTTTTTTGTTTGTTTTTTGTTTTTGTTTTTTTGAAGACCTGTGGCATTTTTTTATCAATTGTCGTACTTTGTACCGTTATATTTGCTTTTACATAATTCAATTATTCAAATTGAAATCTTGGTCGTAATTTATTTTCGATGTGATATGATATGTTTGATAAGTTAAGAGTCTTTTCTGAAATATCAGCAGCATAGTTTTGTTGTCGATACCACTGTTTTATCAACATTCTAAAAAAAGCCTGCCAATTAATTGTGGTAAATTATTGCAATTAAAATCGTTGTGTAAAAACAAACAAACTATATCAAATTTATACGCATGGAAGCATATTTTATGTAGTTGTCGGAATATGACAAGAGTGATCTTTTCTCATACGTCTGGTCTTGAATCATGATTGTTGTTCATGTAGAAAGTATTAATTATTATCGTTTAATGGAATAATTATGCAA
>NC_136483.1:61085928-61090928 GCF_053919585.1 Euprymna scolopes
AGCATCTGTATAGCTGTTATGTAAATATATTTAATTACTATTCCAACACATCATTCTGGAATACAAACCAGCTGATGTGACTCCACGCTTTGTATCTAAGTATACTAACACACACACACACACATATATATATATATATATATATATATATATATATATTCTGTGGAAATATATTTTATTTCCTTATAATATATACCAATACTTATTTAAGAAGCTCAATCTAATTACAGAGCAATATAGTGAATAAATGACAAAATACTATATGCCAAGAATTATAAATGCCAACTGAATTAAAGGAATAAATTATAAGATGGTCAACATCATGAACTTTTGTCATTTGTTTACTATATATACACAGATATTTATACAACTTTGTAGATGTATATATATATATATATATAAATTCATACACGCACACACACACACATATATATATATATATACGCATGTATATACATATATATGCATATGTTTATATATTTATACGTATGTGTGTGTGCGTTTACATTTTTCTTAGGCTATTACATTCATCCGAAATTTTAAAAGTAATGTTGAAACTTATATTGTGGTTACTTATTGAACTTTCGTGTTTAAGACATTTAAGAATTAAATTTTTTTGAATCGAACAAGTTGTCATAAAATGACCTCCCCCCCCCTTTGCAAGCAAATTCAAATTTACATGAATGGCATTTATGAAAACAGTATTTCATTTGTAGTTATTTTCACACGTCAATGAAGTTACTATTTATTTTTTATGGGCGTTAAATCACGTAACAATAAATTAATTAGAAACGCTTGTTATATTTTCCTTAGGCTATTGAGCTGACAAATGTGTATGTATACATATACGTATGTAGACATATGTATGTGTATGATCTACGTTTATACATACGTATGATATACGTATATAAGTACAAAAACATATGATTTACGTATGCTTAGCAATAAAATCACACCCCTTCACTGTTGAGACCACTAAATGTCAGAAAGATTTATATTCTAATAGTTTTTTGTTTTTTTTGTTTTTTGCTTCGAACAGCTAGATTTGGAATTTTCTCCCTGCTACCTGTTACCCTGGCTGTTCTGATATGCAGAAGTTTAAATGTAACGTAAACCAACATCTTGTTAATCTTTCCTAGGCATGGTCCCAAATAGTACGTCCAAGTGACGATGTGCCTTGTTAGGGGTGAACGCGAATAAATAAAAAAATAAATAAATAAATGTACAGATACAAATACGTATGATATATGTATGTACGAATACACATATTTATGCTACACTTATGTATACACACAAATACGTTAGTACACTTATGTACACATACAAATACATTAGTTATACATATGTATACATAAAAATGCGTATCATATACGTATGTGTACATAAAATTACGTATATACACATAGAATACGTATAAGATACGTACATACAGATACAAATACGTAGATATACGTAAGTACACATAAAACGGCTATGCTACTTGTATGTACACGTAGAAATACGTAGGTATACCTATGTACACATATAAATACGCATGATGCACGTATACACACATAAATATATATATATATGTAAGTGTATGTTTTACGTATATACACATACAAAACGTATTATTTCCGTATGTACACATAATAATACGCAATATGTACTAATGTACACACAAATGTACGTATAATTTACCGACGTACGCATACAAATGCGTATGATATATATGTACAAATTCAAATACGTATTATTTAAATATATACACATAATACACGTATGATATACGCATGTACATATACAAATATGTATTAGATGTGCATATACACATATTAATACGTATGGCATATGTATATACATATAATAATACGTATGATATACGTATATATATATATATATATATATAATAATACGTTTGATATATGCATGTACACATATAAATACTTATGATATACTTATGTACACACATGTATAGACGTAGGATATACATTTGTACACAGACACACACATTATATATATATATATAAACATGCATATATATATACACATATACGTATGTGTGTATCCAAGTGCAGACACCTAAATACACACATGTATGTGAAAAAATGTATGTAAATAAATGCACATATTCATGCAGACATGTGTATATACATTAACATATATATATACGTGTATACATATGTAATTACACACACACATACATATATGTATTACTTTTAACTTTTTCATGAATATGAACCTATTTTCTCATATGTATACTAACATACATACATACAAACTACTCAATTTATTATATCAACTTATTAGTGAAATTGTAGTTTGTGTAATTAAGTTACACGGAAACTATTGCCGTTATGCACAAGAACATCATTCTTACTGCAGAAAATAAATACAAAACTTTATGTTTCCTTACTTGCCATAAGTCATGTCGATACGCCTACGTACATATAAAATGTATGTGCATATATATATATATATATATATATATATATATGTGTGTGTGTGTGTGTGTATGTATGTGTGTATGTTTACTTATACATGTATTGGCATATATTTTATTCTGTACGTATATCCACACACACCACACACACAAATATATATATATATATATATATATATATATGCAAGTAATTATATTTTCAAATATAAACTTTTAAGCGCTTTTAGAAGCACGTATTTGCGTTGATAGTTTGTACACGAATGCATGTGTATATAAAATTTATGTGCATATATATATATATATATATGTATCTGTGTACTTATACATGTATTTGCCATATATTTTATTCTGTACGTATATCCACACACACACACACATATATATATATATATATATATATATATATATATATATATATATATATGCAAGTAATTATATTTTCAAATATAAACTTTTAAGCGCTTTTAGAAGCACGTATGTGCGTTGATAGTTTGTACACGAATGCATGTGTCACACTTGTGGTTTAAAACAAGTTTCTGGAATGTTATTTTGTTCAACTCGTGTCCCATCAAATATCTCCTCAAAAAAAAAAACGAATAAAATATTCAACAAGCGCATGTAACTATTTTACATGATATAAAACATCAAGTTAACATATGTACGTCTTTATATATAAATCATACTTTAATTCGTAATTAATAAAATAATAAACTGGCAATTTCCTTGTAATTTATATTAACTAATATTTAGTAATGCTGTAACATTAGCAGATGTCATGCATTGAAATGACAGATATTCTGTTTAATAAAAGTGTGCCGTTATTTTAATACGCAATAGTTTTCTGTAACTGCAATACTTTTAAAAAGTGTATTAACATTGGAATTCATTCAAAAATAATTTGTTAAAAGTATATTAAAATAAATATTAGCGATTGAATAGCGTACTTTTAAGATGTTGTATCGATTAAACAAACGTTACTATTCAATTAAAATTAAAATCCAAATGTTTTAAATTCCATTAAATTATCATTAAAATATACCTGTTAAAAACGTTATTCGTGACAGGAAAGCATGCAGTTTCTTTTTATTAGTGTGATCAGAAAAATATAGAATATAAAGATAATAATAATAAAAAAAGATTACTTTTCAATACATATAGCAGGTAATTACTTCGGTTTGTATGTAGGTGGGGTCGACTTTCTTATTTTGTTCTTATTAGTTTGTATTTCTTGTTTTCTTTCCAGAAATCTAATACATATGCGTTTAGGTGTTAATACATATTATATTAAAAATCTGCTTTACTTTCGGGTGTGTTTATAAGAAATATTTAAAGATAGGTATACAGATGTTGGTATATAATTATTTACTTACCGTTGGGTAATTTTCGTACATTGTCCGATCTGGCGGCAGTGGTGGTCGTTGTAGATCAGCAAAACACATCATCGTAGGAACTTTAATTGTATGAAAATGCAGCAAGTTAACGACTAAAGTTAATTAAAAGAATTTTTTTTTTTAATGAATTATTTTTCTTTTTAATCTTGGCTTAAATTCTTTTTTTTTTTCTTTTTACTTTTTGTTCCCCCCCTGTTTTGTTGATTCGACAGGTTTATATTTTTGTGTGTATTAGTTTTTTTTTTTCTCGTTCTTCTTGTATTTCAGTTGGTACTTTTAAAAATTAAAATCATAAAAATAAATTATTTAAAAAAAAAAAAACTATAATTTAAAAGAAAAAATATTGTTAAAAAATAAACTAAAATTTAAATAAAGGTCCGACAACAATTTTTTAAAAATTATTTTAAAAATGAAAAGACGACATTTAAATTTTGTTTTTGTTTCTTTTATTTATTTATTTTTTAGGTATATATGTTTATATGTGTGTATATATATACATATATATATACACATATATATATATATATATATATATATTTATTTATTTTTTAAATAATAAAAATAAAGAGACAAAAACTTTTTTTTAAGTTAACGTCGATATTGAAGAATATTTCTTTATCACTCTACGATTTGGCAATCCAATTTTAACATTTCGGTACTCTACAGAAAGTAGTCATTATTATTATTAACAACAACAACAACAACAACACCGTCCAACAATAGTGATGGCGATGATGATGTTCCTTGGAAGTTTTTACTCTATATAGGAGTATTAGTAGTTGTAAGTCTTCTTCTTCCCCTCCTTCTCCTTGCTTTTATTTTTGTTGTTACGATTAAGGTTGATGGTGTTGTTGTTGTTCTTGATTTAGTTATTGTAGTCTGTATTTCGCGGGCTTCTCAATATGTCGGACCGCGGTGCGCGAAAAAAAGAAAAAAAAAGGGGGTGAGCGTTTGTAGTATCCAGTCCTCACGATTCCAGAGAGCGTCTCTCTGAGCCGAAGCAGTAGCTCAGGCAGTCGTGGTCGTCGTGGTAATGACTTGTAATAATAATAATAAAAATAATAACAACAACAATAGTAATAATAAATATAATAATACTACTAATAATAATACTAATAATAGCGATAATCTAAGTTACGATAGTTTTTTTTTGTTGTTGTTTTTAGCAATGGCGGTTAACGAGAATT
>NC_136483.1:61098428-61100928 GCF_053919585.1 Euprymna scolopes
TCGTAAAAACAAAAACAAATAACATCTAAATAAATCGCGATATATCCAAACTGTCTGCGAGATAGACCAGCGGGTAAAGAGTTAAGTCTCATTATCCGTGGGGTCCCAATTTCGAATCTCGCTTGATTCAACCACTCTGATGAATTGTAGACAACGAAACATGTGTCAGTGGCTGAATCAAGCGAGATTCGAAATTGGGACCCCACGGATAATGAGACTGAACTCTTTACCCGCTGGTCTATCTCGCAGACATTTTGGATATATCGCGATTTATATAGATGTTATTTGTTTTTGTGATACGTTTTGAATGAATTCAATTATTTACGAAAGTGCATTTTTACCTAAATGCGAGTTGGGAATAATTTTCCCTTTATCCAATATATATATACCGCCCCCCCCCCTGTAGGAGTACCAAATTGGTTAAAGGGAAAATTATTCCCAACTCTCATTTAGGTAAAAATGCATTTTCGTAAATAATTGAATTCATTCCAAACGTATCGCAGAAATAAAAAAAAAATAACATCTCAATAAATCGCTATATATATATATATATATATATATATATATATATATACACACAAACACATAAGTATATATGCACATATATACACACATACATATATGCACATAAATATATAATTAAAAATAAGTTGAATGTATTATTACATTTGTAAATATAATTTTGTTTGTGTCTAGTAATATCCGTGTATATACATATACAGAGGAACATGAAAGTTATTAGAAACAGTCGTGTACATGAGGGTGCTAAATGTTTCTCTTTTTCTCACGTCGCGATACTCGAAGAAATATGAAACCGTGATTTAAAACAAAACATCCATACGTTTCAATGTTAATGGGAGTTTACATCATAAGTTTGATATACAACGGGGAAAAGAATGAATCTTTCTTCCCAATTAACACTTTTTCTAATGCCTTCACTTGTAAATTGGGCCATCAGATTGATTGGGTTGCTTTTCAATCGAAATTGCGTTGATAAAATGGATTATTACAGGATTATACGTACGTGTTATGTTTGTTTGTTTTTTATTTTTTAGATGAGGATAATAATTTGTTTTATTTGGATTATTCGAACTACTGATCTCATCTTAAATTTTATTCTCCTGCTCGAGGACCGTGGTCTAACTTATAAATAACTAAGTAAAATTCACTTCTAAATGACACTCTTCCAGAGGTTGAAGGTCCAGTCTTCAGTGCGGGCGATATAATTTCGGATTATTAAATGTGTACTCGATTATGGCTGACAAAACGACAACATGCTTAACACCATTGATAAAATAAAAGTTTCCGTTCGAAATTCTGTATAGATTCCTGCGTGCGATAGAAAGAATACGAAGTTAAATAAGAAACACATAAAGACGATCGAAGGTTACATCGGCTGGGATGCTACGAGAATACGACTCGATATAAGAACGATATTTAACAAATAATCAAATATACGTTCGCACGTTGCTAAAAACAAACTGAAGTTTTAATCCATATAAAAATGTGTGTTACGCACTTTTAATCTAATAAATCAATAAGTTGTTTGTTTTTTTTACTTGGGAGTCACCACCTATCAAGACCTGAAGGCTACTTGAGGATAAGTTTAATAACAAAGTGTTAAGATGATAGTTTACTCCATTAGTGATTAAAACACTAAGCAGAATGTGATTATTTATGGAGAAGGCTCATCAAGAAGTTGTTTATATTGGACTTGAAGCCTACCATGTTGTATTCAACCGGGAAGCAAAGCAGCTGAACAGTTATGAAAAACAGGCTTTGTTAGTTGAATCTGCATTTAGATTTAGGCACAGACAGTGAGTGTGTGGGGGGGAGGAATCATATATTGTGATTGTAGTTAGATAGTGGTTGCAACTAATTGAGTATTGGATTCATAAAGGATTGCTAGAACGATTATTCAGCATACTTATTTCATATTCTATTTCATTTGAAACTGGCACGGTTTCATTAACGATTCTTAGATAATTGGACAATTTGTATTGCACTAAATTGGTTCCATCCGCTCCTATGGTTTTCCAAGACTGTGAAGCAAGATATTATGTATGTGTTATTGGTATATATAAGATAGCTACTGTTCAATCATGATTTTGAGTTGTAAACCACGGATCGGAATATTATTATTATTTCTCTTCATAATGGTTTCACAATACTCTTACAGGATCTTCAGACTTCAACTGAATATCTCAAAAACAAAAACAAAACAAAAACAACAACTAAACAGAACAAAGTTCACATCGCATGTGAGGGAGTTTTTTTTATTTGTGAAACGTGAAAATCTAGTCATAGACGTTGGATGTTGCAGGCCGGACATTAGGATTGTTATTACAATTAATGCGCATTTTTTATTGAGTTCATTTCTATTCAGCTTGTTATTTCCCTCTTGTCCCACATTGCTCTATCTAACAGGTGTTACCTTGATATATGCTCTACATCAAAACGAGGCTGAAGTAGACATGACGACGCTTCTATTAAAAGACTA
>NC_136483.1:61105928-61108428 GCF_053919585.1 Euprymna scolopes
ATTATATGTGATCAGTTTTTCATAATAGTCAACAATATAGGAGCATTTTCGGGACCAGACACACACAAACTTTCAGCTTTATATTATATATATAGAGCCAATTGGGTGTTGATTATTACATTGTACCCAATATGTGGAAGTGAGTTATGAAAAAATATATGACTTGGGTGTCATCAGTTAGTATCGAAATAAAAACATAAATCTCCACCTTTGTACGTTGTTGTCTGCCCTAAACACTTCGAAGTCGAATTTATTCCACATACCTTACATATCGAGATTAAAGTCTGTAGAACAAAAATAAACAAAGAAGTTTATTACGGCCGTCCAAACACAGACAAGGTAATATATCGTATATATATATATATATATTATATATATATATACACGATATATATATATATACACGATATATATATATACACGATATATATATATATATACACACACGATATATATATATACACGATATATATATATATATATACACACGATATATATATACACGATATATATATACACACCCGATATATATATACACGATATATATATATACACACACGATATATATATACACGATATATATATACACACACGAAGTATATATACACGATATATATATATACACACGATATATATATACACACGATATATATATACACGATATATATATATATGTATACACGATATATATATACACGATATATATATACACGATATATATATATATACACAATATATATATACACGATATATATATATATATATACGATATATATATATATACGATATATATATATACAATATATATATACACACAATATATATATACACAATATATATACACGATTTATATATATACACGATATATATATATATACACAATATATATATACACACGATATATATGTATACACGATATATATATACACGATATATATATATACACGATATATATATATACACGATATATATATACACGATATATATATATACGATATATATATATATATATATACACGATATATATATATACACGATATATATATATATATATATACACGATATATATATATACACGATATATATATACACACGATATATATATACACGATATATATATACACGATATATATATATACACACGATATATATATATAGAGAGACGATATATATACACACGATATATATATACACGATATATATATATATACACACACACGATATATATATATATACACGATATATATACACACGATATATATACACGATATATATATATACACACACACACGATATATATATATACACGATATATATACACACGATATATATATACACACGATGTATATATATATACACGATATATATATATATATATATATATATACACGATAGATAGATATATATACACGATATGTATATATATATACACGATATATATATACACGATATATATATATATATATACACGATATATATATATATACACGAGATATATATATATATATATATATATATATATATATATATATATATATATAGTAATAAGCCCAAAATTTAATTTTCGAGAGTAAGCCAAACATATCTAGATAGAAATAGCTCTACCTGGTTAAGAGGAGCAAAGAAAGAGTGGAGTAGATTAATATAGGAATTTTATTACACTATCAAGCAGAATAGCAGAAAGAGAAATACGGGACAAACTTCTTTGGGCCTTGGTATTTCGAAGCAAAATGCTTCTCCTCAGAATAGGAGAAAAGACCGGCATTAAACAAATGTAAAAATAAATAGACAACCTGACTTTGAAAAATTCAAATTAAAAATTGAAAAGAATCTTTGTTTAGAATTGGAAGAAAAATGTTCATGGCGGAAAATAAAATGGGGACAAAAGAATGGTTAAACAGAAAAACAACAAAAAGGTTTATATATATATATATATATATATATATGTGTGTGTGTGTGTGTGTGTGTGTATATATATATATATACAGGGATACCCCCCCCCAAAAAAAAACAAAAGCTAAATGGAGGCCATCTAAAACATATGCTGTAGAACGGAGAAAAAAAAAGCGAAAGACCCTAGTTTTTTGATGAGATGTTTTGAATGTAATAAACTAGTTATGACCAAAGTTTCATTTCATTTGGACAGAACAGTAAGAAACGGGACCCAATTAGAGTAGGGGCCGGTATTTTTGGGGGGCGGGGATCACCCTATACATACATATACATATATATACATAAACATATACATACATACATACATATACATATACATACATATACATACATATATAAATACATATATATATACATACATATATGCATACGTATATATGCATACATATACATACATATACATACATGATGATTGTAACGTATTGTCAGACGAGTGCCACTCCCTCAGACACTTAATAAGCCCAAAATTGACTTTATTCCATGAGCCCAAAAATGACTTTATTTTTAGTCCTACCGGCGAATTCACACGCTCAAGCAGGCATGACAC
>NC_136483.1:61115928-61130928 GCF_053919585.1 Euprymna scolopes
TACATATATATACATAAATATAGTAATTTATGAAATATATATGGCGATTAAGCATCACTTCTAGATCTGTTTCTGACTACAGTTCCCGAGGATTGTACAACAAATGCTAACAGACCACTCGGGAACGCTGACCATGCAGTGATAATGGTAGAAATCGCCCTAAATTCTAGACCCAAAACTGAAGAGCCAGTGCTCAAAACAACGAGATATTATTAAAAGACTGATTAGGAAGCCATCAGCGATCTTATCATAGATTCCCCATGGGGACATATTTTTTCTCCTGCCGAACAGTGCGAAAATGAGACCACTGAATGGTTCAAAACAGCAATGGAAGCACATGTTCCCGTGCGGAAATTTTATAGCAAGCCCCACTCTCCCCAATGGTTTACTTCGGCTTGCACAATTGCCATTGCTCAAAGGCAGCATGCATACCGCAGATTTAACCGACATAAGTCCAGTTCAAACAAACAGAAGTATATAGAAGCTAGAAATAACGTTAAGAAAGAAATAGTGACAGCCAAGAGAGAATTTACTGAAACCACTAAAAACGTATCGAAGCACAAAACTTGGGAAATCGTGACTTCTGGGAAATCTACAACAGTGTAGTAAATAATGGGCGATCAACAATTCCCCCACTAACCAACAATCACGAGGTTGTTTGCTCAGCAACCGACAAAGCTAACATTCTTGCCAGCCGGTTTTCCTCGAACTCCACACTGGAACCTTCCAACTACCCCCTGCCTGACTTTCCTTTGCGGACAGACGCCACGCTAGACGATCTAAAAATCACACCTGCTCAGGTACATGCTATCATAAAAAATCTTGACACTTCAAAAGCATGTGGACCTGATCTCATCTCAGCTGTGCTATTAAAAAATTGCTCAGCCGAAGTAGCTCCAGTTCTCTCCAAACTCTACAACAAATGCCTTAATGAAGCTTGCGTTCCGGGCTGTTGGAAAACCGCTTCTGTGGTACCAATATTCAAGAATTCTGGCGAAAGAACTGACCCATCAAATTATCGCCCCATTAGCCTCCTCGCACTTTTCGCCAAAATATTTGAGACCATAATTAACCATGCTCTAGTCCGGCACCTTACAGATGCTAAACTTCTGACTGACAAACAATATGGATTTAGACAAGCCCGTTTCACAGCTTACATCCTCACTGTAATCACTGGACAAAGCGGGGGAGGGCAGAGCGGTAGCTCTAGATATATCTAAGGCTTTTGACAGGGTATGGCACAAGGATCTCCTCAGGAAAATTAAATCATGCGGTATCACTGGTAGAATACTTAGCATAATTAAATCCTTCTTAGATAAGAGAAAAATCCAGGTTGTCCTCGACGGTCGAACATCTAAACAGTGTGATATAAATGCGGGAGTCCCTTCTTGGACCTCTATTGTTCCTGATATTTATTAATGACCTCTCCGACAAAACTGCCTCTGAGATGGGTATATATGCTGATGACACTACAGGCATGATAGGAAAACAAATGAACACATATCTAAAGAAATGGCAAAAACACTAGAGGATGACCTCCAATCTGTAGTGGAATGGGGACATAAATGGATGGTTACATTCAATGCTGCCGAGACAAAACTGGTTTCCTTCAATAACTATAAGAAACCTTCTCTGCCACCAATAGCAATGGCCAGTGACTCCCTTTCTGAGAGTACATCTTTCAAACTGCTTGGCCTAACGTTCACAGGAAACATGAGCTGGAACAATTATATTGAAAACATTGCCAGAGCCGCTGCAAAAAAGGTAGGCTCTCTCTACCGTGCTAGAGAACTACTGACACCTGAAAGTATCCTGTATCTCTATAAGACCACCATTCGCCCATGTATGGAGTATTGTTGTCACATCTGGGATGGTGCATCTGCTACTAGTCTCTCACTCCTTGACAAGGTTCAAAAGAGTCGCAAACCTGATAGGCCCTGAACTGGCATCTAAGATTCAGCCTCTGTCCCATCGACGGAACGTTGCATCCCTCTGCTTGTTCAACAAGTATTTTAATGGTGAATGCTCTGACGAACTGCAAGCACATGTGCCCCCACGACGCAGACACTCTCGACAAACCCGACAGACAGCTAAATCCCACCCCCACACAGTAGAGATCCCTAGATGTAAAAGATCTTTCTACTCCAGTAGTTTCTTCCCCAGAACCGCTAGACTCTGAAATTCCATTCCAGGATCCTGCTTCCCTAACTGTACTGACATGCAGAAGTTCAAGTGCAACGTGAACCGACATCTTGCTACCCAAATCCCTGCATAGTGCCCCAGTAGTTTCTGATCCTGATAGTAGCCCCCTACACCTGAGTGGCAATGTGCCTTGTTTGGGGTGAAAATGTAATTTAAAAAAAGACATTTTTTAAAAAGCTACACTGAATATTCGGCGTTTCATCCACTCGAGGATTCCTCCGGCTTATACGCGAATTCTGTGGTTGTTTATCGTTTTTATAATACATATATATATATATATATATACATATATATATATACATACATATACATACATATACATACAAGCATATATATACATCTATATATACATATATATATATACAGACATATATATCATATATATACACATATATACATATGTACACGCCTATGTTCATATATATACACATATTTATATATACATATAGACACATATATATGCATATATATGCATATATATATAGACACATTCACCTATATACATGTATATGCATATTTATATATATACACATATATACATATATATACTTATATATACACATTTATACATACATATACTCATACATACATATATACACGTATTTAGGTATATACCCATATACATCTATATATATAGATTATATATATATATATATATATATATATATATATATATATACCTATAGCTTTTGTTATTAGTTTTTGGTTGAAAATGTGGTTTTCCAGACGTCAAAGTTTAACGAGTTTAGCTTTGCAGTGTCTTCCGAACTCCTCAGCTGGGTTTAGTCCAAACACTTTTAATTTTAGATGTAGGTTACATTGACACGAGTCAAACTTTTATATATATGCATATTTATATATATATATATATATATATATATATATATATATATGTGTGTGTGTGTGTGTGTGTGTGTGTGTCTGTGTGTGTGTGTTCACCTAAAATTATGAACAATTCTTAGGGCCCGAGCAAAGTTTGGCTGAACTGCTAGTAATGTTATAAAATTATTACAGCTGCTAATTAAGTCAAACAAAACGTTGCATTACATTATATATTGTAAGAAATATATTGCCCAATGTATATTAAACATGTGATCTATATTATTTTTATTCACGTTTACCCAAGCAATGCATGGCTGTTAATTGGGACCATACTTTAGAACATACTTTAGAAAGATTAACAAGATTTTGGTTTACGTTATATTTGAACTTCGCTTATCAGTACATTGAGGGAAACAGGTAGCAAGAATAGAATTCCAAAGTCTAGTTGTTCCAAGGAAGAAGCTATTAGAGCAAAAACTTCCTGGCATTTAGGGACCTCAAGAGTGAAGGGGAGTTATCTTGTTGCTAAGCGGCGATGGGACAGGGATTGGAGCCTAGTTGACAAGAAGTACGTAGTAGATTAGAGATTATTTTGGACCCTATCTCAGAGGGAGAGACTACTGATAGATGTACCTGCGCAGATGTGGCAACAATACTTCATTCATGGGCGAATGGTGGCCTTGTAGAAGCACGAGATACTCTCAGGTATGTGCAGTCTTCTAGCACGATGGATGGAACCCACCTTCCTTACAGCCGCCTTTGCAATGTCCTCAATGTGTTTGTTCCAGTTCAGATTTACTATGAAAGTTAAGCAGAGAAGTTTGACGGAAGAATTCTCTGGCGGATGTTATTTGTCATAGATATCGGTGTTTGGAGAAACTTAATTATTAGCAATAATAATGGTCTAAGTAACGACTCCTGTGGCACTTCTGCATTAATGTTGTGCTATTTGGATGAAAGTTTGGATGTTTCTATTGTCTAAGAAGAATCTTATTATATTTAGTATTCGTCCAGTTATACTGTATGATATAATTTTCATTAGCAGGCCTTTGTGGCAGACTTTGTCAAAGGCCTTGAATATATCAAGTGCTCCAGTCCTGGCTTCGCTCACCTTATCCAGTGCATAGTATGTGCGTTCAGAGGTGACTGTTAAAATATCCGCAATAGAAGTACATTTCCTAAATCCATAACGTTTGTCAGAGAGAAGATTAGCTTTTGCAAGGTTGTGGACTAGTGCTTGATTGATTTCGTTTCAGTCTTTTTTTCATACATCATATTGGAAAGTGTTCAATACTACGGCCAATGGAATTTTTATAAACAGTCACTTGGTGAATATTAGGTCAGTGGATTATTATTTTATGAATGTTATTAAAAAAAAGGAAATGTTATTAACTGACCTTTATACAAGAAGCGGGACAAGGGGACTATTTTAATCGGAGTAGGGCACACGAGACTCGCGTCACGTGATTCTTAAGGAGAATTGCTGTCACTTGAACTGGATTAACAACTACCAACCATTGCTGCTGGGAAGCTGCGAAATGACGATACTGATGATGACAGTTGAAGAAGAAGAAGAAAAAGAAGAAGAAAAAAGACGCATGACTGCTGGAAACAAAATGATGGAAATGATCCAAAATGATTTGGATAAATAGACTTGAGGAAGCGGAAATCCGATGAATGATAATTACTAACCAGAGGACAACACAACTCTTTCAGGTTGCATATTTTGATAGGGAGTGTAAGAGAAACTTGATGTCATTTGTAACCCAGCAATAACTACTCGTAGACACATCCCTCATCAAAAGTAACACGTACGAATGCAGTAGGAATGACCTCGGCACAAAACAGAATAGGGAATAAGAATAAAAAAAAAATGAGATAACAGAGAAGGGAAAGAATAACCCAGACCTAATCTGGAAGGGTACAGCGAGTACTGTAATCTTTAGATGCTGATTGACACTCAGATTCCAGAGAAAACCAATGGTTTATATTATCGATAAATAAATGGTAAACGATTGTCGCAATAATGCAAAACAATTTGTAGGTATTAAGGAAACAGTGGGGGCTGAATAATCGAGGGAACAACAGCTGGTATTATCAGTTTGTATTCATTGATAGCGTGTTGACTTATGTCAGGAAATACTACTACTACTAATAATAATAATAATAATAATAATAATAATATACTGGGAATTATGTAGGCAACAGCATCTTAAATACCCAGATAAAGGGTAAAAGCACAAACCAGTAGCAGTATTAGAATATGAAGGTCATAAACTCATGTGGATAAACCTATACAAGCAAGAATACCAGATGGCAGAATTGTTAACAAGTAAAGGTCCCGCTAGGTTATAGATTTCGCCGTCCCAGCAGTCACAGAGTGAATATCAAGGAGAGAGAGAAGCGGAGTAAATACACAAATTGGACGGACAGTTCAAAGGCATACGATGAAAAAAGTCAAGATTACATCACTAACAACAGAAGCGCTAAGAACAATACCGAAAACTTTGAAAAAGGAATGGGGGAGAGTGGAACCTGAAGGATGGTTATGAAGACACAACGGATAACAATGATGAAAACGGCTGAAATATTAAGGAAACCCCTTAAATGCAGAGACTAACACACATAAGCTACAGCCACAAGCTGGGCATGCAGAAACTGCTGTAGAGGTAAAACACAAAGAGACTACACATGGAATCATGAAAACTGAAACTGTATAATTATAAGTTAACCCTCCTGCACCCTACCTCCCGCCCTCGTCTTTTGTTTATGTCCCCATAAACTGACGCCACACGAAATAAGTGAGGAGGGTCAAGGAGGATGGAATAGATGAAATGACCGAGGAGTGAAAGAACTAGCCAGACCTCAACTGGATGAGTGCAAAGAGGACTAGGACCATGGAGAGGCTTGTTGCCACCTAAATCCCTGTGAAAACCAATGTTCGCTTACAATGAGTAATCAATGAGAGACGGCTATTGCGATAACGTAATTAATTTTCAAAGATTATCTAAAGAGGTAGAAAATCTGGAAAGACTTGTCACTCAAAATCCAGACAAGAGGCTTTATTCAAAGAGAATTCTTAGATGATGGCATGAATGAAAACTCTTAACGAGTAGCAACAATAATAACTGAATACAGAAATAAAGAATGCAATAAAATACACAACGAGGTGGGAAAGGCAATACACTGGGAACCATGCAAACAGCTGAACATTGAACATCCAGAAAAATGGTACAAACACAAATCTGAAACAATACTTGAAAACAAACCCAATAAAATCCTGTGGGATATAGATGTACAAACAGGTAAATCAATCCAAGTAAAGAGATCGGATATAATAATTGTTATGAAGAAGAAAATATCGTGACAGATTGTAGATTACGCCGTCCCAGCAGATCACAAAATGATTATAAATGTGACAGAGAAATGAAGCAAATACACTAAACTGAAAGGGATGTGAAACATGAAGAAAGTTAAGAAAACACTGATAATCATATTAGGAACATTCACAAAATGCTTTAAAAAAGAATGGGAGAAATTGGAATCAAAGGGGAGATACAACGGATAGCAACAATAAAAATAAGTGAACTCATACGAAAAATCTTAGAATATGGAAATCAACCAACATAAACTGCGAACATTAATCAGTAACTTGGATTTCGCAATGAAAGACGGACACAAAATATCAAGATAACTGAAAGCACAAAATATTATATCACCCAAGTTAGAACATGGTGCCGTCTACACTGGATGGCACCGCAGAAAACAATTGTGAAGGATCCGGGAAGAAACGGGAGGGTGAACATGTGCCAGACCTCCACTGGAAGACTGCGGAGAAAATTGTTCATGGGGAGACTTTTTGCAACCCAAATCCCAAGGAATACACATGGCTGATACCAACAAGAAATCAATACTAAACGACTGTGGAGATAACCAGCACAAGTTACCTCATGTTATCAAAAGAAGTGAAAAGAAATGATATATGGGAGGACTTGTCATTCGGACCAAGAAACACTAGAGGTTATTTCGAATGAGTGCTCGCTGGTGATGGACTATGTAAGAACTCCTATTGTGAACTAAGCACAATAATACTAAAATAGAGAAACCGCAGAAAGCAGTAAATATAGACTGTGGACAAAGAGACGAAACGACAAACTACATAAGTGAATGCAGCAAATTATATCAAAAGGAATGTTATATATTTGTTATCATCGAGGTTATCCTTGAGGGGTACCAAATTGAGCTTTCGTTACATTTGAATATGTTATATAGAGTTCTTCATTTAGGGGCACATTTTACGTTTTCTATATAACATAAGAAAGATTCCGTGTGATTGTCTCTAATATAAATGGTTGTGTGTTTGATTATCATAAAGGGAATCGTGTGTGTGACATGTAATTTCTGAACCTACCTCTGCTTCTCGCTGTTGAACCATCTGGAAATTTCTCATCCTGGAGGAAGACTTGATACCTGTTTGACGAAGATTTATCACTCCAAGACGATGAATGTTTTTTTATAGATTTTATTTCACTTTCCCCAGAGGTCCTGCAGCAGGTGTAAAGTGAAATCTGCTTGTGTGGTTCTTCTTCACACACGTCAGCGTTCGTCTCCCCCCTCCCCAGTTAAGAGGGGGAGACTACGGAAAAACGTCCGCTTCAAAGCTCAAATCAAATCTCCCAGATCTAGCCAACCACGTCACACATACGTAATTTGGTCAGCTGACCTTTGGTTCTAGTAAACGTGTCTACCTCCACGTTTACTCACCTCTCTCTCTCTCCCTCTCTCTCTCTCCCTCTCTCTCTCTCCTTCTCTATTCTCTTATAGAGACACAGAGAGAGAAAATAGAAAGAGTAAGAAAGCCAGAGAGGGGGGAGAGATGCTCGTTAACAGGAATACAAGGGCAAACACAACAGTATGAAGAAAGCCGTTCGCTGGGAGTGTTAACAAATGGTTCAAACACAAACCAAAAACTGCACGGGAAAACGAAAACCACCAAATCCTTTTGGATATTGAGATACAAACAGATAACTTCATCCAAGTCTGAGTGCCATTATTATTCACCTATTTTGATAACTTTTGCAAACGAATTTGCGTTATCATAACAGTCGTTTGTCATTGACTTCTTGCTGGCGATGACGATTGATTTTCACTAGAATTTGGGTTGCAATAAGCCTCTACAAGGTTTACCAAGGATTAACTAGAAAGAGAGAATGAAAATCAAATTGTACATTTTGCCGTCCCAACATTCCCCAGGGTGAAGATAAAAAACACAGGAAAACGAAGCAATGAGGAACTTGCGGGCAACTGAAAGGAATATATAATCTGAAGAAAATCAATGTAACACCGATAATTGTAGGAGCATTGTTAACAGTACTGAAGAACTTGTAAAAGACAAGTAAATCCCTTGATTGCGACATTCAATCTGGGTGAGTGTTAAATACTAATCGATGATATAGAAAAAGCAACAGAAGTAAAAAAAAACAATTTTTTTAAATGAAACCAAGGGAACTGAAACTGAAAAATCGTAAAATTAAAGGTTATCTTTTCTTCTTCCCTCCATATAAATAGCGCTGGCGTCGGATGGAACCACACCAAATAGTCGAAGGATAAAAGAGATGGGACAAACCGAAGAATGAAAGCACTAAACAGACCTCTACTGGATAGATGCGAAGGAGTTTGAGATCTTGTAAAGGCTTAATGCAACCCACATTCTATTGATGATAAATCGTCATGCCAGAAAGAAGTCAACGACTTTTGCGATAACGCAAATTCGTTTGCAAAAGTTAACGAAATAGGTGAACAATACTGGTAATCTGGGGAGACTTGTTATCACTCAGAATCCAGGGAATACCACCGGTGGTTGTTAGTGAGCAATCTTTTATGATGGCTTGCGTGAGAACTCCTAGTGAGTATACATGATATAAAAAGGCTGATTAACATCATCAAAATTAGCAAGATGATAATAGGGGAAAATGAAACAAGAAACAAAATAGACGAAGAGAAAGAGTTATATATTTTTAAACCAGCCGAGAGCACTCGACTTTGCCCGGTCCTAAAATACGATCCTAAAAAATATCGTAATTCATTCAGATTCTGTATCTTTTTTTACAATCTGTCAATCCTGTATTGCGCAATACTGATTTCAAAAGGTTTTTTTAAAAAATCGACTTGCGTACCATTAGCTAGAATCCAAGCCAAAACATTTATCGCTCCTGTCGTGTTGTACCGTTTGTGCTATCGACAAATAGACAAGAAAGATTTAAAATGAAATCACTTCCAGGTATGAATGAATTTGCGTGTAGGCAAAAGTAAAAGAAATATGTCTGCAAGTTGAAATTAACATATTGCATAGAAACTTGCCGACATTTCTATACGCATTGTTTATCCATCCAAACAGATTTTACTCCTTATAGATCACCTGTTAATTTAAGCGATATATAACTAGTAGTTTAAGAGTTTATCGGTTAAATATTTTTACACATACATACATAATCTACAATTTTATTTATAAAACAGTAATCTACAACTGTGAAACACGTTTTGTAGATTACGTTTTAATAAGTAAAATAAGCAGGGGAGGGTAGAGCAGTAACTCTAGATATATCTAATGCTTTTGACAGGGTATGACATTAAGGTCTTCTCAGGAAAATCACATCATGCGGTATCACAGGAAAAATACTTAAATTTTTAAATCCTTCTTGAATAAGAGAAAAATCAAGGTTGTCCTCGACGGTAATACAGCTAAACAATATGATATAAATGCGGAAGTGCCTCAAGGGTCTATCCTCGGACCTCTATTATTCCTAATATTCATAAATGACCTCCCTAACAAAATTGCTTGTGAGATGGGCATATATGCTGATGACACCATACTCTATAACAGACACGACAGTAAAACAAATGAACACATATCTAAAGAAATGGCAGAAACACTAGAGGATGACCTCCGATCTGTAGTGGAATTGGGACAAAATGGATGGTCACATTCAATGCTGCCAAAACTAAAGTTGTTTCCTTCAATAATTACAAGAAACCTTCCCTACCACCAATAGTAATGACCAAAGACTCTTTATCTAAAAGTACATCTTTTAAACTCCTCGGCCTAACGTTCACAGGAAACATGAGTTGGAACAATTACATTGAGAGTATTGACAGGACGGCTGCGAAGAAGGTAGATTCTCCCTACCGTGCTAGAAAGCTACTAACGCCCAAAAGTATACTGTACCTCTATAAGGCCACCATTCGCCCATGTATGGAGTATTGCTGCCACATCTGGGTTGGTGCGTCTGCTACTAGTCTCTCACTCCTTGACAAGGTTCAAAAGAGAGTCGCCAACCTAAGAGGTCCTGAACTGTCATATAAGCTTCAGCCTCTGTCCTATCGACGAAATGTTCCATCCCTCTGCCTGTTCTACAAGTACTTTAACGGTGAATGTTCTGACGAACTGCAAGCACGTGTACCCTCTCGACGTAAATACCCCCGACAGACCCGACAAGCAGCTAAATCCCACCCTTTCACAGTAGAGATCCCTAGATGTAAGAGATCCTTCTACTCCAGTAGTTTCTTCCCCAGAACGGCTAGACTTTGGAATTCCTTTCCGGACCCTGCTTCCCAACCGTACTGACATGCAGAAGTTCAAGTGTAACGTGAACCGACATCTTGCTGCCCAAATCCCAACATAGTACCCCTGTAGCTTATGCCACTGATAGTAGCCCCCTACATCAAAGTGGCGATATGCTTTGTTTCGGGTGAAAATGTAATAAACATTTTTTTTTAATAATAAATAACTAAATAATATTTGTTTACGTCTAAAAAATATGTGCGGCCTTCTAATGAAAAAATATTTTCCTAGATCTCTACGGTTCGAGGCGCTAATAATCGTATTATTGTTAAAAAAATCGACAACAATAAAAAATTTATATAATATATAAGCGATAACAATAACACGTAATATTATCTAGTACTTCGTGGCGTAACGGTTAACGCACTCGACTATAATACATATGGTCTGCGGTTCGAATCCTAGGACAGTCAAGCTACACTGACGATCGGCAGAACCGTGAAACACGTGTGTACAGATTACTGTTTATATGTAAAATAATAAGTTAATAATATTGTTTATTTATTTACGTTCAAAAATATGGGTGATTCTCTAAAGATCTTAACGGTTGAAGACGTTAATAACCGTATTATCGTTAAAAAAATCAGCAACAAAAATCTATTGTTCTATTTATATAGATAAGTGCTGGCATTAATATTGTGTGCCAAAAAATGCCTATAATAGATGCAATGAATAAGAAAGAGGAGAGAGTAAGAAAGAAACAGAATAGAAAGTGAGAGAACAAACTGCATAGAGAAAGAAAGAGGAAGTGAGATAATTAGAGAGGGGGATAGAAATGCTGACATATTAATATAATGTGTCGAAAGGTGACGAGAAACGATAAGCAATGTATTTCTTCCCTAAATCCTCGGATTTTACAAGTACTTGAATGCATGCGAACAAATCTTTCGTCTGTCAATGTTTTGGCCACGCACCAAGCATTGTCTTGAATCCCAAGGAAAGTTGCTGCCGTATGTACGCCTGTAATGCTTCCCTCTGAAGTCAGCCTCTTTGGGTCGGCTTCAATGCAAACCAATCGTGTAGATATTTATTAGAAACTCATTGTCAATCGATATGCATGTTTAAATATATATTCATAATATCTCTTTATCTCTATCCCTCTCAATTTTTACTCTCTATGTCAAATCCTTCCTATCTTTCTCTATCGATTTCACTCTCTATCTACTTCACTTTTTCTCTTTATCTGAAAGTCTTTCTTCCTATCGATCGCTTTCAGTCTCGCTGCTAAAGGCCTTTCTCGCTCTCTCCCCCCTCTCTCGCTCTCTCTCTCTCTCTCATATTTATCTATCTATATGTATACATATATGTTAGGTTGACAAGAAGGATATTGCTGAATTTTAAATTATGATTTCAAATGATACCTTATTTATTATTATAAATATTCCTAATGTCTGTGTGTGTGACGCGGTTTATCTCAGCCTACAGGCAATCCACCCAGGCAAGTAAGGTAGCGAAATGAACCTTATGACCCATCAGATGTTTTAGTGATATTTATATCCATGTTTTGTGTATAGAAATGCAAAAAAAAATGCAAAAAAAAAAACGATTTATTGAATAACGTTTTATTTACTGTATATTTTTCCGGTACAAAGATTCAAGTTTGACCAGCTGGGCAAACTTGAGTTCTTGTATTTTGAAATAGCTTTTTGTTATATTATATTTACTTTATATATCATTTTAAAGAAAGTATTTCGCTCTTTAAAATCTTATCATTTTAATTACAATCGTTTTAAAATAATTATATCTTTCTATATATAGTTCCTTTCTTTCTGTCTGTCTCTCTCTCTATATATAGTACCTCTTTCTCTCTCTTTCTATGTATATATATATAGTCCCTCTCTCTCTCTCTATGTATATATATATAGTCCCTCTCTCTCTCTCTATGTATATATAGTTCCTCTCTCTCTCTCTATGTATATATATATAGTCCCTCTCTCTCTCTCTCTATATATATATATATAGTCCCTCTCTCTCTCTCTCTATATATATATATATAGTCCCTCTCTCTCTCTATATATATATAGTCCCTCTCTCTCTCTCTCTATATATATATATATAGAGTCCCTCTCCCTCTCTTTCTCTCTCTCTCTATATATAGTCCCTCTTCCTCTCTACCTCTCTCTCTCTCTTTCTATATATATATATATATATAGTCCCTCTCTTTCTCTCTCTCTCTCTCTATATATATATAAGTGAATGGTACACTCCGTGAAAAAGTAGATGATTATTATGAATTTTGGGAAACAGCTACAAGGTCAAATATGTAATAATGCAGGCTAAATTTAGCTTTTTCTTGTTTTGTGAAAAGGCTGTATAAAGAGGCAGAAGAATATTCTAGTAACAATTTTTTCTGAAAATTTTAGTCAATCAATGAATAGTTCTCAAGTTTGAGAACATTTCAATTATATAATTTTAATTCTAAAATGCTTAAAATCTAACTCGTATGTTGAAAGATCCTTGAGAATTTCAGTGCATTGTTTAGTGTCCACTAATTATGAACAGAATTCAGTGAAAATCTGATAAATATGAATTGTCAGTCGCGAAATCGTTTTAAAATGTTTTTTTAAAAATTGGAAAACGTTTTAAAATGCTTTAAAAAAAATGGAAATTATAAATATTTATTAATTAACGCATAATGTTTATTAATAAATATCTGGAAAATTATACGTTTATTATTTTTTTCTTGAGAGACTGTCATCCGTTTGTACTGCTTTGTATTCAAAGATTTTTCTTTTAATTTAGCCCAAGTTTAAATTTTTTGCCATAAACACCTTCGATTCAAAATTCATAATGATGGCTTCATTAAATAAGAATTAAGTCGTGTACATCTATTACGATAAAGTCGTATTTCTGTCTGTTTGTTTGTTCACAATTTGGTTAATATATACAAAAGATACAGTTTCGCAAATAGATTTTAATACGAACTCTTATATACTTTTATTACTGCATGATTTCTATATATACTTTTTATTTGAAAACAATCAACATTTAAGGAATATCTCATTTGCATATATATATATATATATATATATATATATATATATATATATATTAACACATGTGGAAAAGTGTTTAATCGGTTTTCACTCGCAAAAACGTGCTTCTTAGTAGTCAAAATTAAAAAATTGGTTAATGACAGCTGTCGAATTTTTATCTGTTTGCTTACTGTTCCACGAATGTGCATGCCTGCACGATTCACAGGATGGATTCATTATTTCTTTATATAATATTTTGATTGAAGAAATTCCTATCTAGTGAAAGATCCTAGGTTTTCAACAACAGATGCCACATTTAAATTTATTATGTCAAGACTATTAGCCAATATCTTTTGTAAGTTTAGAACCGCATTTGAGACACAGTTAGTCATTATAATAAACTCTACATTTCATACTAGGAGCAACATCATCACAATCGGAACCATCTTTAGATCAAGTAGTTCCTATTGTTCCTTCTTAATATCGAGCCCTCTTACCACCCGGGAGGAATTCTGCACGTTTCACCATTCGTAACTGGATAATAAACTCATAGACATAATATAATCTTTCCCTTTTCCAATTCAAAAATAATAATGTCTCCCCAGACTAATTTCGCTCATTCTGATTGGCTAAGCTCTGACCATTCCTACATTCTGGATTAACGATGTTTGCATGTTAAACGAACGCTAATGTGCGATTTAAATATAGCGTCGCAGTGATACGTTATTTTTCCCTCTGAATAAATCACTAGATCCATTTTCTTACATTATGCGCCGTAAGCTTGTATTTCCTCTCTACATCTCTTTGTATATATTCTTCCAAATTCTCTATCTCGCTCACTTTCTAGATTTCTTTATATACCGAAGAACAATTTTTTTACAGCCGAAAAAAAACCAGCAAACATTTCCTTTCTTTCTATCTCGCTCGCTCGCTCGTTTGTACATTTGTTTCAGTAATTAATTATATTTTTTAAAAGCATAGTTGCATTTAAAAAATTTAACAAAAATAAACCTAAATATGTTGGAATTATTTTCCGGACTGATTCTTGAGATTGCGCACATGTTAACTTTGGAGGAGGGTAAACTTGTAAATTAGGTCCATTTCCACAATTTTCTTTAGAATGACAACTTTTATATGGTTTTCTAATAAGCTGATTAAGCAAACGTTGCGCAGACAAGTACTCACAGAGATATAAAGACTTGTATTATGCATTGTAATTCACTGTCTGCCAGATTTATACGTACGCACGATAAATAAATCTACTTCTCTCCTAGCGACATTGCCACTCCTATGCATGTTATAGTCCCAACCAGTACTAATCGCCAGTGAAAGCCAGATTATTTCAATTCGGCCACCACTCCAGTGTCCGCAATTGTTCAG